>NC_047070.1:19589819-19952961 GCF_902459465.1 Asterias rubens | reverse complement strand
TAAATAACCCCTAAGTTCCGAGCTTTCAGCGGGAGCTATCCGAGCATCACCGATGGAGAGTATGGCACTGAAACCCATGTCAACTGTTGACGTGACCCAAAAAGAAGGAACTCTGTCTTATCATCATTTAACTTTGGGAAGTTTTGTTGTGTCCAACGTCGAATCCCTTGGATGCATTTCTCAAGTCTTACAATAGATGCATTGGCGTTTTCTTGAGAAGATTTTTAAGATTATGTAAAGCTGAGTGTCCTCTGCGTAGACATGGTAAGACAGATTAAATTTCAGGATGATGACACGAATCGGTAAAGTGTACAGTGTAAACCACTGCGGGCCGAATACGATTTTGATAAAGAGAACTTGTTTTGTTTTCTTCAGGATAAAGTGTCCATACTGTCCCATTGAGTCCACCAGCAGAATCAAAGCAACTCTATCTCTAGACTGTAATGCCATCAAAGATGACAACATTACTGACTGGAGATCTCAAGACTGCAGTGGCAGCGAACTTCACTCATCTGCAAATCGGAAACCTAAAGACATCTTGGCTTGAATTTAGGGGAAAATTACTCAAGACTGCAGGGCTTGAAGCTCAAAATCTTTACTGGACCTTAATTTATTTTACAATACCAGAATTAAAATGAGTTGAAAACAGCACCAAGAACAGAGCCCTGTTATTCTCGAGGCCTGTCTTTGGCTCATCAATGATATTCATGACTGTGATCTATCTCAACAATGTCAAGTTTAGAAAATAGTCATTAACAAAGTGGATTTCGTGTTCCTGTGGTCATGTTATGATACTGAATAATAAAAACACAGGAACAGGTCAACAGGCTAATATCTGGACCCAAATTCATAGAGCTTGTTAAGCAACAAAATCTTGCTGATCAATTTTTGGCTTAGCGTAAATGAGCAGGATACCAGTCACAAATCATACATGTGGAATGGTAATTTGGCTGGTTTCCTTATTGTGGTAACGTATCATTTATTTAGTTTAAAATCAAGTTTAATGTTTTCTTTCTTCTTTTCAGAAAATGAAGACATGTCTGTAAATAGTTCAAAACCAACTCATTTATCTTGTGTTGATGTATGTTAAGTTACACATTGCTTTTTATTTACACCCTTGTCTTAAATAACACCAGTTTCCAAGCACAATCACTACCTCTACATCATGTGGGAAATGGGTTTTTATAAATTAAATGTAAATAGGGGAGGTATTTGGGGTTTTCACAAGCAAAGAATAAAGCCATCCTCAGGACAACCTTGCAACACAGAACAGTTGGCGACTGACTTTTCAGGAGGATGCTGCGCCTGAGGTTAACATCGTTCAGGACAAGTCGTCGTATGTTAATGACCTCAGATGTTAAGACGAGCAGAGTCGTATGATTGAAACTTTGACGATCAGAGTCATTCACGGTTTTGTCAAGGTGATCCTTGTTTTAGGACTTTCACTCGATGTTTTTTTCAGTTTAAATTAATTGAGCGTAATTTTTTCTGCTCAATGCCGACGGTTTCAGTCGCAGCGCAAGCAAACTAACCTGAGGATGGTTTAAGATTAACTGTATATAAAATCTCAGCAATGTTACAGTTGAAGGGAGGACTCGAGTACGTGTAGGTATAAGTTGTGCTGTGTAACACTTTCAAAACGAGTGTTAGAGGCTTTAGTCCGACCATCTGATGCCGCACATTGAGGCTTATGACTGATGCCAAATACCAAACCTGGCAGTCCTCCTGCCAGCAATTTGACCGTGCATGGCTTAGCCCCTGTGTTTGTAACTTTGCAAATTCTTGTAAATACTTGGTCATGGTAGGACAAATCAATAATTATAGTAAGTGTATTATTTATGAAGTGAATTTTGTAACATTGTATTTTGTACATAATTATTTCCTTACACATAACATTTTAGCAAAGCTCAGCATACAGATTGAATTCACTCAAATCTTTAGCAGGCCTTACTAACTAACCCACAGCACCCACAGCAGTTGTCGTGGTGCCCTGTGATTTTGCTGTGGTGCCCTCTGCAAGGTTCCAATACAAACTAACATTTTCCCTTCAAAAGTGAAGTTCATGGCCTGTTTCGGCATATCTCAACTCAACAAATTTGTTAAAAAGCGGTAATAATGTAAGAAAATCTGTAAAACCTTTCTGTTTTTCAATTGCTAGCATGTTTTGGGGCTTCATTTCTTGAGATGCTTACAGGTTGTGTGCGTTAGGGGGTACAATAGACTTTAAGTAAAGATACGTTTTAAGGCTATGGGAAAAATACTTTGTAAGTAAGGTTTGTGATGACACCATGTAAAATCTTTTTGATGGCTCCGAGAAGAGCCAGATTGTTCTGCTTGGCATTTCGATCGGTGTGCTCCGACAGAATGCTGGACTCTGCTTGTGTGTGAGCCTGGAGATTTTTATATGATGTAATCGCAAACCTTACTTACTAAGGAACTTTAAGTACTGGTATGTATTGATTGTGTGATGCATTAACTAAAGCGCCAACAGGTACCTGTATATTATGGCTTTGGGGGGGGGGCAACACGTTTGCCAACCAGTCTTAAACAGCCTGTCTTTATCAGCCAGTTAATGTTAGGTAAACATGGCTTCAAAACCCCAAGTCTTATGTCATGGAGCTATTCGCCTAGAAATAAATTGCCTAACGCTCTCAGAAGAGTACAAGAGAAAAAACACCAAATCAGGAGGAAATAATTGTAAATTGCTACGTATTTAATTTTGAATAAATGAGGTTGTTGAAATAGACAAGGTAATTTACAAATGAATTAAGATGGTCTCAGATTGTTTTTTTTATCTTAAAGCAAGAGTAAAATCAAAATGCAAGTTAATTTGAATAAGTCCTTGCCACCCAACATTAATCAATGTCCTATATCACTCTTCCTTGACCTTTTGGTCTTTGTATCGCTGGAAAAAGTATGGCTTGGTGCATGTAACATGTAGCATTAAGATGATAAATAACAATTTATACACACAGGTACATGTAACACTCAAACCTGTTGACTATTTTTAATTGCCATCAAGAACTTTCCTGTCCTTTGAAACAAAGATTTGTATTTTGCTGCATTCATGACAACAAATTATCACAAACCATGTGCAGACTTTTAACATAGATTTTTTGGAACTGGCACAACTGTAAAAAAATTTTTTTTTTCACAGAGCTGCCTACTCAAAACAATTGTTAGCATAAAACTTACTTGGTAACAAGCAATGGAGAGCTGTTGATAGTAAAAACATTGTGAGAAACAGCTCCCTCTGAAGTAACGCAAATTTTGAGAAAGAGGTAATTTCTCACTCAAATATTAAAAGACTTTAGCCTGAGGTCCTTTTTAGGCATCTGAAAGCACACAAATTTGTGCAACAAGGTTTGTTTTTTCATTATTCTCTTACAACCTCGACGACCAATTGAGTTCAAATTTTCACAGGAGGTTTGATATTTGATGCTGATGTTGGGGTACATCAAGGGAGAATACTGGTCTTTGACAATTTCCAAAGATGTCTAGTGACTTTAAAGACACTGGACACTATTGGTAATTGTCAAAGACCAGTCTTCTCACTGGGTGTATCTCAACATATGCATAAAATAACAAACCTGTGAAAATTTGAGCTCAATCGGTCATCGAAGTTGCGAGATATTAATGAAAGAAAAATCACCCTTGTCACACGAAGTTGTGTGCTATAGGATGCTTGATTTCAAGACCTCAAATTCTAAATCTGAGGTCTTGAAATTAAACTCGTGGAAAATTACTTCTTTCTCGAAAACTGTGTCACTTCAGAGGGAGCTGTTTCTCACAATGTTTATACTATCAACCTCTCCCATTACTTGTTACCAAGTAAGGTTTTATTCTAATAATTATTTCGAGTAATTACCAATAGTGTCCACTGCCTTTAAATAGCAATAATCACAATATAATTTCAATTCATGTCTTCAAAATCAGGGATAAGTAGAGGTGACAGTGGAGGTAGAGATTCACTGGGAGGGGTCCCAATGAAGCCTTCCATCAAAGAGAAAGGGGTATCCAGGGTGGCTCTGTAATGTTCCCCATCTCTGATGACCGTCTGAGCTCTAGACTCCTCCAGCTCACGCGTCAGGTCTTTGACTGTGGCTTTCAGTTTCTGGTTTTCATTCTCGCAGCTGTCCAACACCTGGAAGAGTTTGACCAAGTGGTTCCGAAGCTCTTCATTCTGGGTCAGGAGCTCCTCAAAGACTGTCCGTTCGGTTTTGGGTACTTTACGCCCAACTGGATTCGCGCTCAGGACTGAGGGACCATTGTCTGATGGCTCGTTGTTATCGGGATGCCTTTGACCCAGGCTTAATGTCTTCATAGCTGTCAGGAGTTGGGATACTCTGTAGCCTGGCTGTTCATCTTTGACAATAAAATGTTGGCGAACTAAAGTGAGGAGAGAGTCGGTCTCGTCTGAGCTGAATCTGGACTCCAGGCTATCCATCCTTAGCCTGGTATCTTCCTCTTCTACATGTACTTGTGAAGCTTCACAAGCTAGGTCTGGTTCCAGGCTATGGGTTTCTTTAGTGTCAGTCAGGAACTGCCCGTTCCAGACTGTGGTGACCATGTCTTGTTTTCTGTTTCCCCATTGCTGTCGCTTCCTGACAATCTGAGGTTGCTTCAGTAGATTATTGAGTTGAAGTTGAAGAGATAAAATGGCGGATGGGTCTTGGGTATGTTTCATTGCCTCTGACAGGTTTTCTAAAATAAAAACAAAGACATGTGGCGTCATACACAAACTTGATTATGAGCTACAATTATTTCAAAACCACCCGACTGAATGCAACTAAACGATCAGCTGCAGAACATAAGGTCATTACAGGTACTAGAGTTTCCTTTCATGGCCTAACAATTCGTCTTTAAGAAGGGATTTAGGCCATTTTCAATTAAAAGTCTGTGAAACTGTGAAGGGGCACAAAGGCCAGGACCGGGGTAACAGAAGCAATGGCCGTATTGTAATTTCAGGGCCGGTCACTCCAAGCCACAGATATCTCCGCAACCAGGGCTATGTAAAATTCCTGCGCCAGCTCTAAGAAAAGTGATGAATGCTTTGTACAGCTCGACCAGTCATGGTTTATGCATACCTGCAGCTTGGTTGTAGCATATCACAGCTTGATCATAACGTCCTGATAGTAACATTCTCTCAGCTTGTCTCTCCATCTGATGTGCCTGTTGGGTTAGACAAAGCAAAAAGCAATTATCACTGTTTATCAACAGTGAAATATTACGTATGTACACGGCAAATACTGCCATTTCATATGGACAATAACCCAAGACTTTCAGAACCCATTATTCACTGAAAGTGAAATACTTCCAGTGTTGATATACTCTATGTGCAGGATTGTGAACAACTTGGTTATTATCCCACACAAATTTCTGACACCAACCGTTTCTCAGAGGGGTAATTCTTTCACCAGGACAGTGGTTTTGGAGTTAATTAACGGCGGATAAATTGGTGGCGATGTCCGGAAGATTATCCCTTTCCCAATAGCATATGGAACAATATTTCGGACTACCTACATCTGCACAACTCTTGTTAATGTTAGTTTTAAGCAGGATGTACAGTCAGTCCAGCTCCACTACATTTAGGTCAGTCTGAGCCGCACTCATGTTCACTGTTCACCCACCTGCACTGTCTGTATTCATAATCAAAGCATAGGCTTTACTCGACCTTACCCGATTAAGTGGCGAGTCTGGATCCATTCTGATGTTTGTTTCATCTTTATTAATCATAATACTATTGTACCTATGTCAATTCAAAAGGGGAATACACCACCATGGACGATTTTTGTTATGTTTACTTGCTTGAGCTCGATCGCGATCGATCGAAGTAAAGATCATCTGCTGTGTATATTTGAAAAGGGCGCCCTCTCTTGGCGACTTTCGCGTTTTTATTTTATTCTAATTATAAATACCGCCACCGCCGACGGAGATTAGGATTAGGGCAGAAGTTGGTTGGTTTTGCTCTGGTTGGTTTGAGCATGGAGGAAGGAAATAAGAGCAGGTGGATTCCCAATAAATAGCTAAATAAAGAAGGTCCACAGAAAAAGAAAACTGATGCAGAGTGTTAATCTTTTCACGAACTTAATTTGTTTCTTGGTTGTGTTGTTATTATGGGAAATTTCCTTATGTAAGTGGCATCACCACTTTTTGTGCCTAGGCTTAAACGCTTGCATAACTTAATTGCTAGCGCTATGAAATTTGCATAATTTAACCTATACATAGGATAGCCTTTGCACTACCATTCCAATCGGCGTGTAAGAGTGCAATGACGCGTAACGACAGGACAGCTGATAATATCATTATTTATCTTCAATGACAACAAGTTGGGGACATATCTCGACTAAACGTGGACAGAGACGGATTGTAAAACCAGCAGTGTGTACATATACTCCACAGTGTGGCCATTAAACTTCATAGGAAGTCAACAAAACCTATCGGCCTCAATATTATTTGCAACACTTCTGAGAGGTGAGTTACATTGCAAGAAGTTTACAGAGTAAGCATGCTCTCTTGTTTAGCAAATAACTGTTCATGATTTGGTAGCAAAAGCAGCTAGAATACAAAATTAAAAACATAGGCAACCTAGCGCGTAATGTCCCTTCCTCCTGGCATCCCTCTTGAGTCCAGTGAGTAAACATTAGGACGTTCCAAAGGTGTGTTGATTATTATTTTGTTGGTCAATAAAATTAATACATTCCTTTCAACGACCACGCCCCTCGTTTATTGAATATGTTGCACGTGTCCTGTTTCACCCGTAGGCCTACTATGCCATTGCAATGCTGTAGGCTTCAGTGTACTTTGACCTACATAACAAAGCAATTTATTTTTTGATGGGGCCGAACTCTAGCTATATATTGTGATTTCGTGACAGTTTTCCATGTTTGGGAATTATTTTGAACGTGTTAGTTTGCAAAGTAAATGGAAAGCTACGCAATTTCGAAGCAAATGTGTGTGGATCATTGTAATCTACTTTAAAAATATATTTCTAATAATCATATGCATTAACAGACGGTTACAAACGCTTTTCAAAGACCAACTCGACCGATCCATGATCCAAGGCAACGTGTTCTTTTAATAGTTATGCTATGATTAGTAACAGGATTAAAGTCTGCTGATAAACAATGTTTATCTCGTAGTATAAATGAAGTGGACTGATCCATATACAAATACAAATTTAGAACCGGGGAGGGACAGGGCGGACCCCCCCCCCCCCCCCCCACCAACGAGATAAAACATGCACAAATTAATTGCTTAGTCACTAAACAAATCATATAAGACACAATGTCGTCACTATGTCCTAATACGAATTCGCAATTTTAAAGAAGTTCACGACTCCAGATGAACATGTAGGCCTACTTGTTTTCCCTTGACGGTAGCGATCTTTGATTCTTCACACAAATAAGTCAAGTCAAATTGTATAAAAGTATTTAAAAAAAATCACAATTGTAGCATCTAAATGTATTTTATTTTTAGTTGTGTGCCCTCAAAATAATGGATGCCGTTCACTTTGCAACGTTGTGACGTCATGAACGGAGGTGCATGGCCGAAGTTGTTAAATACCATTTTGTATTGATTTGGTAGTTGCTAAAAAAACAACGTTGGCACTTATAATCCCATTAGATCAGAACGATCGTACATTTACTGTTTTTTAAAATATAAATGGGCCGGATAGAGAGAATCATTGTGCATAATTAATTACCAATGATGCTTCGAAATTATATGTTTCATGATTGTAAATAATTTTGTATGCATTATGGGAAAGCTCCATTATGTTTCGCCAAAAAACTTACATCATTTTCATTAGTGGGTGTGTTTGAATTGAATTACTTGTGTCATTTACCTCGGGCTGTATCAATCAAAAACCACTTTGAAAAGGAACTACAGGTGTTAGTTGTCAGATGAAAAGGATGTTATAGCCTCTTTTTGTAGCGGAGCTTTCCCGTAATGTTTTTTCGTTCTCCTTTTCTATACACAGTGTGGTTTGGACTGTAATTATTGCCATCTCCTTTTTCCAATTGATATAAACTACGAGGCGTCTCTTGACAATGTCTGGCTCACAGATGAAACAAAATGGTGAACATGTTCCAAAGGTAAATCAAATCATTTTTAATTACAATTTGACCATTTTATCTTATCAGTTTCTCTTCCAATCGCTGGCGCAGTAAATAAGGTCGTTTACAGCAATTTCATATTACGTAATGATCAGACAGGTGTTAAATGAAAATTGTCTCTGAATAAATCAAAATCCACAAATGAACGTTTTCTTAGAAAATGGATGTTACTTTGTACCAAACAGTTACTTTGAAGACCACTCTTGATCTATGAAAGATCCATTAAAGGCAGTGGACACTTGGTAATTACTCAAAATAATTGTGAGAATCGGCTCCCTCTGAAGTGCCATAGTTTTTGAGAAAGAAGTAATTTTCCACGAATTTGATTTCTAGACCTCATATTTAGAACTTGAAGTCTCGAAATCAACCATCTAAACGCACACAACTTCGTGTGACAATGATGTTTTTTCTTTCACTATTATCTCGCAAGTTCGATGACCGATTGAGCTCAAATTTTCACAGGTTTGTTATTTTATGCATATGTTGAGATACACGGACTTTGAAGACTAGTCTTTGACAATATTACCAATAGTGTCCACTGCCTTCAACCGGGAGCTCACAAGTATATAAAACCAAAAAGATATTCATACAAATTCCACTTACTTCTGAGCCGATGATATATGATTGCTTGAGAAAGAAATAAGCTTTGTCTGATTTGTTGCGCAGGAAGTAACCGCTATTCTGGATGCATTACATCTAACAGACGAAGTTCAGCATGAACTCATAGCAGTTTGCCAGCGCTCTTTTGATTTAGGACTACAGCCAGAGACACACGAAGACGCAGCGGTCAAGATGCTCATATCTCATGTGCGATTAATGCCCAATGGCACAGGTCAGTAATACAGACATGAGCAACAGGCAACCTCGTGCCCAGGCAGGAACTGAAAACCCAAATCCACATGCAAGTCTCTGGTAGGAATCGAACCGGGGCCCACAGATATGAAAAGCAGCAGGGACATAATCCACTGAGCCAACCTGACTGCTTTATAATTACACTTATTCAATACATCTTGTTTACATAATTAAATATTCATAACGCATGGGCCAATTTTTTTTTAAAATTTTACAGAGAGGGGTAACTATTTAGCCCTGGACATGGGAGGAACTAATTTCCGTGTCTTGCTGACCAAATTCACTGGTGAAGGTATAGAGGTTGTTGCAGTTGAGAAGTATCACCTACCGCATGACGTCAGAACTGGAACTTCAGATCAGGTTAGCATGAGGCCGGTAACTGTCAAAGTGTGACGTCAGATGTTCGAGCTAACCCGTGTAAAACCTACAGACCAGATTACATAAAATCACTTGATTTGGTTTATAATATGTCTATCGTTTAGTTCATAGAAAAGTTAACAACTCTTTCTAATTTAAGTAAATATTTTCAAATACTATCTGTAAAGAGCAGAATTCTGCTCTTCTGCGCCATTTTTCGGCATATTTTTCTGTGCCATTTTTCGGCACTTCTTTCTCTTCCGTTGGCCGTACGCACACTACATTTGGCCCCTGACACGCAGTAACGAATGCTTCACCCATCGCTCTCTTCACCAGAATTACACAATTTAATGGGGTAGCCTACCTGGGAGAGCTTAAGTAACCTGCAATGGACTGTCACCCTATCCAAATGAAATATCAATATTCCCATTCGATTAATGCCAATGAAACCACACCAGCCTGGTGAGCCATGTTGGCTTTGGACTGACTACTTTTTTGTCCACCCATCCATTGAAGTAACTCAAACAATCTTTGATTTTATTTTGGTCACCCTGGACAGTTTTTCGACTACATTGCAGACAAGCTGGATCACTTTATTAAGACGCACTTTGCCAAATGTGAATCTGTGACCTTCCCACTGAGTTTTACGTTTTCTTTTCCCATGGAGCAACGCCGATTGGATTCAGGTGAGTTACAAACTGGCATCATTGGTTTTGGGGACATCATTCCACGAAACATGCTGTCTTAAAACATTTTGGAGAAACAGTGGTAAGCGGTAGCACATTGTTTGGTTGATTATTATCTCGTCAAATAATATTCCAGCACTCTGATTGGGACCTATATTTACAGGGGTTGAATACGTTTGGTCATCACTCCTAAAGTTAATAGCAATAAAGAACAGCAGCGTCTTATGTCGTCAAGCATTTTGAGAACCATTTCTCTTCAATGTAGAGTGTTTATGGTAAAATATATCAGTCCCCCCGCCCCCTCCTCAGTTTAATGTGTGTTCACAGCTTAGTTTCATTGTATATCTACTGTATGGATTAAAACAATCGAACTAATACAAAAACAAAGGTATGAGAAAAGTACAATCATTTTAATTGAACTATATTTTACTTCAATCGACTAAAACACAAGTCCGGTTTGTACCTATTTGTTCTTCTTTTTATAAAGCCGATTTGCTGATCTGGACCAAGGATTTTGCCGTAGATGGCGTCGTTGGGAAAGACGTAGTTGCACTACTACAGAAGGCAATAGCTAAAAAGGTTCAAACATTTACGTTCTTTTGTTTTTGCTTTAATCACTAATCACCTTCATCGCCGTCTTTGTTTATACACGAAGATGACTTTGTAAAAATCTAACAGTTTACCCGATCTGTACATTCTTCCTTGCCCAAATTCATTTGTCATTATTTTCATGCAGGTCGTAGTTTTTTCGCAAAATGATCTCTTTGTTTTCCTATTCTTACTTTGTCAAACTTTAGTTGCCGTTATGTGAGACATTCTTTTGTCTTTTGTTGTAACTACTAACCGTTAAGAAGTTACTTTAAAATAAAGCCAGCTCATTTTGTCCGATCTTGAAAACAGAGCCTGAAGCTTCGCACTGTTGCTCTGTTAAATGATACAGTTGGAGTCCTTATGGCTGGGGCGTACTATGACAATGACTGTAAGATTGGCCTTATTGTAGGTGAGTATCACAGACCCTTAGCCCACCTTGGCATCAGCCCAGGCTAGCTCCCAACCTTGGACATCAGCCCAGACTAGCTCCCAACCTTGGACATCAGCCCAGACTAGCTCCCAACCTTGGACATCAGCCCAGACTAGCTCCCAACCTTGGACATCAGCCCAGACTAGCTCCCAACCTTGGACATCAGCCCAGACTAGCTCCCAACCTTGGACATCAACCTTGGACTAGCTCCCAATGTTTAAATGTAAAGACATAATCTTAACATGAGTGTAACATTAAAACTGAATAGAACTTCTTTTCATCGCAGGAACCGGTTACAATGCAGCATACGTCGCGCCATTGAGTGAAGTGACAAGGTGGACAGGGGACAATGACGAACCACAACAAGTCGTCATTGATACCGAGTGTGGTGCCTTTGGTGACGATGGCTCCCTCGACTTCATGAGGGCAGAGTTTGATTTCGACCTGGACAGCCAGACTTTAAATAAGAGAAACCAAATGTTAGTGTCTCTATATTCTATTATATATGCATCAAGGTGACTCGACGAACTCTTTTTATATTGGGAGTTTATTTCAGAATTAACAACTTAACGCACGGTCATAATGAAGCCGATTTTAGCCTACTTTTTACAATGCCACAATGCTATATACGACCGATATTTTAAATGTAGCATATATATACCGTAATTGTCTTAAGGTAAAAGGTAGGCCTTTGACGAAGCAAAGTAGAGGAAATAAAATATAACAATTTGTTTGTATATGATTTGAGGCATTACATGGTGAGGTATCAATGTATTAGTTTGCGATGTACCTAATACTTATAGCTTTGCTGTGCAGATTTGTTATTTGAGAATTCAGATTGCTTGTTTGATAACATCTTATTTTTATAGGGTTTCTCTTAACAAAGGTGAAATAATTGTGCCACTTATGCCTTTGTTTCTATACCATAGGTCATTCGGTTAGGTGAGCAGTTCTTATGCAAATATGTTAACAATGTACTTTTCGATTACAACAAGACAATGCTTTGCAAAGATAGAACAGATGTGGTGGGACAATCATAATGTATTAAATTATCTTTTCTGTTAGATACGAGAAGATGTTTTCCGGCAAGTACATGGGAGAAGTTGCACGTCTCATTCTAATTAAACTAGCTCAACAAGGGGTTTTATTTGAAGGCAAGGTACCAGACACATTGCAACAACAATGGGTATTCACAACGTTATTCGTCTCGGAAATCGTGGAAGGGTAGGTAGCCTATGGGCCTTTTCGAAACCGATGTTTTTTGGAAATGATCTAATATTGTGCATAGGTCAGCCTATCCCACCGCAGCGCCTTTTGGACAAGGCGTTGGGACCATCGAAGTACGTTTCTTGCTTGTACAGGAGGAGCTTGCTCCACAGCAAGGGGTTGGATGCTTTGTTTTATCTGGTGGATGTGTATGGCAAAATCTATTTGTAAACCAATGAGAACGAGGTTGCATAATCCCCCATCTTAGGTCTCTTTTAGGTAAAACAAAATGGGGCCTTGAAATGTTAACTTTGTTTTGTTTGTGCAGGGATTCTGGTGTTCAGCATTCTCAATCTCAGCGTATTCTAAAATCCATGGGCGTTGACAATCCGTCTACAGTTGACTGCAAACTCGTGTACAAAATCTGCTGCAAACTTACCGAACGCGGCGCCATTTTGGTTGCCGCAGCCATTGCTGCCCTGCTGATCCGCGTCAAGAAGAGTCCCGTCTGCGGTATCGGCGTGGACGGCAGTTTGTTTAACGAGTTCCCGACATTCCGGAACACGATGGTAAAGAAATTGGAGGAGCTGTCGCCGGAGTACAAAGCGAGATTTCTGGCGGTTGACGATGGCAGTGGGATCGGCGCAGCTGTTGTGGCTGCGACCGTTAGCAGCAGAGCAACAAGTAAATGTATAACAAACATAAACGTCTACAAGTATTGAATTAAACATTTCATGTAAACTAAAAGGGCCCAATTTCAACGAGTTGCAAATAATCACTAAGTATTATTTAAGCAATTTTACCTGATTAGTACTATAGGTTACCAGTCATGAACATTACATGGCATTTTCGCTGGTTTCCCTCTTCTTGGCGGTTAAGCGGTTATATCCAGTTATATAAGCTTATACAACGTATTCATCAGTTGAACTCAGTTGAGTTCCCGACGTTCAGGAACATTTAAGAAGTTGACCGAGCTGTCGCCGGAGTACAAGGCGAGATTCATGGCGGTTGACGATGACAGTGATGGGATAGGTACAGCTGTGGTGGCGGCCACAGTTTGGGGCGGCCACAGTTTGAGGCAGCCACTGTGGCGGCCACAGTTTGGGCGGCCACGGTTTGAGGCGGCCACTGTGGCGGCCACAGTTTGTATTCAAATTTTGTATTCAATGAGTCATTTCAAATCCAAAATTCCCAATAGGGCTATTTTCCCTTCGTGGCATAAAACAGCTGATTTCGTAGACATCTTAAAACGCAACAAAACTTTTAATCGAAAATGTAACTGGTTAGTTTTATTGTATTCATCTACATGTACAAAGATAAACTTTGCCGATGTCACAGTGTAACTCTAACAATCTCACTGTTTCCACACAACAGACAGAACTTTAACCTTAAAAATGTCACTAAGACTTTCAGATAGTAACAAATTCCTAGGGCCTATTTATATCATTCAAGGTTTGTTTGACGTTTGTCTATGTATGAACACTAATCTGCCCTTCTTCCTCGAATCTGGTTTTTTTTTTTACTGCTACCCGGGGGGGGGGGGTGTGATGGAGAAAAAGTTCGCAAAATTGCCCATGTCCCTTCTTTCGAAAGGCATCATACAAACCTTCCGGTGCTTATCTGCACAAAAATTAATGAGGACACAATACAAATCAATTGTGAGCGCGCAAGATGGCAGCCTTATTTTCTTGCTAACATGTGAAATACATTTACACCTTAGCAATTTTGTTTGCTACAGTAAGCACCATTATGTGATTACCATTAAGCAGCTCTATGAAATTGGGCTTAGGTGTGCTTGAAAGTGACGTCAGTATAGACTTCATTTTTGAACTGATTTTGAATATGGGATATTACCCAAAAAATTAAGATTATCATAAAATCAGTTTATCAAATTTACCCAAAGCTGGCGTCACTCTCAAGGTGTGCTCTATACCGACCACACTTGCAAGCAGAAACTTGAACTATAAGAAATTGAACCATTACTTATTTTTTGATCGCGTCCATTCTACACATACGCGTTACTCAAGTTTAATATAAAAAGAGTAAATAAAGTAAACACATATATTTATTTCTAATAAAATAGCATGATAGTAAATGTGTTGTCGTATTGCTGTGTTTGGTAATGATGTACGCAGGCATTATATAAGGCGTACGCCATAAAACTGTGTTTTGTATTAATTTTGTCTCTTCTGCTGTGTTCGTTCCAGTACGTAGAAAAACAACCTTAAGGACGGCTTGCCAGCAGGTTGGATGGCTTAATCTTATTACATAACCATTATCATTTTTGGCGGTGGAATTTTTATGGATGTTATAAAATGTAGGTGTTGCTGGGGGCCCGTCATCCCGGCTGTTATATCATGATATTTGTAATCCGATAACAATCAGCGTTGTACCAACTGTCAATAATCGGGTGCAAGGATGACCTCGTCAGCTCAGGGGTGAAACTTTTGGAATGGACGCAGTTTATGGTATGATAGGACTCAGGAGTCACTGAAGTAGGCCTTTAGCGGACATCGTACGATCGAGAGCCCAGTGTGACACTGATTCTGTCCTTTAGCGGATATCGTACAATCGAGAGGCCAATGTGACACTGATTCTGTCCACTGAAAGTCTCTTGAACCATGGAGGTAGAACTTAACTCTTCTGCTCAATTTAATATAGGGGGGTGGTCCTTGGGCTTGTCAGGTCCCCTTCCCTCACAGGAAAACACCACTCAAAACACACCAGCGTAATTTTCCAAACGTCTGCGCGCGCCACTGCATCAACAGTCTTGAAAGTTTTTCCTAAATACATCAAGTCACCAAGTCCCTTCAGTGTAACACTATGAGGACTCTGTGGAGAAATACAATCCAAATAGTGTTACACTGAAAGGACTTGGTGACTTGATGTATTTAGGAAAAACTTTCAAGACTGTTGATGCAGTGGCGCGCGCAGACGTTTGGAAAATTACGCTGGTGTTTTGAGTGGTGTTTTCCTGTGAGGGAAGGGGACCTGACAAGCCAAGGACCACCCCCCTATATTAAATTGAGCAGAAGAGTTTTCTACCTCCATGGTTCAAGAGACTTTCAGTGGACAGAATCAGTGTCACATTGGCCTCTCGATTGTACGATATCCGCTAAAGGACAGAATCAGTGTCACACTGGGCTCTCGATCGTACGATGTCCGCTAAAGGCCTACTTCAGTGACTCCTGAGTCCTATCATACCATAAACTGCGTCCATTCCAAAAGTTTCACCCCTGAGCTGACGAGGTCATCCTTGCACCCGATTATTGACAGTTGGTACAACGCTGATTGTTATCGGATTACAAATATCATGATATAACAGCCGGGATGACGGGCCCCCAGCAACACCTACATTTTATAACATCCATAAAAATTCCACCGCCAAAAATGATAATGGTTATGTAATAAGATTAAGCCATCCAACCTGCTGGCAAGCCGTCCTTAAGGTTGTTTTTCTACGTACTGGAACGAACACAGCAGAAGAGACAAAATTAATACAAAACACAGTTTTATGGCGTACGCCTTATATAATGCCTGCGTACATCATTACCAAACACAGCAATACGACAACACATTTACTATCATGCTATTTTATTAGAAATAAATATATGTGTTTACTTTATTTACTCTTTTTATATTAAACTTGAGTAACGCGTATGTGTAGAATGGACGCGATCAAAAAATAAGTAATGGTTCAATTTCTTATAGTTCAAGTTTCTGCTTGCAAGTGTGGTCGGTATAGAGCACACCTTGAGAGTGACGCCAGCTTTGGGTAAATTTGATAAACTGATTTTATGATAATCTTAATTTTTTGGGTAATATCCCATATTCAAAATCAGTTCAAAAATGAAGTCTATACTGACGTCACTTTCAAGCACACCTAAGCCCAATTTCATAGAGCTGCTTAATGGTAATCACATAATGGTGCTTACTGTAGCAAACAAAATTGCTAAGGTGTAAATGTATTTCACATGTTAGCAAGAAAATAAGGCTGCCATCTTGCGCGCTCACAATTGATTTGTATTGTGTCCTCATTAATTTTGGTGCAGATAAGCACCGGAAGGTTTGTATGATGCCTTTCGAAAGAAGGGACATGGGCAATTTTGCGAACTTTTTCTCCATCACACCCCCCCCCCCCCGGGTAGCAGTAAAAAAAAAAACAAGATTCGAGGAAATGGGCAGATTAGTTGTTCATACATAGACAAACGTCAAACAAACCTTGAATGATATAAATAGGCCCTAGGAATTGTACTATCTGAAAGTCTTAGTGACATTTTTAAGGTTAAAGTTCTGTCTGTTGTGTGGAAACAGTGAGATTGTTAGAGTTACACTGTGACATCGGCAAAGTTTATCTTTGTACATGTAGATGAATACAATAAAACTAACCAGTTACATTTTCGATTAAAAAGTTTGTTGCGTTTTAAGATGTCTACGAAAATCCAGCTGTTTTATGCCACGAAGGGAAAATAGCCCCTATTGGGAATTTGGATTTGAATGACTAATTGAATACAAAATTTGAATACAAACTGTGGCCGCCACAGTGGCCGCCTCAAACCGTGGCCGCCCAAACTGTGGCCGCCACAGTGGCTGCCTCAAACTGTGGCCGCCCAAACTGTGGCCGCCACCACAGCTGTACCTATCCCATCACTGTCATCGTCAACCGCCATGAATCTCGCCTTGTACTCCGGCGACAGCTCGGTCAACTTCTTAAATGTTCCTGAACGTCGGGAACTCAACTGAGTTCAACTGATGAATACGTTGTATAAGCTTATATAACTGGATATAACCGCTTAACCGCCAAGAAGAGGGAAACCAGCGAAAATGCCATGTAATGTTCATGACTGGTAACCTATAGTACTAATCAGGTAAAATTGCTTAAATAATACTTAGTGATTATTGCAACTCGTTGAAATTGGGCCCTTTTTAGTTTACATGAAATGTTTAATTTCAATTACTTGTAGACGTTTATGTTTGTTATACATTTACTTGTTGCTCTGCCTGCTAACGGTCGCAGCCACAACAGCTGCGCCGATCCCACTGCCATCGTCAACCGCCAGAAATCTCGCTTTGTACTCCGGCGACAGCTCCTCCAATTTCTTTACCATCGTGTTCCGGAATGTCGGGAACTCGTTAAACAAACTGCCGTCCACGCCGATACCGCAGACGGGACTCTTCTTGACGCGGATCAGCAGGGCAGCAATGGCTGCGGCAACCAAAATGGCGCCGCGTTCGGTAAGTTTGCAGCAGATTTTGTACACGAGTTTGCAGTCAACTGTAGACGGATTGTCAACGCCCATGGATTTTAGAATACGCTGAGATTGAGAATGCTGAACACCAGAATCCCTGCACAAACAAAACAAAGTTAACATTTCAAGGCCCCATTTTGTTTTACCTAAAAGAGACCTAAGATGGGGGATTATGCAACCTCGTTCTCATTGGTTTACAAATAGATTTTGCCTTACACATCCACCAGATAAAACAAAGCATCCAACCCCTTGCTGTGGAGCAAGCTCCTCCTGTACAAGCAAGAAACGTACTTCGATGGTCCCAACGCCTTGTCCAAAAGGCGCTGCGGTGGGATAGGCTGACCTATGCACAATATTAGATCATTTCCAAAAAACATCGGTTTCGAAAAGGCCCATAGGCTACCTACCCTTCCACGATTTCCGAGACGAATAACGTTGTGAATACCCATTGTTGTTGCAATGTGTCTGGTACCTTGCCTTCAAATAAAACCCCTTGTTGAGCTAGTTTAATTAGAATGAGACGTGCAACTTCTCCCATGTACTTGCCGGAAAACATCTTCTCGTATCTAACAGAAAAGATAATTTAATACATTATGATTGTCCCACCACATCTGTTCATTCATTTGCAAAGCATTGTCTTGTTGTAATCGAAAAGTACATTGTTAACATATTTGCATAAGAACTGCTCACCTAACCGAATGACCTATGGTATAGAAACAAAGGCATAAGTGGCACAATTATTTCACCTTTGTTAAGAGAAACCCTATAAAAATAAGATGTTATCAAACAAGCAATCTGAATTCTTAAATAACAAATCTGCACAGCAAAGCTATAAGTATTAGGTACATCGCAAACTAATACATTGATACCTCACCATGTAATGCCTCAAATCATATACAAACCAATTGTTATATTTTATTTCCTCTACTTTGCTTCGTCAAAGGCCTACCTTTTACCTTAAGACAATTACGGTATATATATGCTACATTTAAAATATCGGTCGTATATAGCATTGTGGCATTGTAAAAAGTAGGCTAAAATCGGCTTCATTATGACCGTGCGTTAAGTTGTTAATTCTGAAATAAACTCCCAATATAAAAAGAGTTCGTCGAGTCACCTTGATGCATATATAATAGAATATAGAGACACTAACATTTGGTTTCTCTTATTTAAAGTCTGGCTGTCCAGGTCGAAATCAAACTCTGCCCTCATGAAGTCGAGGGAGCCATCGTCACCAAAGGCACCACACTCGGTATCAATGACGACTTGTTGTGGTTCGTCATTGTCCCCTGTCCACCTTGTCACTTCACTCAATGGCGCGACGTATGCTGCATTGTAACCGGTTCCTGCGATGAAAAAGAAGTTCTATTCAGTTTTAATGTTACACTCATGTTAAAGATTATGTCTTTACATTTAAACATTGGGAGCTAGTCCAAGGTTGATGTCCAAGGTTGGGAGCTAGTCTGGGCTGATGTCCAAGGTTGGGAGCTAGTCTGGGCTGATGTCCAAGGTTGGGAGCTAGTCTGGGCTGATGTCCAAGGTTGGGAGCTAGTCTGGGCTGATGTCCAAGGTTGGGAGCTAGCCTGGGCTGATGCCAAGGTGGGGCTAAGGGTCTGTGATACTCACCTACAATAAGGCCAATCTTACAGTCATTGTCATAGTACGCCCCAGCCATAAGGACTCCAACTGTATCATTTAACAGAGCAACAGTGCGAAGCTTCAGGCTCTGTTTTCAAGATCGGACAAAATGAGCTGACTTTATTTTAAAGTAACTTCTTAACGGTTAGTAGTTACAACAAAAGACAAAAGAATGTCTCACATAACGGCAACTAAAGTTTGACAAAGTAAGAATAGGAAAACAAAGAGATCATTTTGCGACAAAACTACGACCTGCATGAAAATAATGACAAATGAATTTGGGCAAGGAAGAATGTACAGATCGGGTAAACTGTTAGATTTTTACAAAGTCATCTTCGTGTATAAACAAAGACGGCGATGAAGGTGATTTAGTGATTAAAGCAAAAACAAAAGAACGTAAATGTTTGAACCTTTTTAGCTATTGCCTTCTGTAGTAGTGCAACTACGTCTTTCCCAACGACGCCATCTACGGCAAAATCCTTGGTCCAGATCAGCAAATCGGCTTTATAAAAAGAAGAACAAATAGGTACAAACCGGACTTGTGTTTTAGTCGATTGAAGTAAAATATAGTTCAATTAAAATGATTGTACTTTTCTCATACCTTTGTTTTTGTATTAGTTCGATTGTTTTAATCCATACAGTAGATATACAATGAAACTAAGCTGTGAACACACATTAAACTGAGGAGCGGGCGGGGGGACTGATATATTTTACCATAAACACTCTACATTGAAGAGAAATGGTTCTCAAAATGCTTGACGACATAAGACGCTGCTGTTCTTTATTGCTATTAACTTTAGGAGTGATAACCAAACGTATTCAACCCCTGTAAATATAGGTCCCAATCAGAGTGCTGGAATATTATTTGACGAGATAATAGTCAACCAAACAATGTGCTACCGCTTACCACTGTTTCTCCAAAATGTTTTAAGACAGCATGTTTCGTGGAATGATGTCCCCAAAACCAATGATGCCAGTTTGTAACTCACCTGAATCCAATCGGCGTTGCTCCATGGGAAAAGAAAACGTAAAACTCAGTGGGAAGGTCACAGATTCACATTTGGCAAAGTGCGTCTTAATAAAGTGATCCAGCTTGTCTGCAATGTAGTCGAAAAACTGTCCAGGGTGACCAAAATAAAATCAAAGATTGTTTGAGTTACTTCAATGGATGGGTGGACAAAAAAGTAGTCAGTCCAAAGCCAACATGGCTCACCAGGCTGGTGTGGTTTCATTGGCATTAATCGAATGGGAATATTGATATTTCATTTGGATAGGGTGACAGTCCATTGCAGGTTACTTAAGCTCTCCCAGGTAGGCTACCCCATTAAATTGTGTAATTCTGGTGAAGAGAGCGATGGGTGAAGCATTCGTTACAGCGTGTCAGGGGCCAAATGTAGTGTGCGTACGGCCAACGGAAGAGAAAGAAGTGCCGAAAAATGGCACAGAAAAATATGCCGAAAAATGGCGCAGAAGAGCAGAATTCTGCTCTTTACAGACAGTATTTGAAAATATTTACTTAAATTAGAAAGAGTTGTTAACTTTTATATGAACTAAACGATAGACATATTATTATAAACCAAATCAAGTGATTTTATGTAATCTGGTCTGTAGGTTTTACACGGGTTAGCTCGAACATCTGACGTCACACTTTGACAGTTACCGGCCTCATGCTAACCTGATCTGAAGTTCCAGTTCTGACGTCATGCGGTAGGTGATACTTCTCAACTGCAGCAACCTCTATACCTTCACCAGTGAATTTGGTCAGCAAGACACGGAAATTAGTTCCTCCCATGTCCAGGGCTAAATAGTTACCCCTCTCTGTAAAATGTTTTAAAAAAATTGGCCCATGCGTTATGAATATTTAATTATGTAAACAAGATGTATTGAATAAGTGTAATTATAAAGCAGTCAGGTTGGCTCAGTGGATTATGTCCCTGCTGCTTTTCATATCTGTGGGCCCCGGTTCGATTCCTACCAGAGACTTGCATGTGGATTTGGGTTTTCAGTTCCTGCCTGGGCACGAGGTTGCCTGTTGCTCATGTCTGTATTACTGACCTGTGCCATTGGGCATTAATCGCACATGAGATATGAGCATCTTGACCGCTGCGTCTTCGTGTGTCTCTGGCTGTAGTCCTAAATCAAAAGAGCGCTGGCAAACTGCTATGAGTTCATGCTGAACTTCGTCTGTTAGATGTAATGCATCCAGAATAGCGGTTACTTCCTGCGCAACAAAATCAGACAAAGCTTATTTCTTTCTTCAAGCAATCATATATCATCGGCTCAGAAGTAAGTGGAATTTGTATGAATATCTTTTTGGTTTTATATACTTGTGAGCTCCCGGTTGAAGGCAGTGGACACTATTGGTAATATTGTCAAAGACTAGTCTTCAAAGTCCGTGTATCTCAACATATGCATAAAATAACAAACCTGTGAAAATTTGAGCTCAATCGGTCATCGAACTTGCGAGATAATAGTGAAAGAAAAAACATCATTGTCACACGAAGTTGTGTGCGTTTAGATGGTTGATTTCGAGACTTCAAGTTCTAAATATGAGGTCTAGAAATCAAATTCGTGGAAAATTACTTCTTTCTCAAAAACTATGGCACTTCAGAGGGAGCCGATTCTCACAATTATTTTGAGTAATTACCAAGTGTCCACTGCCTTTAATGGATCTTTCATAGATCAAGAGTGGTCTTCAATGTAACTGTTTGGTACAAAGTAACATCCATTTTCTAAGAAAACGTTCATTTGTGGATTTTGATTTATTCAGAGACAATTTTCATTTAACACCTGTCTGATCATTACGTAATATGAAATTGCTGTAAACGACCTTATTTACTGCGCCAGCGATTGGAAGAGAAACTGATAAGATAAAATGGTCAAATTGTAATTAAAAATGATTTGATTTACCTTTGGAACATGTTCACCATTTTGTTTCATCTGTGAGCCAGACATTGTCAAGAGACGCCTCGTAGTTTATATCAATTGGCAAAAGGAGATGGCAATAATTACAGTCCAAACCACACTGTGTATAGAAAAGGAGAACGAAAAAACATTACGGGAAAGCTCCGCTACAAAAAGAGGCTATAACATCCTTTTCATCTGACAACTAACACCTGTAGTTCCTTTTCAAAGTGTTTTTTGATTGATACAGCCCGAGGTAAATGACACAAGTAATTCAATTCAAACACACCCACTAATGAAAATGATGTAAGTTTTTTGGCGAAACTTAATGGAGCTTTCCCATAATGCATACAAATTTACAATCATGAAACATATAATTTCGAAGCATCATTGGTAATTAATTATGCACAATGATTCTCTCTATCCGGCCCATTTATACTTTAAAAAACAGTAAATGTACGATCGTTCTGATCTAATGGGATTATAAGTGCCAACTTTGTTTTTTTAGCAACTACCAAATCAATACAAAATGGTATTTAACAACTTCGGCCATGCACCTCCGTTCATAACGTCACAACGTTGCAAAGTGAACGGCATCCATTATTTTGAGGGCACACAACTAAAAATAAAATACATTTAGATGCTACAATTGTGATTTTTTTTAAATACTTTTATACAATTTGACTTGACTTATTTGTGTGAAGAATCGAAGATCGCTACCGTCAAGGGAAAACAAGTAGGCCTACATGTTCATCTGGAGTCGTGAACTTCTTTAAAATTGCGAATTCGTATTAGGACATAGTGACGACCTTGTGTCTTATATGATTTGTTTAGTGACTAAGCAATTAATTTGTGCATGTTTTTATCTCGTTGGTGGGGGGGGGGTCCGCCCTGTCCCTCCCCGGTTCTAAATTTGTATTTGTATATGGATCAGTCCACTTCATTTATACTACGAGATAAACATTGTTTATCAGCAGACTTTAATCCTGTTACTAATCATAGCATAACTATTAAAAGAACACGTTGCCTTGGATCATGGATCGGTCGAGTTGGTCTTTGAAAAGCGTTTGTAACCGTCTGTTAATGCATATGATTATTAGAAATATATTTTTAAAGTAGATTACAATGATCCACACACATTTGCTTCGAAATTGCGTAGCTTTCCATTTACTTTGCAAACTAACACGTTCAAAATAATTCCCAAACATGGAAAACTGTCACGAAATCACAATATATAGCTAGAGTTCGGCCCCATCAAAAAATAAATTGCTTTGTTATGTAGGTCAAAGTACACTGAAGCCTACAGCATTGCAATGGCATAGTAGGCCTACGGGTGAAACAGGACACGTGCAACATATTCAATAAACGAGGGGCGTGGTCGTTGAAAGGAATGTATTAATTTTATTGACCAACAAAATAATAATCAACACACCTTTGGAACGTCCTAATGTTTACTCACTGCACTCAAGAGGGATGCCAGGAGGAAGGGACATTACGCGCTAGGTTGCCTATGTTTTTAATTTTATATTCTAGCTGCTTTTGCTACCAAATCATGAACAGTTATTTGCTAAACAATAGAGCATGCTTACTCTGTAAACTTCTTGCAATGTAACTCACCTCTCAGAAGTGTTGCAAATAATATTGAGGCCGATAGGTTTTGTTGACTTCCTATGAAGTTTAATGGCCACACTGTGGAATAACACTGCTGGTTTTACAATCCGTCTCTGTCCACGTTTAGTCGAGATATGTCCCCAACTTGTTGTCATTGAAGATAAATAATGATGTTATCAGCTGTCCTGTCGTTACGCGTCATTGCACTCTTACACGCCGATTGGAATGGTAGTGCAAAGGCTATCCTATGTATAGGTTAAATTATGCAAATTTCATAGCGCTAGCAATTAGGTTATGCAAGCGTTTAAGCCTAGGCACAAAAAGTGGTGATGCCACTTACATAAGGAAATTTCCCATAATAACAACACAACCAAGAAACAAATTAAGTTCGTGAAAAGATTAACACTATGCATCAGTTTTCTTTTTCTGTGGACCTTCTTTATTTAGCTATTTATTGGGAATCCACCTGCTCTTATTTCCTTCCTCCATGCTCAAACCAACCAGAGCAAAACCAACCAACTTCTGCCCTAATCCTAATCTCCGTCGGCGGTGGCGGTATTTATAATTAGAATAAAATAAAAACGCGAAAGTCGCCAAGAGAGGGCGCCCTTTTCAAATATACACAGCAGATGATCTTTACTTCGATCGATCGCGATCGAGCTCAAGCAAGTAAACATAACAAAAATCGTCCATGGTGGTGTATTCCCCTTTTGAATTGACATAGGTACAATAGTATTATGATTAATAAAGATGAAACAAACATCAGAATGGATCCAGACTCGCCACTTAATCGGGTAAGGTCGAGTAAAGCCTATGCTTTGATTATGAATACAGACAGTGCAGGTGGGTGAACAGTGAACATAGAGTGCGGCTCAGACTGACCTAAATGTAGTGGAGCTGGACTGACTGTACATCCTGCTTAAAACTAACATTAACAAGAGTTGTGCAGATGTAGGTAGTCCGAAATATTGTTCCATATGCTATTGGGAAAGGGATAATCTTCCGGACATCGCCACCAATTTATCCGCCGTTAATTAACTCCAAAACCACTGTCCTGGTGAAAGAATTACCCCTCTGAGAAACGGTTGGTGTCAGAAATTTGTGTGGGATAATAACCAAGTTGTTCACAATCCTGCACATAGAGTAAATCAACACTGGAAGTATTTCACTTTCAGTGAATAATGGGTTCTGAAAGTCTTGGGTTATTGTCCATATGAAATGGCAGTATTTGCCGTGTACATACGTAATATTTCACTGTTGATAAACAGTGATAATTGCTTTTTGCTTTGTCTAACCCAACAGGCACATCAGATGGAGAGACAAGCTGAGAGAATGTTACTATCAGGACGTTATGATCAAGCTGTGATATGCTACAACCAAGCTGCAGGTATGCATAAACCATGACTGGTCGAGCTGTACAAAGCATTCATCACTTTTCTTAGAGCTGGCGCAGGAATTTTACATAGCCCTGGTTGCGGAGATATCTGTGGCTTGGAGTGACCGGCCCTGAAATTACAATACGGCCATTGCTTCTGTTACCCGGTCCTGGCCTTTGTGCCCCTTCACAGTTTCACAGACTTTTAATTGAAAATGGCCTAAATCCCTTCTTAAAGACGAATTGTTAGGCCATGGAAGGAAACTCTAGTACCTGTAATGACCTTATGTTCCGCAGCTGATCGTTTAGTTGCATTCAGTCGGGTGGTTTTGAAATAATTGTAGCTCATAATCAAGTTTGTGTATGACGTCACATGTCTTTGTTTTTATTTTAGAAAACCTGTCAGAGGCAATGAAACATACCCAAGACCCATCCGCCATTTTATCTCTTCGACTTCAACTCGATAATCTACTGAAGCAACCTCAGATTGTCAGGAAGCGGCAGCAATGGGGAAACAGAAAACAAGACATGGTCACCACAGTCTGGAACGGGCAGTTCCTGACTGACACTGAAGAAACCCATAGCCTGGAACCAGACCTAGCTTGTGAAGCTTCACAAGTACATGTAGAAGAGGAAGATACCAGGCTAAGGATGGATAGCCTGGAGTCCAGATTCAGCTCAGACGAGACCGACTCTCTCCTCACTTTAGTTCGCCAACATTTTATTGTCAAAGATGAACAGCCAGGCTACAGAGTATCCCAACTCCTGACAGCTATGAAGACATTAAGCCTGGGTCAAAGGCATCCCGATAACAACGAGCCATCAGACAATGGTCCCTCAGTCCTGAGCGCGAATCCAGTTGGGCGTAAAGTACCCAAAACCGAACGGACAGTCTTTGAGGAGCTCCTGACCCAGAATGAAGAGCTTCGGAACCACTTGGTCAAACTCTTCCAGGTGTTGGACAGCTGCGAGAATGAAAACCAGAAACTGAAAGCCACAGTCAAAGACCTGACGCGTGAGCTGGAGGAGTCTAGAGCTCAGACGGTCATCAGAGATGGGGAACATTACAGAGCCACCCTGGATACCCCTTTCTCTTTGATGGAAGGCTTCATTGGGACCCCTCCCAGTGAATCTCTACCTCCACTGTCACCTCTACTTATCCCTGATTTTGAAGACATGAATTGAAATTATATTGTGATTATTGCTATTTAAAGGCAGTGGACACTATTGGTAATTACTCAAAATAATTATTAGCATAAAACCTTACTTGGTAACAAGTAATGGGGAGAGGTTGATAGTATAAAATATTGTGAGAAACGGCTCCCTCTGAAGTGACACAGTTTTCGAGAAAGAAGTAATTTTCCACGAGTTTAATTTCAAGACCTCAGATTTAGAATTTGAGGTCTTGAAATCAAGCATCCTATAGCACACAACTTCGTGTGACAAGGGTGATTTTTCTTTCATTAATATCTCGCAACTTCGATGACCGATTGAGCTCAAATTTTCACAGGTTTGTTATTTTATGCATATGTTGAGATACACCCAGTGAGAAGACTGGTCTTTGACAATTACCAATAGTGTCCAGTGTCTTTAAAGTCACTAGACATCTTTGGAAATTGTCAAAGACCAGTATTCTCCCTTGATGTACCCCAACATCAGCATCAAATATCAAACCTCCTGTGAAAATTTGAACTCAATTGGTCGTCGAGGTTGTAAGAGAATAATAAAAAAACAAACCTTGTTGCACAAATTTGTGTGCTTTCAGATGCCTAAAAAGGACCTCAGGCATAAAGTCTTTTAATATTTGAGTGAGAAATTACCTCTTTCTCAAAAATTTGCGTTACTTCAGAGGGAGCTGTTTCTCACAATGTTTTTACTATCAACAGCTCTCCATTGCTTGTTACCAAGTAAGTTTTATGCTAACAATTGTTTTGAGTAGGCAGCTCTGTGAAAAAAAAATTTTTTTTACAGTTGTGCCAGTTCCAAAAAATCTATGTTAAAAGTCTGCACATGGTTTGTGATAATTTGTTGTCATGAATGCAGCAAAATACAAATCTTTGTTTCAAAGGACAGGAAAGTTCTTGATGGCAATTAAAAATAGTCAACAGGTTTGAGTGTTACATGTACCTGTGTGTATAAATTGTTATTTATCATCTTAATGCTACATGTTACATGCACCAAGCCATACTTTTTCCAGCGATACAAAGACCAAAAGGTCAAGGAAGAGTGATATAGGACATTGATTAATGTTGGGTGGCAAGGACTTATTCAAATTAACTTGCATTTTGATTTTACTCTTGCTTTAAGATAAAAAAAACAATCTGAGACCATCTTAATTCATTTGTAAATTACCTTGTCTATTTCAACAACCTCATTTATTCAAAAATTAAATACGTAGCAATTTACAATTATTTCCTCCTGATTTGGTGTTTTTTCTCTTGTACTCTTCTGAGAGCGTTAGGCAATTTATTTCTAGGCGAATAGCTCCATGACATAAGACTTGGGTTTTGAAGCCATGTTTACCTAACATTAACTGGCTGATAAAGACAGGCTGTTTAAGACTGGTTGGCAAACGTTTGCCCCCCCCCCAAAGCCATAATATACATGTACATGTTGGCGCTTTAGTTAATGCATCACACAATCAATACATACCAGTACTTAAAGTTCTTAGTAAGTAAGGTTTGCGATTACATCATATAAAAATCTCCAGGCTCACACACAGCAGAGTCCAGCATTCTGTCGGAGCACACCGATCGAAATGCCAAGCAGAACAATCTGGCTCTTCTCGGAGCCATCAAAAAGATTTTACATGGTGTCATCACAAACCTTACTTACAAAGTATTTTTCCCATAGCCTTAAAACGTATCTTTACTTAAAGTCTATTGTACCCACTAACGCACACAACCTGTAAGCATCTCAAGAAATGAAGCCCCAAAACATGCTAGCAATTGAAAAACAGAAAGGTTTTACAGATTTTCTTACATTATTACGCTTTTTAACAAATTTGTTGAGTTGAGATATGCCGAAACAGGCCATGAACTTCACTTTTGAAGGGAAAATGTTAGTTTGTATTGGAACCTTGCAGAGGGCACCACAGCAAAATCACAGGGCACCACGACAACTGCTGTGGGTGCTGTGGGTTAGTTAGTAAGGCCTGCTAAAGATTTGAAGTGAATTCAATCTGTATGCTGAGCTTTGCTAAAATGTTATGTGTAAGGAAATAATTTATGTACAAAATACAATGTTACAAAATTCACTTCATAAATAATACACTTACTATAATTATTTGATTTGTCCTACCATGACCAAGTATTTACAAGAAATTTGCAAAGTTACAAACACAGGGCTAAGCCATGCAAGGTCAAATTGCTGGCAGGAGACTGCCAGGTTTGGTATTTGGCATCAGTCATAAGCCTCAATGTGCGGCATCAGATGTTCGGACTAAAGCCTCTAACACTCGTTTTGAAAGTGTTACACAGCACAACTTATACCTAAACGTACTCGAGTCCTCCCTTCAACTGTAACATTGCTGAGATTTTATATACAGTTAATCTTAAACCATCCTCAGGTTAGTTTGCTTGCGCTGCGACTGAACCGTCGGCATTGAGCAGAAAAAATTACGCTCAATTAATTTAAACTGAAAAAACATCGAGTGAAAGTCCTAAAACAAGGATCACCTTGACAAAACCGTGAATGACTCTGATCGTCAAAGTTTCAATCATACGACTCTGATCGTCTTAACATCTGAGGTCATTAACATACGACGACTTGTCCTGAACGATGTTAACCTCAGGCGCAGCATCCTCCTGAAAAGTCAGTCGCCAACTGTTCTGTGTTGCAAGGTTGTCCTGAGGATGGCTTTATTCTTTGCTTGTGAAAACCCCAAATACCTCCCCTATTTACATTTAATTTATAAAAACCCATTTCCCACATGATGTAGAGGTAGTGATTGTGCTTGGAAACTGGTGTTATTTAAGACAAGGGTGTAAATAAAAAGCAATGTGTAACTTAACATACATCAACACAAGATAAATGAGTTGGTTTTGAACTATTTACAGACATGTCTTCATTTTCTGAAAAGATGAGAAGAAAACATTAAACTTGATTTTAAACTAAATAAATGATACGTTACCACAATAAGGAAACCAGCCAAATTACCATTCCACATGTATGATTTGTGACTGGTATCCTGCTCATTTACGCTAAGCCAAAAATTGATCAGCAAGATTTTGTTGCTTAACAAGCTCTATGAATTTGGGTCCAGATATTAGCCTGTTGACCTGTTCCTGTGTTTTTATTATTCAGTATCATAACATGACCACAGGAACACGAAATCCACTTTGTTAATGACTATTTTCTAAACTTGACATTGTTGAGATAGATCACAGTCATGAATATCATTGATGAGCCAAAGACAGGCCTCGAGAATAACAGGGCTCTGTTCTTGGTGCTTGTTTCAACTCATTTTAATTCTGGTATTGTAAAATAAATTAAGGTCCAGTAAAGATTTTGAGCTTCAAGCCCTGCAGTCTTGAGTAATTTTCCCCTAAATTCAAGCCAAGATGTCTTTAGGTTTCCGATTTGCAGATGAGTGAAGTTCGCTGCCACTGCAGTCTTGAGATCTCCAGTCAGTAATGTTGTCATCTTTGATGGCATTACAGTCTAGAGATAGAGTTGCTTTGATTCTGCTGGTGTTGACTCAATGGGACAGTATGGACACTTTATCCTGAAGAAAACAAAACAAGTTCTCTTTATCAAAATCGTATTCGGCCCGCAGTGGTTTACACTGTACACTTTACCGATTCGTGTCATCATCCTGAAATTTAATCTGTCTTACCATGTCTACGCAGAGGACACTCAGCTTTACATAATCTTAAAAATCTTCTCAAGAAAACGCCAATGCATCTATTGTAAGACTTGAGAAATGCATCCAAGGGATTCGACGTTGGACACAACAAAACTTCCCAAAGTTAAATGATGATAAGACAGAGTTCCTTCTTTTTGGGTCACGTCAACAGTTGACATGGGTTTCAGTGCCATACATCTCCATCGGTGATGCTCGGATAGCTCCCTCGCTGAAAGCTCGGAACTTAGGGGTTATTTTTGATTCATCGATGACAACCACACATCAACAACATTGTTTGTCTGTCATCATACTACATCAGGAATATTGGTAAGATTTGCAAGTACTTGGACAAAAGTGCCACTGAAAAGGTCATTCATGCATTTGTTTCATTTTGCCTTGACAACGGCAATGCTCTTCTCTACAGTCTTTCTAATAACCAGATTTCCCGTCTTCAACGCCTCCAAAATACCGCTGCCCGCATTGTGACACTGTCTTAGAAATCCTGTTCTATCACCCCCATTCTGAAACAACTACACTGGCTCCCTATCTCTCAACGAATCATCTTCAAGCTAATGCTCATTGTCAACAAAGCTCTTAATAGCAAGGCTCCCCAAATCTCGACACTCGTGGGGTGACAGGTCTTTTCTTCAGCTGCGCCATGATCTGGACCTCTCTTCCACTTAATCTTAGATCTTGTCTTTGTACCACAACATTCAAATCTCTTCTCAAAACTTATCTTATGACACAGGTTTTAAAGGACTAGTTTTGTTATTTTCTTTGTTTTGTTTGTTTTTGGTTTTACTACGCCTTGAACACCCATCAGGGTGGATACGTGCGCATAACAAGTCTTACTATTTTTATTCTGAAACAACTACACTGGCTCCCTATCTCTCAACGAATCATCTTCAAGCTAATGCTCATTGTCCACAAAGCTCTTAATGGCAAGGCTCCCCAAGTCTCGACACTCGTGGGGTGACAGGTCTTTTTCTTCAGCTGCGCCATGATCTGGACCTCTTCTTTGTTTTGTTTGTTTTTGGTTTTACTGCGCCTTGAACACCCAGCAGGGTGGATACGTGCGCATAACAAGTTTTCCTATTTTTATTATTTTATTTTATTATTTTAAATAAAACATGAATCCTGGATTAATCTTAAAGGGAAGGTATCTGTAATCACTCCAATAATTAATGGCAATGAAAATGTATTTGGTTAGAAGTACAGCAACTTTCAATAGTTAAAGGATTTTGAGAATCATTTCACTTTGAAGTAAATTGGTATGAAAAAAAATATCAATTTTTATTCCCAACCTTTCTCCAACATTTTCTCCCAAACCACTCCTGTGCTATTCCATGGTACAGCATCATGGCTGTATTATGGTATTTTATCATGGTTATACCATGGTTGAACTCATGGCCCGTATATAATATACTATTATACCACTACTTCAAAAAATTGCACTGGCCGCCCATCACAAACAGAATTGACTTCAAACAACTTTGTCTACATGTCTTCGAATTCCTTGCTCACCAGTCACCATCATACATATCTTACATGCTACAACCGTATGTCCCACCGCGTTCCCCACGCTCTTCCTCAGAGAACCTCTTGGCTGTACATCGCACCGTATCCAGAGCTGGTTCGCGTGCATTTTCTGCTAGCGCTCCAAATCTATGAAACTAATTACCATCACATCTTCGCCATGCAACTTCATTTCAATAATTCAAGAAACTACTTAAGACTCATTTGTACAGAAATACTTGACTCTTTTACTTTACTTTTCATTGGAACATCTTGAGTTTGGACTTCTTTGTTGCATCTTCTGTAGGCGCTTTGTAACCTTGGGAAAAAGGAGCCTCATATAAATGCTGATATGTATGTATGTATTAATACCATGGTACCATGGAAACTAGAAAGAGCAACTTACTTGTTTCCGTTGGTCAGTTTATTGAGTGAGTCTCTTGAGATGGCATGCCCACAAGCAAGCTTGACTGGAGGGTTGGTATCAGACGTCTGTTGCCGTAGGATCGGACACGCAAAGATGGAATGATATCGATGGGCCTCCCCTAGATCAACCTCAATCTGGGAGAAATCAAATCAAGATATGATTAGTATCAAGTCAATACTGACCGAATAGTAATCAGCATCAATGCTACAAATAGAGGCTAATATATATATATATCGAAGTCTTATATAGCGCACGTATCTACCAAACAAGGTACTCAAGGCGCTGAGTATATACAAACTTTCAGAAAGATAGGTTATTGCAGTGATGAATTCTGAGACCCAATTATTTAGCACCTTATAAGGGTTTACAAGGTGCTACGGCGCATTAAGCAGCCACAACCAGGAACACCGGGGCGAACCCCTACTCTTTTCAATAAGTGCACTGGGTTCTTTTACATGCGTTACACAACACATGGGACCAACGGCTTTACGTCCCATCCGAACGACGAAGCAATGGTAAAGTGTCTTGCTCAAGGACACAGTGTCACGGCTGGGGATTCGAACCCACACTCTGCTGATCAGAAACACCAGAGTTTGAATTCGGTGCTCTTAACCGCTCGGCCACGACACTTCCAGCTAAGTACACAGATCTCAGACAAAAGTGTCAAATTTCACTTCCATGTGTACATGTTGAAGTTGGTTTACTCCCATGTATTGACTGTAGTACAAGTGCGGTTTGGCGCATCCATCTGGAGATCACGAAAGTGGTGGATTGTTTGTCTGACAGCCAGTAAGTTTGCAAAATTTACACATTACTTCGCAGTGAAATAATTCTCAAAGTTAAGACTGTACTTCTAACCAAGTCAAATTTTGTTAATAAAATATGAACTATTTGGAACCAGGGTTCGATGAATCTCAAAATCCCTTAAAAATGGCTTTGGGGCATGAGTCCTCTTTACTAGACCCAACGACTCCCTCCCAGATGTGTTTGGGAGTTGACAGACTCTGTGCATCACCAGAAAAACACAACTACAGGTTTAGACACAATTAGTAGGATTTGAAACTTTGCATGGTGGAAATACGATATGGAAAGGTTTGCGGTAGCACCATGGTGTAAATCTCTTTTGAGTTGGGGTGGTTCTGAAAAGAACCCTTGGTTTCAACTCGACGTTTCGATCAGTATGCTCTGATTGTCTTGCGAATTGTTTCTTTCTCTCTTTAGAGACAGCTTTACCGCTTTCAAGAAAATTTCAAGGTTTTAATAAAGTCCTGAAATCATTAAAAATCTTGGGAATCTTGGCCTAAACGCTCACCAAAAAAAAAAAACAGATTTGGAAATATCTTTTTTGGTAAATAGTTGATTGATAACTGACTTCAAGGGTTGCCCCTCCTAACTTGGCTCCTAGCTACTAACCGGTAATTCATCCTTAGCACTCCACACCACCTGACATTGCCGTTGCTGCATGACCTGTCTTATGTTGAGAAGGGCTGGAAGAGCTACACAACCTGCTGATATGCTGTAAAGAATCAACAAAACAAAATCAATGTCAGACTTCCACTCATCCTCCAAAATTCCTTAGTTTGGCTGATGTTGAAGAAGGTAAGCCATTTAGAGATATGATGGACACTATAGCTATGGGTGTGTTCGTTTAGCTTCCCTTTGTCGACCCAGCGGTACTCACTCGGACGAGCCCCTGACAAGAGCTAATCGAACAATCACACTCACCCTCTCGTGGTGACGTCATGCACCTGGTGCCAGCCCCAAAGTGACCCACTCCACAAGCAGGGCACTTGGGGCTGACCTGGGTGAGCCTCTGGAATCTTATCACACATTCATGGAGAATAATGGAGGGTTCAGGAAGGTCTCTAACCAAGGACTAGGGACTAATGCTTTTAATAAATACAAACTTATTGTTGTTTCTCTACAAGGGCCTCCTTTCCTTCACAAATAACTGGGTTCTTTTTATGCGCAACTCAGAACATCAAAGGCCAATGGTTTTACGTCAGATCTAGACTTGACTCAAGTCTCAATCCGTGAGAGTCCTTTTATTTTCAGACCCCATCGCCTAACATAAACAAACTTTTGCGCAGCCGTCATCCCCCAACCAGTGTCGTGCTGCAGAATAGGTACTATCTCGGCTTTTTTTACACTTTCATCCTTGTTTTCATGGCAAAACAGCACATCTCTCTGAACAGCATACATGTAATAGATATATCTATGTACAAAATGTCAATGTTTGAGTTAGGCTGTTTTGACTCGGAACAGCCATGCAACAGCATATGAGCCCAGCTTTACCTGACAGTTAGAGGGCTTTCTACAGACAACCCCAGCAGGGAGCAGGCATCTTGGGTGAAGACATCAGAGATGTCATCCCATTGAATGGGATCTAGAAGATGAGAGTAAGGCGTATGCTCTAGGCCTTGCCGAATGTACAGGAGACTTCCCATCAAAACTTGAAATTCTGAAATGTTATCAAGAAAGAAAATAAATCAGGGGATATTATGATCTACTTTAAAGGCAACCGTTTGATTAGTGGAACCGTTTGATTCCTTTAATCCCATGTGAATGTAGATATAAAGCGAAGGGGTTCGCTCAAATCAGCAGCAAATTGTGCTATCAGAATTAGGTCTCATAATTCAAACATAGTCCCACATCTTGCAGGAAATACCGTATGTTACAGCGCCAGGAGCGTCACTGAGTGACGGATATGTGTGCTATATAAGAAGCCACAATTGTTATTATTATTATATACAATACAACTAACCTTTGAAAATTTCATTTCAAAAGGTAGTAGCATTTTTGATATATTGCTGACAATCTGGAGTGGTTATGTCCACACGAGAAGAACAATCAGTAAGTGCAAAAAACAATCTGAGAAACACTTCTCAGATTGAACCCCTTTCTCTTCTAAACACATTCCTTATAAAGACATAGTTTCTCAAAATGTTATAAAGAAACAAAAGCTGCGGTGCTTCTTACTAAGTAAGTTATTTTGGTCATTTATTTTTTGAGAAATTACCAAACAAGAATTTTACAGACAGCAGAACTTGAGTTTGAACACGATTCAGAAGTGTCTCAAACCTCAATGGTAAGACAGAAAGTGGGAAAAAGAATAAAGTCAAACTCTTGGTTGATTTGAAAGTAGCATATTTTTTTGAATTTTAGTCTGGTACTGAATTTACCTTTAGTGTGACCCTGCGCAAACAGGGAGAAGTTCCTAGCGAACGCCAGGGCTTCTTGTTGCTTGACTCCGCCCTGGCAGACCAGCTCAATGAAACGTAACCGATGAAGCTTAAATTCTAACGAACTGTTCATGGCTTGTAACTGTTCCCGATGTCTTGAAGCCCAACTGCAAACGCCATAAAAGGAAAATATTTTGTTAAAAGGACAAACAAATAAAATTGATAGTAAATATGAGTATTTTCCTGTCATGCAGGTATTAAAGTGTTTGCAAAGAGCTGGAAGTTGGGTGTCCGAATTTGCTGTATATTTCACCCTCTTGGTACCAAATCATTGGAATAAACAACCACTGGTAACTGACCACTCAAGCATGAAGCAAACATTTTACCCAACAGAAAGCTTTTTTCCAAAGACCAATTCTACAAACTATTAATCACCTTAATCTTATATTGTCTGGTTCACCCTAGTGTTGTTCCTGGTTTGATTGGCAGCATAAAGCGCCACAGCACCTTGTAAACCATTAAATGATGCTATGAAAAGGATGGTCTCATACTTCAAAAAAACATAGCTCCAAATACCTTGCAGGAAACAAAAACTGTGCACTTTAGTTCGCCAATCGGAAGGTGATATCCCAGTATTATTATTATCACTGATTCTTTGCAACATTTTTGCAAAAGGTTTTGATCCTTTTGGAAATCTTGGGGGAAAAAGAGAACAATGAATGTGCTGGAGCCAGTCAGGAATGACACAAATTTATCAACAGTCCTCTAAATAACCCATGGCACCCACAGCAAGTGCCGCGTTGCCCAGTGCTTCTGCTGTTATACCCTCTGCAAAGTTTTAAAACAAATTTACATTTTCCACAGTGCCCCTTACTAGAACAAAATGTCTGTGCCCCCTTCAAGAATATAATTTAGGCGTGAGATAACAAGGGATTGAAATGTACATAAATGGTTGTAGACAACTTACATTAATGCTGGCTGGAGGTCTTTCTGTTTAAGGGCTTCTAGAATTTGGTTGATCTCGAGGAAGGGTTCTTTTGCCGAATCTAACATATCTAAACCAGCCTCCTGAAAACAAACACAAAAAGAATCATCTCTGAGTCGCTGAATCTTGAAATTGAATAGAACAACAATCTCCCATTGGTTTACCATGGAATCTAAGTGGAGAAAATAGTGTAACAATCTCATGTTTTTTTGTATACTATTATAGTTTCTTTAGGTGAGATAACCTAACATTACAAGTCCCCCGACAGCCACTTCAAGGTGAGTGCTACTCTTAAATGATTCGGGCTATCGACCCAAACCACCAGGGACACGTTGCAAGTTACTCCTGGCAGAAGCTGAAACAGGGTTACCCCCTTCACAGTCTACAAGGATGTAGGCATGGATATCATCCACTAGGAGCCTGGTTGGTAGAGCAGAATTCATGCACTACCTCCCCAACTTTTTACGAAGCAATTATGGTTCAGTGCCTTGCTCAAGGACACAAGTGTCATGACCGGGATTCGAACCCACACTCTGCTGCTGACAACACCAGAGCTTGGGTCCAGTGAACTAAACTACTAAGCCACAAAACACCACAATTAGCTGGAGGGTGTCTCAGCCACAGCTGAAGTCTAAGCCATGATTTAAAAAATGAACATGGGTATCAGATCTTATGCAGCTTGGGTCCGGTGAACTACATGTAGACCACTTGGCCAAGACACCCCAGTTCAAGGAGAACCTAATCAAATCATCACAGGCCTGTAGGGTTTGTTTTTGAAAGGGCACCCTATGAGGTAATTGTAATTTTCTACTGAAGCATTTCGAGGGCACCAAGGCACTGACCTAAGAGCATGGAGGCAATTGCCTTTAGGTGCCTCCGTGAAACATCAGGCATGTCACCAGCATGATTTAAGTATACAGCGTGGCATCCCAGCAATAGTAAACAAAGGTTGTTCAGACTTGTCTCCATTATATACTAACCTCTGTGAGATTCTCTGCGATGTCTAACATCCCTTGGCGTAAGAAATGTTCACATATGACTTCATTCAGAAGGTGCATTCTCTCTGGGGACTCAAACGTCTGCTCTGCATTCAACTGGATCAGATCACTTACAAAATTCTAAATAATAAAATCAAGAATAAGTTTTGTACAGATAATTCTATAACATCCAAAACATCACATTATGAGACTAATTAAGACCTCACTCCATGGTAGTGAAGTTAATAACGAATAAACTTATAACCTAAAGTACATGTAGCTGATTTTCTACCTTCTGCCCAGGTATTAGTGAAAAAGCAGGAAAGTTCTTTTCAGAACTGAGAAGACACCAGAAAAATCTGAAAATCTATTCAGCGGTAGTAGAAAATATAGCAAGACAGTTCTCTAAAGAACAAAAAACTACTTGGCAAGTACTGTAGACACACACATGGTGTTACCGCAAACTAAATAATTAACACATTATGACAAAGTAATAATGTCAACTCCGAGTCACGGAAATTGTGACTCAACCCAGCTACAATGTACGTCAGGGCAAACCCTGGCAATGTCTGGGCCCGATCATAGTAGATCTGGGCCAGGTCTGACCACAACAGGTCAGATGATATCTGATCTGGGCCAGGTATGGCCACACCATGTTAGATGATGTTTGATCTGGGCCAGATCTGGCATCACCTGGTTAATTGATGTTTAATCTGGGACAAGTCTGTCATCACCAGGCTAGATGATTTCTGATCTGGGCCATGTCTGGCCACACTAGGTTGGATGTTTGATGTTAAACCATTGTACATCAATTGATTTGACAAAGCTAATGTAAACAAAGACATCATTAGTATAAATACATTGTAAGTAAAGGGGTGACTATTACACTGATGCACTCACCTTATCAATGGCTTTGCCTACTTTGGAGACGCTGCTGTGGATGTCTTTGTGTTCATTGCTCACTCTGGTCAAGATGTCTTTCGTTCTGTTTTGAGCGGAGTTAAGGATCAGCTGATGTACTCTGTTGCGTTCACTGTGTTGTTCGGCTAAAAAAGATATAACACTACAGCATTACACTCAAATCTAAGATTTAAATAATGGTGTTAGAAACAGTCTTATAATACTAGAGATATTTCTTTACCCATTTTGTGGTTCAAGCAAAATTTAGTAAACTTGTGATTAACTCAATAACTGCCTGGAAGTACAGGTCGTGGCTGAGCAGACTCTGTCAAAATTATACATGTTGGACCAGATTGTCATTTGCCGCTCAAACCGATCTCGTAAACCTCCGGCCAGGCGGCCGTCGGGAGGAGGGTTACGTTATCGCAACTAACTGTTATAAATTCCGATAAGCGTAATAAATATTAAGTCTACATTAAAGAGAAAATATCACAGATTGGTTTCTTATCTCCTGAAACCAAACATTACTGGTCTGAAATGGGGGAAAATGGATTGTTATGAAGTGTGTGTACTTCAAGGGGGTGGGGGTGTTTTACTTTCATGCCTTATGATATCTCTGGATTCTAATATAGTAAGTAGCCATAATGCCTTAGGACAAAAATGTAATTAAATTTGGTAAGTAGTCATTGAATAATATTTTTGGTTTATTTTGCACGCTTCACTAGCTTCTGAATATTTTACTCTACTCACACTTTTATTTGACTTTCCCACAAAAAGTATGAGCAGTGTTATTTTTATATTTTTTATTTTATTTACATGTCCAGATTGGATCGAAAGCTAAGGCCATCTACCCTATTCATTATAATATTATCAATATAAATATGTTTATCGGTATTTTTGCCGACAGAGAAAAAAAAAATTGGGTACGAGTTGACTTGGGTACGAGTTGACTTGGGTACGAGTTGACTTGGGTACGAGTTGACTTGGGTACGAGTTGACCTGGGTACGAGTTGACCTGGGTACGAGTTGACCTGGGTACGAGTTGACTTGGGTACGAGTTGACTTGGGTACGAGTTGACTTGGGTACGAGATGACCCGAATTCGATAATGATACCTTCCCTTCCCCTATGAATAATGGAAAATTCATCCGACTCTGACTGCCACATTTTCACCTTTGTTCCCTAAAAATCAATAGGCCCTATCTCATTTAAGTGAATTTTTAAAAAAATGAGTGAAAATGTGGCAGTCGGATATGTCAATTGAATTTCCCAAAGTATTTTTAATTTTATATCCAACATCATTTTATCACGTTACTGATGCAGCTGCATTGTTAAATGAAAATCCTAACACAACTTCGCAAATCCTTTGGGAATAAACCTTACCACTTGACAACTCATGCCTGATGTTGTTCAAACTGTCGATTAGTTCTTCCAGTGTGCGCTGTGAGTGAGCCTTGATTCCATCGAATTTTCCGAGTACTTTATCCACTTCTTTTTGGACGCTTAGACAGGCGTCCATGTTGATGTTTTCCTCTTTTGTTCACAAAAATAAATAACAGAGCTTCCGGTCATCGTCAGAGAATTTTTCTTTCAATTATGTGTTATAGCGCCCTCTCTTGACCATAATTAGTTCACGAGGCTAAAAAAGTTGAGTCTTGACAACTTGAACAACCAAATAGCTGTAGTATTTTCAAGCTTTTCTTTTGAAAAGTGGAAATGAATTGCAAAGATTTTTGTGGTAAATCTAGACTACAAAAAGGCTTCACTGTTTTACTTTCAATATATATATGTTTTTAAAGCATGCAGACAATGTTGCCAATTGTGTTATGTGTTTTTTTTAGTAATAATAATAAAACAATAACTAATAGTTTGACAAAATAACTTTGTATGCCATTTATGTATTTTATTGCATCAATATTTTGGAATTTATTTATTTAACAGGAAAAATCACTTACTAAAACACATTGTACAAAAATATCAACCTGTTACCAGGGTAACATATATTTCTGAACTCGTAGTATAATAAGCATTAGTAAAAAGAAAACGCCTTAGAATAAAGTTGTGTTAATCAACAAAAATATATATTTCAATACCAGTTACATATACACGGCTAGTCTAAATTAGAAAACTTTTTCCAGTGTAACTCCTTTCAGAAATCAAATTTTTGTTTCCAGATATGAACTCGAACAAAGTTCAACCAAAATACAAACCAACGTAGATGAGATTGTATGAAGGTTTATCAGATGACTTGTATAACTGTACAACATTAATTGCCATGTGACAAACATTGCAAGTACATACAGGCCTTTAATTACACAGGGAGGCCACAGCCTTTGATGCCCCTGATCTTGGCCTTGGTGCCCCTTCAAAAGTTCCCCATAGACTTTCCAATGGAAGTGCCCTTTGCTAACTAAAAATGGCCTTGCCCTCTCAAAAGCTGGTACACGATGATGACATTATTTCAGAACACTTAAGAACAACGGTGAAAGGGCAAAAGCACCCCCTCCCCTACAATACAAAACAGAATCTTTAATAATGGCGGATGCAAAATTAACATCTGTTAATTATTCTGTCTATGTTGTTGAGCCCCTCACCCACACTGACCATGGTATTTCATACATGATATATATAAACATTTCTTACTAAATCTGAAGATAGTAGAAGTAAGATAAAGAACTATTAGAATATTATTATGAAGACCATAGGCTTGCCAGACAGTTAACCACAAACTTGACGACATTGTTACTAACGTAATATTCCCCTTAGAACAATCAAGACAAAAAGATCTGTACTAAATTACAAATAATGTTGAAATGTAACATTTGTCTTTCATAGAACAGAACTGCTTCATGTAAACATTGAAATTATCAAACATTATAATGTATCCTCAACAATAAATAATGAAAATTACAGACCATGTTAATTCAACACCAAAGCTAAATATCAATTTGCTGATAATGCTAATATGGCTACATGAAGCCTGGGGCCATAAGTTTTAGCTAAGAAATTAAAAAAGAACTCCTAAAAAAATAAAACTTCTTCAATCTTAAATATATTTTGCAAGTCTTAAAATAGTATATGTTTTACATAGAACCGCCTTATAAGGGGAATTCAATGGACAAAAACTGTATTTCAGCAACAAGATAATTTTTTTGTTGATTTCCCTATATCCACGTATTACAGCATTATGTTCGTGTTCGATGATTTAAAAAAGTTAAGGACTTATTTGACAATCACAACTTTAATATTTTGACATTTTGCATTAAACTAAAAATCTATTGTACACTACATATTATACTCAGACCTGGGCCCAATTTCATAGAGCTGCTTAAGGCAGAACATATATTGCTTAATAATTTTCTGCTCAGCAGAAATGACGCAGGATACCTGTCATAAATTCTACATGAGACATGGTAGTTTGGCTGGTAATCTTATTCTGGTAAGCATAACTTCTATAAGCTAAGCTAATTTTTGTGCGTAAGCAGCTATATAATATTCAGCCCAGTTGGTCCCATAACAAAATTTCTTGGAAAAGGAATGAATGGCATAAATATATGTCTAAATATTTTTACACAAAAAAAAGGATAAATAACTGAGGAATGTACCATTGGTACCAATCCAGAGCCTAGACGACATTACTTCATAAGTTGAAACCAGGCTGGTAGGAAAATATTAGAAGATCCCTAGCGGTAATTGATTAAAAATGTGCCTTTCAAAAATGAAAGAGCACTATTTAAAAAAAAACAGCTTAAGACTTGGTTAGAACCAGATTCAAAATTTAAAACTATACTCCCTTTTGTTCTGTATGAGACTTGATTCTCTCCTTTAAATTTACACCTTTTAAAGGCAATGGAGACATTGTCAAAGACCAGTCTATCTCAAAAACTATGTTTCTTCAAAGGGAGCCGTTTTTCTCAATGTTTTATATTATCAACAGCTCTCCATTGCTCATAACCAAGTCAGTTTTTATGCTAACAATTATTTTGAGTAATTAACAATAGTGTCCAATGCCTTTAAAGAAAATGAACAAAAAGACAAAAATATGTAAGAAATTGGTCCCGGAAGATTGTGGTAGTGATCTAGCTTGATAGTCTAGCTGCGACGGCAGCCACCAGTGCTGCCCCCTTCCCACTACCATCCTCAGACAACATGAGCTTAACGCTCACACTCGGCACAAGTTCTTTAAGGAATTGCTCCATGTTTGGTTTGAATGTGGGATGCTTTTTGTAGAGGGAGCCATCTACCGCTATGGTCAGCTCGTTAAGTCCGATCTTCGAGATGACCGCTGCCAGGCCGGCTACGGCTAGCTTGGCGGCACGGGTCGACACAGCAACACAGACGCTGCGGACGATGGTAAGGTCGGATGGGGAAGTGGTCAGCCCAAGGTTGGTTAGAATGCTCCTGCATTCTGCATTCTCACTACTTGCATCGCTGTAAATCAAGAATGAAAAATAAACAAAAATTGTTAACACAACTCAGATCAACAGGTTTTTACAGTGCAAACCAACAAATGCAAAAGAACACCTGTAAAATAAAAGGATTAGAAAAAACTAATGGCCAAAAGTGAGGGAATAAAAGGGTAGCAAGAGTTCTTATAAAACCGGCAGGGTCGTTGCCGTGCGATAAAGGCCCTCGCCGTGTCATAAATTTTCTTTGATATGAAATTGCAAAGAAAAATAAATAGAAGAGCTGCTTAACAAAATTAATTCTCATTTTTTATGAAAGATTGCCTAACATTGCAAAACCCAGGAAGGTCACTTAAAGGCGAGGGCTATACTTAAAGGAACACGTTGCCTTGGATTGGTCGACTTGGTCTTTGAAAAGCGTTTGTAACCGTTTGTTATGAAATGCATATGATTAGAGAGATATTCTAAAAGTAGAATATAATGATCCACACAAGTATCACTTGAAATAGCGTGGTTTTCCTTTTACCTCGTTGACTAACACGGTTGGCCATTTATGGGAGTCACATTTTGTACTCCAATAAATGGCCGACCGTGTTAGTTCCCAAAGTAAGAGGAAAACCACGCAATTTCGAGGCACATTTGTGTGGATCAATGTAATCTACTTTTAAAACACCTTTCTAACCATATGCATTTTATAACAAACGGTTACAAATGCTTTTCAAAGACCAACTCCACCAATCCAAGACAATGTGTTCCTTTAACTGATTTGGGCTACCAACCCAAATTAACCAACCCAACGGGCACGTTGCCACCAACTCCTGGGGCTGAAAGACAGTAACCCCCTTCACATATCGTAAGGATGTAGGCATGGGTATCAGTATTACAAACCCACATTCTGAGACACTAGAACTTGAGTCAGGCCAAGACACTACACAATGGAATCCATGCTTAGGATCAAAAGAAGACACTACACAATGGAATCCATGCTTAGGATCAAAAGAAAACACAACACTCTCAAGCTTAAAATTGTGTACCCTTCAATGTCTGTGAGGAAGCGCGTTTCAAACTTCCAGGATGTCTTGAGATCTTCAGAGACTTTTCCTCCAAAGAGATGTCCCGCGGATCCCAGCTTGACCAAGACCAACCTCACAATTTCTCCCAAGTACATCCCAGAGATCATCTTTTCATACCTGAGTAGAGAAACAAGATGAAACTTAAACCTCATCATCTTCAGGATGTCTGTTACTTGATTGCTCACAAGGGTCTTAAAGACATTGGACACTATCGGTAACTGTCAAAGACCAGTCTTCCCACTTGGTGTATCTCAACATATGCATAAAATAACAAACCTGGGAAAATTTGAGCTCAATTGGTTGTCGTAGTTGCGAAATAATGAAAGAAAAAACACCCTTGACACACAAAGTCGTGTGCTTTCAGATGCTTGATTTCGAGACATCAAAATCTAATTATGAGGTCTCGAAATCAAATTCGTGGAAAATTACTTCTTTCTCGAAAACTTCAGAGGGAGCCGTTTCTCACAATTTTGTTTACTCATTACCAAGTAAGGTTTTATGCTAATAATTATTTTGAGTAATTACCAATAGTGTCCACTGCCTTTAAAGGGAATGGTGTACATATGATAACCACTCTTAATATTAATGGCAACAAAAACTGTTGGTTAGAAGCCTACAGCAGCTTTCGATATTAAAAAACCTTTTAAGAAACATTTCACTTTGAAGTAATGGTCATGTTAAAAGATGTCAATCGTTATCCCTCAAAGTTTGAATATGAAAAGCGCTACAATCAGAAATGTTTCATGTTATGGGACTAGTCTTCCTGCGAACACATATACCTTCAGTTTTCCAGTGAAATCTTAGAATCATGACAACAGTTTGAAAAGAATTGTTCACACATTAGTTTTCTTGTATGGTAAAAAGGGAGACCACCAACATAGGGATAGATAGCTCAGTTGGTAGAGCACTGGCAAGTTAATACAGAGGTTGTTGGTTCAAATCATTATCTAGTCAAATTTGGTGTTATCAAAGGTATACTATATATGATTTGAGGCATTGCATGGTGAGGTATCAATATACATTTGGTTTGGGGTAACACCATGTGTGTATCTACTTGCCAGGTAGAGTTTGTTCTTGGAGAACTGTTTTGCTTTATTCTACTACCGCGGAGTAAATTGTTCGGGTGTTCGGGAGACTTCTCAAAGGAATACTCTTCTTAAAAAAACACTCACAGTTGCTTGGACTTATTTAGAGTGAGGTCATCCATCTCTCCATCAAACTCCGTCCTGTATTTATCCAAACACCCATCGTCACCGAATGCTCCCCATTCCATGTTGATAACGACTTCCCTAGGCTCTTTGTCGTCACCAGTCCATGTTCCTACATCAGACAACTTCTCCATGTAACATGCATTAGTTCCAGTTCCTATATAACAAAATAAAAACTGATTATTTGAAATGTTGAAATAAGTGAACTTTTTCCTTCTAGGGCCTACCCGACAGATACTGTATTTGGCCTATAGAAATTTTGAACTTTGTGTGCTAATTTTCCACATAAATTGAAGAATAATAAAAGTAACAGCTGGACAGGTTAGATGTGCCCGCTTTCCTCTTATCAAATAAAAATAAAACAATGCAATTTGTATAAAAGTAAGATTTCAGGTACAATTTCAAGGTCCACCAACTGGTCTGTGTCAGAAAGGATACAGAAAGGAAAGTTAACACAGAAAACCATTGGATCAAGTTTATAATTGAATACTAATATTCTGCTGACACAGACAGCAATTGAAATTCACTTTCTATGGGGACCACTGAGTTACTGTGAGCAATGGTCCCAGCATCTATGTCAGGGAATGATTGCGTCCAGCTATAATGCGTAGCAACACATTTAAGACTTAGTCCTGTTATAATTATTATTACACTGATTGACAAAATCGAGAAGCAAATCATGATTTGTGCGTAGCAACTGATACAATTTGTGTAGCATTTGCTCTGGTATACATCGGAAATTGTTTATGTGTAACTAGACAACAAAGAATGTTGTTGGGGGGGGGGGGGGGGGGTGAGATACTGACCGAGAATGAGCCCAATGTAGGCATCCCTGCATGAGTATGCACATGACATCAGAGTTCCAACAGTGTCGTTTACTAGGGCGACAATCTGCAGATTCACATTCTGGTAGAAAAAATAAGAAAAACAACTGCGTTACATAAACTTCCTTATAAATATAATGAGAAAATAGAATTAGCAGACATTGCAAACTGCTTACCAACCAGAAGGATCTATGGTATAAATGCAATAAACAGTTATTGACCTGACGTTCGCCCCTAGCGGAGTCTTTCTGAAACGCTTCATTAATGAATATAATGATCGCACAAAATACTGATTGCAATTATCTTAAGCCCCGCCTAGTTCTGATAAGCATATTTTGATGCGCTCAGTTACTTTTGTGCTTTTAAAGCAGATGAAATTGGGCCCATGTACTAGTTAAATAGCTTCCGACTGGCTAGCCCGAACAAAGATATTGACAAATATTGGGAAATGCCAACATTGGGTTAGAGAAGACTAAGTTGGTAGAGTGTCCGCACATTAATCAGGAGGTTGCAAGTTCAAATCCTGCTTTCGTCAATATTTTGGATCAACCAAACATAAAATTGTGTCTGACTTTTGAACCAGCACCATTTCTTATAATAGCAAATAGCATGCTTACACCCGTTTCAAGCAGGCACTACTCCAGAGTCGTGCCAAACCAAACTCTGAATTAAGTAAGAAGCAACTGGACGCGCTAGAAGCTGAAAGATCGACTGTTGCAGTCAGTCGGAACGCCTCTGGGGCGCCTTGGTTTCAGACGTCGAACTTGTCATGAGCCGAGCCAATGTAAATGTTATGTTAATTTCGCCAGTCTGAAACAAAAATTATTTGGGTCGACCTGGAGTCGCTCATATTCTATTTGGTTTGACGCGACTCTGGAGCGCCTGTCTGAGCCGGGTGTTAGTCTTTCCTTACCTTCCTCTTACAAGCTTCTTTAAGAAGTTGGACAACATCTTTGCCTTCAACATCTGAAGCTGTGAATCCCTTAGTCCACTTGACTAGTGTGGCTGTTGAGAAATAAATAGAGGAATACTACAATGATGAGTATGGGGTAGACATTGTCATGTTTCCTGCAGGCCCAAATCCCATCAAGTACACGACAATGATGAGTATGGGGTAGACATTGTCATGTTTCCTGCAGGCCCAGATCCCATCAAGTACACGACAATGATGAGTATGGGGTAGACATTGTCATGTTTCCTGCAGGCCCAAATCCCATCAAGTACACGACAATGATGAGTATGGGGTAGACATTGTCATGTTTCCTGCAGGCCCAAATCCCATCAAGTACACGACAATGATGAGTATGGGGTAGACATTGTCATGTTTCCTGCAGGCCCAAATCCCATCAAGTACACGACAATGATGAGTATGGGGTAGACATTGTCATGTTTCCTGCAGGCCCAAATCCCATCAAGTACACGATGTCATAGGGTTCTCACGATGCAGAGCTAGCGTATCGGCCGATACGCGGAATTTGCAAACATTTCGGCCTTTAAAAGTCTTATTGTCCATCTATCATGGATTAGATGTCTGTGGTGGTAATGTGTTCCAATCTTGAATAACTGTTTTGCTATGAATGAATATACCCCCGGAAGTGATTGAGAGCGCCCTCACGCGGTCAAAAATATGGCCCATTTTTAAGCAGCATTTTCTGCATGAGCAGCTCTATGAAATCGGGCCTTAGAACTAGACTACTCTTCTATTACAAAGTAGTGATGACCTTTGACCTGCTTACCTGTGGCTAATCCCATTTGCTTGCAGGGGAAGGAGAATGTAAACCCAAGGGGAAGATCAGTGTCACCGAGTCCCTGTTCAGCTTTGAATTCAGCGAGGCTATCAGCAATACTGTCAAACAACTGTAATTAAAAGCAGGTTGGAGGAATTTATCAGTAACAGCTGCCTATGTTGTGAGGATCCTTAGAGGCACTGGACACTATTGGTAATTACTCACAAAATTATTAGCATTAAAACCTCACTTGGTAATGAGCAATGGAGAGCTGTTGATAGTATAAAACATTATGAGAAATGGCTCCCTCTGAAGTAACACAATTTTTGAGAAAGAGATAAATTCTCACTCAAATACAAAAAGACTTCAGGTCTAAATCCTTTTATTAGGCATCTGAAAGCACATAAATTGTTGCAACAAGGGTGTCTTTGTTATATATTACTTTTACAGTCGCCGCGTGTGTCGTGTGTGCAATGGGTCAATTCATTCCTTTTAAAGGCAGCAGAAATTCTAGATAACTAAAGGGCCGCCTTACCTGCTCCCCAGTTCCTGTCATCGTTTCCTGCGAGATCTTATAAATCTTGCTCTTCATTTTGACATCACCATCAAGGAGCTGCACAAGAAGCACACGAAAGTTGCTACCACCAAGATCCAAGGCAAAGAAATCGCCCTTCTCTAAAAATGACAAGATATCAAAACTTGCTTAAAGTGATGGTCTTGGATTGATTCAAGATCAGGGCCTAATTTTCATAAAGCTGAAAAGCACTATGAACAAATTTATTCCATTTGTATTATGGGTAAGTAGTCTTATCTTCAACTATCAATAGAAGTATTTTTATCAGACTGATAGTAATTGTTTCAACACAAACACAGGACTTGTCTAGTCATGAGGCGACTAGCTCCAAAATAACATCACTGGCGGCAGGCATGTGAATCAAGTGTACAATTTTAGCCCTATGTCCAGTTCCATAGAACTGCCTTTAAAGCAGAACATGTGATTAAAAATCCCTGCTTAGCAGTATTACCAGCAGGATACCAGTCACAAATTGTACATGTGACATAGTAGTTTGGCTGGTAACCTTATTCTGGTTAGCATAATTTTAATCTGCTTAGCTCATTATGTGCTTAAAGCAGCCCTATGATGTTGGGCCCTTGCCGTCGATTTCACAAAACTCTTCCTAACTTAGGATTAATCTTAGAACTTAGGACGAGTTCAGTTCCGTATCCATAGACGTAAGAACGCAGTAAGGACGAGTTACTCATCCTAAACTCAGGATAGGATTAATCTTAGCGTTTGGTTTAATCAACTGCAGGACACTGAGTAAACCGCTATGAATGTAAATACCTGTGCCATCAGGAAGAGAGCGTACAAAGCTTGGATACATCTTGACTATAGCCGAAGCATTGGTGGCGCTGTTTAGGCCTCTGTCCATGTTCTGTCGCATGAGCTGAGAGATCTCCTGTAAGTTGGACTTGGATAGCGAAAAGCTTTCCAAGATTCCTGTGACCTAAATGTTTTAAAGGAAGGGGGAATGTTAGTGCACAGTTAATTTATATTGGTTTATTATTGCTTTATTAAAAACATTTCTAAAGTCACAGCAAGAAGCCAAATTGAATTTGAATTACAATTTTGAGCTGATTGATGACTATGGAATGCATTTATAATTTTAAAATGAAACCAAACAAAACCTGCAGAATTTGTTTTGAACTTTCTGAAATGAGTAGGATTTGAAACTTTGCATGATGGGTGTAAAATCAGTTAAGGTTTGCAGTAGCAGCATGTGTAAATCTCTTTTGAGTAGTGTTGGTTCTTAAAAGAACCAGTGGTTGACAATTCAACATCCTCCTGAGGACGATCAGAGCATACTGATCAAAACATTGAGTGGTCAACCACCGGCTCATCTCGTTGTCAACCACCGGCTCTCTCTCAAAACAAACACTACTCAAAAGAGATTAACACATGGTGCTACCGCAAACCTCAACTGAACTTTCATAAAATATGAAATATGATGGAACAAGGTGATTCGAGTTTGACATGTCAAATTAAACGCAAAATTTCAAGGACTGAAACATGTTGGGTTTAAAGATAATGTAGTGGGAAAAAGAAATTAATAATAATCAATAAAATGAATTCAATTAGTTTGTCTAGGCATAGTGCTACATCGGTATGGACTGTAAAAGGGGTAACCCTGTTTCAGCCCTTTTTCCTCTGGAAAAAAAATAATTGTAGCCCACACCTTTAGGCCTTGTGTGTCTGGCGACTTCCATAAACAAAAATTAAAAAATGCTTTTCAGACTGAACTAGCCAGCCGGACCACTTGGAGAGAATCATGATTAGTCCTCGGGCTTTCTAACTAGAATTTAGCCGGTGGAGAACACTGACAACCCTCCAGCAACTCCCCACAAAATCCACTCTTGCATCACTGACTGTCCGCAACATGTACTGGTACATAAAATATAGTTAATACTTTTGTAAATACTTGTATAACCTGCAATATTTGGCTTTCTATGTAAAGGTAGGGTCATTGATTGCTAAATGTGCTCTAAAAACTAATGATCAAGAATGACTTGGTGAGAAGCACTGCAGCATAAATACTGTTTTGAGAAAGGATTCACTGTAAAGTACAGTTGTATGGTTTGGAATTTTGTTTGCCCAAGACCATTTGAATCTGAGAGTTTTGAAATTTTGGGGGCGGGGGGGGGGGGGGGGGTGGGGTGGGGGGGGGGGGTGGGGGGCTAGGGCGAGAAGGAACTAGACTAGGCTTCCAGAAACAGTGGGGTTGGGAGGGGAAACCCCTTACCTACATGTATATGATATAGTGTCGAAATTAAACATGTTGATTCAGATAACAGTAAAGATTAATTGTGCTAATCTTACGGATGTAAAGTATACCCAGTACCATTTTTGTGACGCATCAACACGAGATTATAGCTTTTTCATTTAATGCTACAAAATCAAGCATCAGACATCCGGGCTTCTTTGCGTAGTTGCCTTAAAAAGGTCATGAAGAATGAGGGGGCAAAGTAGAATCAAGTCGTGTAAGCTTCACTTCTATAAAAAAAAATTTTTTCATAATACACCAACCAGTGTTCAACAAAAAAGATTCAAAAAATACAAACAAAAACCCCTGATACATCTTCATAATTTTTCTCTTACAAAGAATTAAATGTTAATTTTTTAGTGAATTGTTGTCATCCAATCAGTTATTTAGTCTTCAATGTCAACCAATGGGAGAATAACAAATGATAACACAAAAACAAAATATTAATATATCTAAGCGTATAATGTTTACTGAACTTTTGTAAAATTCATAATGTATGAATGGTCTATCTCAAGAATGGATGCATAAATAGAACATTGTGTATAGCAAGAGGACAATTTGCACTGAAACAGCAAATTCTGAAATTGTGCATTGAATGAGTGCCGGCACAAACATGGATGCCTTTTGTCCAGTTCAAAGTTCAAATTTAAAGGAAATCTCCCCTCTGCCATAGGACTTGCAGTTTAAAACTTTCACTGGATGGACATGTTTTTACAAGACCAAATACTGCAAATCAAGACTGGAGTTTCATCTTTGAGAGGGCAAGGCCATTTCCATTTCTAAGAGAGCACTTCCATTGTAAAATCTTAAAGTCTATGAGATACTTTTAAAGGGGCACTAATAAGGCCAAGACCGGGGCACTAATAAGGCCAAGACCAGGGCAAGAGAAGGCCATGGCTGTGTAAGAGGAGGTTTGGATTTTAAAAGTAAACCAAATCTTTACAAAGATGTTTGGAAAAACGATTGGACCTCTGATTTGTTTAGTTTTACGTAAGTAACTAAACTTGCCTAATGATAAAACTACTGAACCCAGGCTACATTGTGTTTGCGCAAACAAACACAAGATCAGATCTGTACACATTTGTAAACATAGGGGGCGCTACGACCATGTGAATTAATTAGAAACATGTACAGTATGCGGTGAACATGCTTGTAGATCTGTACATTGTTGTAAGTAAGCATAAACAGCATGGTCTTGACAACAAAACTAGACCATTGCTAGAGGTCCAAGAGTATTTCAAGCCTTGCGCTCAACCAAGTCTTTTAAAGTAGACATTTGATATTGAACAAATTTGAACACTGGTTTTGATGAATGCTTGACATCTATAAAAGACATGACTGAATTATGACGCTGTTGAAATGGATTCATGAGATTTTCAAGTACAAAAGTTTAACATTTTAGAAACCTCGGCAGCTGGTTTGGTGCCGAGCTCCTTGTCTGATGTTTTCATCTGGCGATTTCCATCATTGATCCCTGTTAAATTCTACAATAATCAAAGAAGTTTTTGTTTATTTGAGAATAGTTCAGAAAAGCTTCCAGAAAAAAGTTTAGGATGTTGGGTTGTTAATTGATGCATATTTCAGTTGTGATCCTAGTAAAAAATAAAGTAAAACGCAATTCAATCAAAGACTAAATGCAACGCAACTCAACCAAAGACTAAATGATTCAGCAAAATATGATTGAATCTCTAGTGAGATCTGAAGGAATGATAAACATGGAGATTGTCACATACCTTCATTGCTACATTGGAGTCAGAACTGCCATGACATAAATGCTTGTTGTCAAAACTATGCTCACTGCCATGAATATTCATTTTGCTGAGTGTGTGTGTGTATATTTAAAAACTTCTCAATTTGTGTCAGTGGGACTTCTATAGGACACAACTTGGCTCGTACGTGTAGTTCTCAAATGATGTGTTTTTCAACCAGAATAACAAATGATCTGCGCAATGCCCAGCTTTTATAGGGCCTAGAACTAATGTGGTCATAATCTTATTGGTAGAACATGATAACAGTAGCTTACAACATTACGTCAAGCGAATGGCATGCTGTTTACCTAAGTTAACACTTCCGGTTTTCAATGACACTGGACAGAGTCATTATTGATCTTTGTTCTGGGGACTCGAATTGACCCCAAGTCTTGGGGATGAGGGACAAATTAATTAGGCACACATCATAAATGTAAATGATAAAAGGGTGTAGGTCACTTATCAAATGAGCTCTCTACAAACTGCAGGTCTGGATTTTCATCTTTGAGAGGGCAAGGCCATTTTCATTTCGCTCAGGGCACTTTACTTGGAAATACTTTAAAAGTCAATGGAAAACTTCCGATGGGGGCACCAAGGCCAAGACCAGAGCAACAGGGGCAATGGCCTCCATTATAAAACAAGGCCTGATGTAGACTTGTATTTAGAGAGTGTATAGTGACTGAGTGGGTGTGTCAAGATTGTCAGTGCTCTATGGTTGTGCCACAGGGGGTGTGTCCTATTGGAGTTGTTATTGTCATAAAACCATTCAAGGCTCTATTTTTGTTATGGGTCCACAAGAAAACAAGGTTGACCTTGCTGTAGGGGTTCTGTTTACTGCATACTGCTTCTGTTTGAACAATCACTAAGATATGGTTTAAAAGAAGATTGATCACATTTGTCTTTAATGGTGATACAAACTTTCAATGAAATTGTAAAGTGCTTAGCAGGAATGAACAGGATACCAGTCACAAATTGTACATAATGTGTTTTTTTGGCTGGTAACCTTATTCTGGTTAGCATAATCTTGTACTTTGTGCTCAAAAGCAGCTCTATGAACTTGCGTACAGAGTGTAATGGTGTCCGTGTACATAGTGGATTACGTTGATAAACTACATTATGTACACATTGATTGCTTGTGTCCTGACACAAGGTTGTCTGACCTCCATGGTAATTTGGTTGTCTGAAGGGTAGATCAAATTGGATTCAAGTTAAAGTACACACTGATGACTTCTACATCACGACCAACTGGGTGTATCAATCTCTTTGGTTTAAACAAAGGGGGTGTGTCCAATCTGGGACCAGTACAGAATAGTGCATGGTTTACGTGACTATCGAACCAGGATTAAGAGAATAGGTACAAAGCACAAACAGGCCTTTGAAAAACATGAGTTTTCCAGGTCAACTCTTGGCAGAAAGATTAATGTTCAATGTTCAATGTTCAAAATAAACTATGTATTGTAAAACAATCTGGTTAAAACAAAGTCTGTCCAATTTTGTCAACAAACAGTGTACTGACTCTAAAGTATGACTTTTTATGTTGTCCTCATTTGGTGTGCACTTTTGCTGGCACCGTACTTAGTTCTTGGAAGGGCAAGGTTCCTGGTAAAGGGCAGTTTTTTTCTTAGTAAAATAAAAAAAGGTATACCTGGGAGAGTGGGAACAATACCATCTCTACTAGAACATTTCAGGGGGGCACTAAGGCAATGGCCGGGGCGTGGAGGCAAGCGTCCTCCTTTGCCTTTGTGAAGTATCATTCCTGCATTGTACCTGCAGGAAGTCAGTAGTATTGAGCATTTGTTGTTTTATAAACTGCAATGTCATCTGAAAATGGACAAGGTTAACCGGGCACTGTTGCATTATCTGTTAATATTTAATTGAGTTTTTCTCATTATGACATTGTGTATCAAGGACTTTGATCGACCTGGTTTGTAGCCTCTGACTTCTCAACTGGCAAAGACTGTAATTGTCATATTGATTCAAAATCGATGTGCGTGAGTTTAAAAAACTCAACCTTCCCAATCAACAGTAAGCAATTGTCCCCCTCCATTGTATACAATGGACCGACCCATTAGGCTCCGCCCACGGCGAACGTGTGTGAGCAAGAACAAGTGAGCCTCTCCAATGCCATTCTGCACAACTCTGCCGCGCGCGCCAAGCATACGTGCATACATGTCGGGACCTTATTTTGTCAGACTTTTGGTGGCGCAATGGGTTGTATTTTTATCTTTCTCGTTTTCATTCTGATCGGGGCCTGTGTGATCGGGCCTTAACTCAACAGGCCTTGGGTAAAAGTTCAAGAGTCAAATAATTTTTCATTTACTGTACAACGCAGTGACATTTCCCAACTATTTTGTGTGTATGTTTGAAGCATTTGGCCCTGTATTCTAAGTGAGTTTAGTGGGGCTCACCCCTATGAAATTGACCTGAGGTGTTTACCCATTAAACTTTGCCCAGAATATAACTGAACCTTCCAGAGGCTTATCAAGTAATATCTTATCTTAGTCAAACACCAAACAAGGGCAGATGCAACTTAGCCTCCCCTGTGTTGATACACTTTAAATAATAATCCAATTTACAACTGATAATAATGCCTACATTATGCTCCATGTCTGGAAAATGACATTCCTGTTGCTGAATTATCAAATCAAGTTGAGATTGTTAGGAATCATCTTATGAGATGATTAAGAAAGACAACCATCTGAGATAGTGTACTGCCAGACCAAGCAAGAAACTGTTTTGGCAATGCCTTATCTTTATGATAAATTGACTGGTTTCTTCTATTATTACATGGGACCTAGGATATCCCTGGCCTTACATACACCTTAATGAAAAAGCAACATGGTCATTGGATGACCTAGAGTATGTCTGTGATGGTCTACATACGTTGCATTTTTTAAGCAAATGAAAGTGCTATACATTGAAAAACCAGGAAGAGAATCCCGCATACTCAAACATGTACTGGGGCCAGCCATTTGTTGCATTACATAACACTTTCATTTGTATGCATGAGTACACAAAACCATACCAGTGTTGAAAGCTCTCACCTCCTGGTTGTGTTTACATACCAGTACTATAGATAGGCCTACAATGTAGCTTTAATACTAAGTTAGGAAAAGCCTTGGAGAAGCATAGCATGGGTATTAGCATTAGGCAATTGCACTATCAACAGAAAATATTTCATAGATTGAATGCTCCCTGCTAGTCCCATGGCCCAGTGAACTATGTACACAATGTAATAGAGGTAGGGTGCACACAACATCTTGCCCAGCCCAGATAGAACACATTTTTCTGCACATCCAACCCATGTCCCGACTACCTCTTCTGAAGTACCTGGTCCCCCCAGGGCCGGAACTGCAACGATCCACATTTTTTATTTGAATGGACAAAACTGTGAAATGAGTCAGAAAATTGTCTGTAAAATATGTCTCGCTTCATGGTAAGCGGAGAGTGGGCATTGTAAGTGATATCTGGGGTTCTTCAAAAAGACACTGGACACTTTTGGTAATTGTCAAAAAGACCAGTCTTCTCACTTTGTGTATCTCAACATGAATAAAATACTATTTTTTATGATGACTAGTTAGTACTAGTAAATTAGTAATTTAGTATTATTGTTAATCCCCCCTGCCAATAAATTAAAATGCAACAAAATCCATCAAGGAATGGACCAGTTCAGACTGATCAGTGTTTGACCTGCTATAATGCAACAGTATGAACATAAGTGTAGTGGTGACTTGGCTTTGGAAGTTGTGGAGGACTGGGACCAACAAAAGTCGACTGCCCAAAACTCAGAAAGAACAAAATGCAACGCCAGTATAAAGTTAGGGTTTGAGATAAATTTCTGAGTCTGTCCATCCATCATGGTCTGGATGGAGAATCCTACATATACAACCTTGTAAAACCCCTGGGCCTGCCCTGCCTGGGTTCTAATTATGCTCCCTAATTATTTAGCCCGAGAGGAAAAGTTTTCGTATCACGACACCATTTTTTTAATTGATGTGATCTATTTTACCTCAGTCAGCTCAATATGAGAATGAGATATCCCTTTTTGTAAAAATGAGTGAAAAGGAGGTGGCATGATACGGAAAGTTATCCACATTTTTTTTATGAGAAAGTACTGTTGTTAAAACTTATAACTCAGGGCTGAAATAATGAAAACGTTCAATTTCAACAAGGAAGTGGATGTGTGCACTGTGCACACATGCAAAAATGGCAATGCTCTGCCTCCCCCTCTGTATGTAGGAGCATGTAGGAGTGTGTGCTGAATCGGTGACTGACAATTCAATGCGAATCAAGGACTCCTCATCCACAAAAAGTCACTCCTTTTTCAAATGGAAGGGATAAATTTCACAAATTAAACATCACATAAAAACGTCCACTTATCAACTTACGTCAGTATTCGCCATTTCTGCTGTAAAACCGGTGGATAAAATGGATGAAGAACGAAGATAGAAAGAGTTTTGGAGATCCCCCGACACCGTCCGTCTGCAGCTAGCTGTTCTTCTACCGGGATGGCCCACATAGAAATGTTTCATTCCAACTTTAGAATTGTCCCAACTGTAGTTGGGACGGCTAAACTACAGCTGGGATCCACAGATCTGCAACCATCTAGTCTTGTCTCGTGTTAATTTGTCACAGTTTTTCCAACGTAGAGAGCGCTATCACTCACGAACAACTTTCACGACACGCCGCTTCACGTGTCGCTCGCCGTATCATGAGTGATAGCGCCTTCCACGTTGAGGAAATTGTGACAAATTAACACGAGACAAGACTAGTCGACTATAGATCTCTGGATCCCAGTTATAGTTTAGCCATCACAACTGTTTCTGGGACCAGCCCAACTACAGTTGGGACAATTCTAAAGTTGGGACGGAACCTGCTAGAGGCCTAGGAGCGTGCGCGCGTCGTACGTGGCCGGTGGGTTTTGTGTGTAAAAAATGATGCAGCATTTTGCCACAAACAACACAGAGCGGCAAAATGGCCGCACTGAAGAACTTGACCAATCGAAACTGACTATTTAAGGGGGGTGTAGGGAGGGCGTACGGTGGGCGTTGTCCCCTGGATGACCTCGGAGTTTGGGTGACTTTTCCGAACAGCAAAATCTAGGGACTGTATTCCTACCTCCATGCTGAAACTAATACAAGAAAGCATACAAACTTTCATTTTATACAGAATGCATTGTAAATTTCTAAAATAAAACCGAGGACTCAAGAAACAATTAACCACAGACGCTTCAGAAGACGGGCAAATAAGATAAGTGGCACGGTTGTGGGTTTAGATATAGGCATACAGAGAGAGGTGTATGAATATTTGTTTAACCGATTCAATGTTATAAGCGCAAGGAAAGTCTGACAATCACGATTAAAAATTAAATAAATTAAATAAATTAAATAAATTAGGAATCCGACATTTATATCGTCCATCAGCCTGCATTGACTTCCCAAACCTGTTGGTAATTGTCAAAGACCATTCTTCTCACTTGGTGTACATCTCATTGAACATATGCATAAAATAACAAACCTGTGAAAATTTGAGCTCAATTGGTCGTCGAAGTTGCGAGATAATAATGAAAAAAGATTTTAAAAACTTCTCAGCAGATGCTTTATTTGAGACCTAAAAATCTAATTCTGAGGTCTCGAAATCAAATTTGTGGATAATCATTTACTTTATGCTAACTATTTTGAGTGATTTCGCAAACGTCACGATTACGGCCTCGGGGGGGGGGGGGGGAGTAGCTGGCCGGACTATAGTAAATGATGATTACAGGTGAAATTACAAAAAGAGAGAATAACAGTATAACATTTTCAAAACAGTACATAACATAAGTTATTGTGCAGTAGTAGTAAAGAAAAATAGTCTAAATAAAAAAAAATGTGCGCCCAATGTGGGGCTCGAACCCACGACCCTGGGATTAAGAGTCCCATGCTCTACCGACTGAGCTAACCGGGCTGTCGACACATATGTTGAAATTCATACATCTATAAACTATTAACTGACTGCTCTTCGGCCTTCCATAACGCGGTGAGTAAATTTCACCATACTGTATTGTTGCAGCAGGGGGACGACGATCAACAGGAAGAAGTTTAACGAACGAGGTGGATCCACAGTTCAGCAGACAAAAATGTGTGCTTGCTGAGAGCGCAGTGTCACTGTTTTAAAAAATTTTCTTCGGGAAATGTGAATAAATGCGTTGTATTTGTTTGTCGTTCCGTTTATTCAAACATCATTATGGAATCCCTGCCAGGAACAGCAAGTCTTATTGCAGAAATTGACAGTAAGTATAGCTATTTCACATGAACTCTAAACGTTCGAGCATTCTTCATTATCAATTATTACTAAAATTAAAAACACAAAATTAGCATTAGATAGACAATGTAGATAGGAGCTCCCTACTATACTAAAGTAAACTAAAAGACAAAATCATTAGTATTTAGATAGATAGGAGTCCCATAAAAACAAATAGCATTTTTATAGTGCTTTCGAGTGTTAAAGGATGTCTCGTCAGCTTGAGATTTGCGCACGCTAACTCGAGATTTTCGCATCCATATATTTTGCACAAGATTGATTCTTTGTTTTTTGTGTTTGAATTGAATAGTTTACAAAATACATTTCTTTCTATGTTTATATATATTATAATTATATAGTCATTTTTGGGAATATCTTTAATGTATATAAACCAAGGCATAATATTGTACTTTGTCTTCTGCTCAGAGAAAACCCTTGTGGTGCTACGAGATGGCAGGACTTTGATCGGGTTTCTCCGCAGCATTGATCAGTTTGGTGAGTCTTTGAACCATGGTGAAACTGATATCAATAGTCAATAAATATACCCTCTTTCATCAATCACTTTGTTTACGTCGGAACATCGATACATATCTCATTCCTCATACCTCATTTTTTGCTTTTGTTTTCTTTTTCAAATAATTTCTTTAAGTTAAGTTAAAGGCAGTGGACACTAATCACTATTGGTAATTGTCAAAGACTAGCCTTCACAGTTGGTGTATCTCAACATATGCATAAAATAACTAACGAAGTTGTGTGCGTTTAGATGGTTGATTTCGAGACCTCAAGTTCTAAATCTGAGGTCTCCAAATCAAATTCGCGGAAAATTACTTCTTTCTCGAAAACTATGGCACTTCAGAGGGAGCCGTTTCTCACAATGTTTTATACCATCAACCTCTCCCCATTACTCGTCACCAAGAAAGGTTTTATGCTAAAATACATGTAATTATTTTGAGTAATTACCAATAGTGTCCACTGCCTTTAATTTAATTTCACCTTATTTATTCTTATTTATTTTCCTTATTTCTTGCTTTTTTTATAAATGTTTTTAATGTTCTGTCTTGTGCTTTTGTAAATTGATTGCTGTTACTTGTTTTGGTTGAATAAATAATAATAATAATATAACTCCATTGTGAAATTAATTACAACTTGTAATCGTTCGAGCCAGTTTGTGTCAAGCGAGCTTCAAAATAACCCACGGCACCGGCAGCAACTGCTGTGGTGCCCTTTGCAAAGCTCCAACTATGATTTATAGAAGTGCAGAAACAGCTTCGCCTTTTCGAAGTTAATGGCCTGGTGAAGTAAGCTTGGCTTATGGAGGAATCACATCGCACTGATGAATTTGATTGGCTTTTTTGTCATGATGATTTGCTTCAATAATAAGAGTTGTGTCATCATCACATGTGCCAAATTTATGTGGCAACATGCACTGAACAAGTTTTGCGCTTCGTGATTGCATAGAGCTCCCCACAACCCCCAACCTTTAATGTTCAAGCTGGAGAACTCTGCCTAATATAATTGTCTCTTCCTAGTTTTTCATTTGTCAAACTCATTTGTGGTGCATTTTTTTCTTTTTCTTTTCTTTTAAAAATATTTAACATTAATTGTTTAATGTCTTTTAAAATGTGCTTTATACCTGAAGAGTTGTGCTTTATTGAATTAGAAAGTAAAATTGTGGCTTTCTTTTTCAGCAAATCTTGTCTTACATCGGACTATAGAGCGCATCCACGTCGGCAAGCAGTTTGGTGATATTCCAAGGGGTGTCTTTGTAGTCAGAGGAGAGAATGTGATGCTTATTGGTGAAATTGTGAGTAAACTTAAATAAATATGATGAAAAATTATGATAAACTTCTATATTTGTTATGAAGTTTGTGAGGAATGTTAAATATGTATGAGGAACTATAGTCTTTGAAGGACAAAAATGTGTTACCTGCAGTGCTGCAAATTTAATAATAATAATAATAAAAGCCATTTTTACCGTGCCGTATCTGTCAACTTGACACTCTGAGAAAATGAAGATGTAAATTGATAAACCAAACAGAGCTGGGCATTGACAAAAAGAAAAGTATTTAGTTGTGATTTGAAGTTGGTTACTAGGGAGCTTTCCTGCCGAAGACTAAGAGAGAGTGAGTTCCAATGGATTTGATTCAGTTTTGTCTCATGTCACCTGCTAGTCACTCGCTGGTTTATTGGTTCAGATTTCTGGGCCCATTCATTTCACAGAGCTTCTTTATCTGCTTTGAGGTACTGTAAAGTATTTCACAGAGCTTCTTTATCTGCTTTGAGGTACTCTAAAGTATTTCACAGAGCTTCTTTATCTGCTTTGAGATACTCTAAAGTATTTCACAGAGCTTCTTTATCTGCTTTGAGGTACTTTAAAGTATTTCACAGAGCTTCTTTATCTGCTTTGAGGTACTCTAAAGTATTTCACAGAGCTTCTTTATCTGCTTTGAGATACTCTAAAGTATTTCACAGAGCTTCTTTATCTGCTTTGAGGTACTGTAAAGTATTTCACAGAGCTTCTTTATCTGCTTTGAGGTACTCTAAAGTATTTCATTCTGCATCAATTGTTTCTCAGATTGTGTTTTTCAATTACAGATTATTCTTCCTGCGTGGACATAACCACTCCAGATTTTCGGCGATTTCTCAAAAATGCTACCTTATGAATTGAAATTTTCAAGTGTTAGTTTATTTGTGTATATAACTACATAAATACATGATTACAACAATTAAAACAGTTAAAAAGAGGCCACGAAGGCCATGGTCTCCCTTGCCCCTGTTTATGGCCTTGGTGCTCTTTTAAAGGTTTCTCATAGACTTTAAGATTTTCCATTGTAAGTGCCTTTTGCATAACGAAAATGGCCTTGCCCTCTTAAAGATGAAATTCCAAGCCTGCTCTTTGAAATTTATTGTTTTCATCAAGGATTCTGTAAAGTAAAGATCTCTTTGCTGATTTTGTAAAATGCTAAATTTTGTTGATTATTTATTTATATAGGATAAAGACAACGAGGATAAGTTTCCTTTGGATCGGGTATCCATTGACGACATCCTAGAGGCACAGCGAGCCGAACAGTTGAAGAAACAAGAAGAGGAGAAATCAAGAAATAAGAAACTTCTTGAGAGAGGCCTGCAACCTCATGCAGACACAACACATGAGGAGTTCGCTTAGCATGTTTCTCAAGAAAGGAGATTGCTCAGCACGGATCTTAAGCTAGGAAATTATTTGAACCTTTGAAGTGTTCAGGGAAAGACTGTCGAGTACTTGAACTTTGAGGCGAGCTGTATTGTGTAAAAATTGACGATGCGAGAACAAGATGTTACAGTGAAGATGTGTATGTGCTCGCTAGGAAGGCCTGGACTGATATGCAAGGAAAAAGATAACATTTTCTGATGGAAGGAAATGGACCAAATGAAATAATAAGCAAAATGCTGTTATCTCATAAATAGTGACATGACAGCTTATGATGGGTTTTAGTTTGCTTTGTGTTAAAGGAATAAGTTGTTCAGGAAATGAACCAGTGGAGGTGGTGCTTACTGCTATGACCTTTGACGGCAGGGTCATGGACTCATCCTGGATAGCAACATCTACATTGTTTCGAAGTTTAAACTTTTAAGTTTTAGTCACAGGGGAAGACAATCTCAACTCGTGATTTAAAAAAAAACAAATGGGATAAGGTTATCCCAGACAAAGAACTAGCAGTTCTGTAAAACTTCTTGCTTATTTTGTATTTATAACTTCAAGAGGCTTGATGCAAGTTGGGATCAAAGACTTTTTCAGTTCAATTTTGTCATAAAATTTTCTAAAAATTAATTAGGTTTAGGAACTGAGCTATTTAGCCGTGCAACTGTAGTACAATGACCGACTAAAACACTGAATCTAAATTGAATTTAGACGAATAAATTTTGCATATAAATCACAGAAAAGGTTGGCTGTATATCGACAGAGAAAAAGTGAAAGACTGTTTTTAATTTTCTATTTTTTTTATTTGTTCTTATAATGTCTAACTTTCATCATACTTGACTGTGCGTACTCACCGATGTTATTGGTTACTCAGGTCATGGGGGTAGGGCTCAATGTATCTGTCTGTTACAACAAAATAATCATGGCGATAATCTCAAATTTATGGAAGCATCGAGTTAGACTTTATTATCAGAGGACTGTAGGTGCAGCCAACGAAATAACTAACATCTTCTCAGAATGTAAAACAAGGTTTATGTTAACTTCAGATGAGTTTCTTATTGTCACTTATACCAATTTATTAGTGCTACTCGGGCAATTTGGATGGCCTATTTGTTGTTCATAATTATAGCATGTTGACCATTGGCCACCCTATTTTGAGATGCTGATTAAATACATCGAACCCCACGGATGGGTTAATTTAATGACAGTTTTGTAAGATTAGATTTTTATACATTTTTTAGTCGAAAAGGAGAGTTAACTTATGGGGTACAACATAAATTAAAACCACAAAATATGTTTTAAAGTAATCGGAACACAAAAATATAAATCCATTCAACTGTGTACACTTCAAGAAAATTGTTACTATGTGCAACATATACAAATTAAATCTTTTAAATATATAATTTTTGATAGTTGTTCATTCTCTTATTAATATAAATCAATTTGATCATACATTTATATATTCTTGCAAAAATCGTACATTGGCAGGAATGATTTTAAATAATTTTGATTAATATATGTCCCAACAAGGTAGTATTTTATAAATAAGACTATTTTTTTAATATCTAAAATATTGACTTAAATATTCATCAACAAAGTTATTTGAAAATAAAATACACAATTCATACATCAACAGTGTAAAAACAAAAACAAGACCACGCAAGTGAACATAAATTCCTGCATAGAAAACTATTATATTCTGTGGTTAAACTACAAAGCACCGACTATAATATGGACAAACTTCTGTAAACTAGAGCTTTGTGGACTCGAAACAAATGGTTTAGATCATTTCTAGCAAAAAACATCTTCACAGCTGTATGCAAATCGTGAAGATTTACTATTTCTTCTCGGTGTGGAAATGAATCTCTCAGAATTTACAGGACATTACATTTGACATGTTTGAGAGATTTACAGACTCTCTGCATTATTTCAACATAAATATATGAAAGTTTGGTCATAACAAGTGGCTGCTAAAAAGCACCAACTAAAAACAAAGTTTTTTTCACCTTACATGCTTGGAACCATCCCGTCATACTAAACCACGGACAGGTGAAGCTTCTTTCAACAACATCTGAAAGCTGAGATATATCAACGGAAAAACCTGTTATCGGCGACCTTCCTGAAAATCACACTCCTGGTCCTCAGTTATACTTAGCAAACACATGGAGAACATCGCTTAGAACACGCTTCTTGGTCAGTGTCTGAAGAAAAGAAAAAGAGAAAAGCGCAAAACAAATTATTTTTAAGTTTAACTGTACTAGGCACAAAAATGTTTTAAAATGATGAAGACCACAATGTACTGAGGTGTAATCATCCAAACTTTAAAGCCATTGGACCAATTCGGTACAGAAAAAAAAAAAGTTCACAGATTTACAAATAACTTACAGGGTTTACAGAAGGTAATGGTGAAATACATCTCTTGAAATATTATTCCATGAAATGCTTTACTTTTTGAGAAAACAGTAACACAATATCAATTCTCGTTAACGAGAATTACGGAGCTATTGTAAACACATGTCATGACACGGCGAAACGCGCGGATACAAGGGTGGGTTTTCCCGTTATTTTCTCCCGACTAATGACCGATTAAGCCCAAATTTTCACAGGTTTGTTATTTGATATAGAAGTTGTGATACACGAAGTGTGGGCCTTGGACAATACTGTTTACCGAAAGGGTCCAATGGCTTTAACTTTATAACCTTCTTTTACCCTATAAGAAGAATCACTGAGTATGCAAATATATGCGCATGGTATGCTAATTTACTTCCCTATGACCCTATATGCAAATAAAGTATGCATGGGTGATCCTGTGTGTAGTAGATAATGGTATAAGAAGGCAGGATCTGTGCAGACAGACACACCGTAGAGTTTGGTGAGGCAGCATGCTCCTTGTTCATATGGAATGCACAGCTCAGCTACATGTATATAGCTGTAGCTACTAGATGCAACTCAACATCGATGGGTCAAAGCCAGTTGGAAGACTGTAAGTTGCTTTTTATTTTCTGTTTTTAGGAAAAGTGTTTCTGTATCCTGCCACCACTTTTTCATTCGTTATAAAATTCAATAGTATTTGATTTACTCAAATGGCTTATAAAATTCCTCTTTGTAAAAAGACTGTAAAAGTGGTGGCAGGATACAGAAAATGTTCCATGTTAAATTCATATGAGTGATTTATAAAGCCATTTAATTTGTTAATACTTTGAAAGGGAAATTTGAGTCTAGTTAACCTGCATGTGGTTTTGCATAAGGTTTAGCTCGGACTAAAGGGGTAAATTAAGAGAGATACATTTTATCATTAATTAATAATAATAATAATAATAATAATAATAATAATAATAATAATAATATAATAATAATACAAAGCATTTATATAGCGCTCTACGGAGAACAGAGTGCTTTACATAAGACTGAAACAAAGAAAAACAAACAATCTAAGATGGGTGGGGAAACAGAAATGTCTTGAGGAGGCTTTTGAACACAGGCAACGAGATCGCCTCTCGCAGAATCGCGGGAGCCCATTCCATAGGCAAGGGGCAGCTCATTCACTCTTAGGTGATTCTAATTGACGCTACCTTTGCTCTGATGATGTGGCGATTTTGTAAAGTGTGGGCCCTAGTCAAAGGACACCTGTACAGATACATGTAGGTGTAGCTATTTCAGGACAATAACATCCTAGTCAACTTTCTAGTGACCCTCTTCCCTCGCTCAATGTGAAATGTATTATTATTTAGTGGTCAGTTTGTGGTATTTAATGAGATATGCAATCAAAAGACAACACAGAAGATGAATCAAAAGTTAATTTGAATTGAATTCAACTGTATAATTTTGTTTTGGTAAATAATAATAATAATAAATGAACATTTATAAAGCGTCTTATGCATCGCCTCAAAGCGCTTTACACAAATAAAAAATCAGCTACATAATAAAATACAAGATAAACACTCGGAAAATCTTACAATAAGCAGATAAGCAAAACACATACTAATAACAAATAGAAAACATGTTTTCAAGTGTGACCTTTCCTTTTGATTTGTCATCCTGGCCTGAACTACCCACTGCGATGTACACCCTGGGAAGAACAGACCCACATTGTGTTAAGAATCACTTCTTAAATTTTTAGAAATGTTTACGGTCAAGAATTTCAGAGAAAAAGACAGTAACAGCTTAGAAAGGGTCAAACATTACTCAATAGCTGCTGATAGATTACTCACCCGGAGTTGTGCAACCACGTTGTGGAATTCACGGTTGTCACCATGGCAACAGTTTGGATTTAAATACACTGAGATTGCCTTGAGTTGAGGGCAGGCACCTGTAAATAACAACAGATAAATATAAATAACTTAAACAACGACTCACCCTTACCCCTAGAGTGTCTGTTCAAAACAAAACAAAATAAAATAAACTTTTGTGGCATCATATGTTGACTAAAGAGCTACAAAGCCTGGATCTTCTGTGGGCATAGTTTGTCGTGGCCCAATGGAAGAAGACATAAATATAGAGATTGCTCCATCTGATTTGTATCAGCTTTGACGGGACAAAAAAGGTTGCACATCTCAAAATGTAGTATGAGTAGTAAAGTCTGTATTGAGCCAATACAGCTCATCACGACGGAGTTTACATCCGATTTCTTTGACATTAAAACGACTAAGAATATTTCTTTCATCTCTGGACAGTGTAGTATCTTGCCTGCCACAAAATGCACTGGAATGTACACGGTCACTCTTTTAGTATTCATGGTGACTTGGCTTTTAATACAATTTAAAGAGTATACTGTAAATGTTGAGAACTATGTACCGTTGAATTGTAGGATTGCAGCAGGGGAGATTAAAGTGTTTCTTAGGATCAGAGTATGTAACCCACGTAGTCCAGCTTGACACATTGCTATGGCGATGACCTCTGTGACCTCTGGCAGATGGTCCAATTCTAGAACTTGCAACCTTGGGCAGTTCCGTGCTATATCAAGACAAAAATAGTATCACAGTTCATCCAACACCACAAAACCTGTAGTATCATAGCGCCTCAAATACTATAATAATGAATCCATTTTATTTAAAATAACTTTTAAGTCTTTGCAGAGTGAGCCATTTTATCTTTAATATAAAATGAGTCTATAGTCCTTTAACTCTGACATTCTTAGGAGCTACTACACATTACTCACTGGTAACTCCACAAAGTTAGATGCAAAACGTTTTTAAAAGGCTGAAATTGTTTTGATTACAAGTCTGCGCTTATACACCCGCAGAGTCTTTCTCATCGGCATCAAACAATACACTAATTCATATACTTATATAATGCAAACCTATGTAAAAGCTTTAGAGTGTCCTATTTGCATATACATTTTTTTTTTTTTCTGTTTTCTTTTAAATCTGTAAAATGATGGCATAATCAATAAATGTGCAGAACTTGCTTGAGTTTCAACACAAGTGTAATTTTTTGACAAAACATTCAATCTTCAGTCTTTTACATAGGCCCCTATGCCTTACTGCATCCAGGAGGCTTCAACAAATTTGTCAGAGACAAATTCAAAACGACAAACCTCAAACAAATCACCCTCCCTTAAGTACACTTTCCCTACTCACTCCCAGCTGTGAAGGGAACATTTGCGTTTGGTAATCACTCTTTAAATTACTGGCAATAAAAACGTACAACAGCTTTCAATAGTTAGTATAAAGCATTTTAAGGAATATTTCGCTTTTAAGTAACTTGGTTATTTAAAAAGATATCAGTTTTATGCCCTAAAATTTAAATCCGAGTTACCGCAGTAACGTTTCTCAGATTGTGTATTAAGAAATATGGAATTTAACAAAGGTATTCTTTGTCTTTAATTCTCCTTACCAATAGAGACAAGTCCATGCTCATCGATACTCCTGCCCCCGACACTCAGCGCTAAAAGCAGCGGCCAGCAACGTCCAATCATCTGCAGGCAGTGGTTGCTAAGACGTTGTTGTTGTTGACTGTAAACATGAAAACAAGATTTGTTCACCCCTTTGGACATGATTCAGTAGGGACTAAGTCATCAATTTGGTACCAGTAAATTTCCCTTTGAAAATACTGCTAATAGTATGTGTGAGAAAATTGTCTCCCACCTGTCAATGGTTATTTAATTTTGCCCCCAAACATTGGCTAACACTACAAAATCCTGCCATAAAACAATTCTCTGAACATCGTCACCAATAAAAAATCTTGGTTGTGTTATTTTAGGAGTCATTTTTGATTCATCATGTGTTACTGTGCGTATTTTCATCGATGGGCATGCAGAGTGCATGCAGAGTGCATGCACAGTGCATGCACAATGATGTGCATGATATCTTTACATGCAATTCTAATCCCCAAATGGCAGACCTTGGGCCTGCTGACCGTAGCCTTTGAGGCCATTGCAAAGGGGTCTATACATGATTCTTGAGATATTGTTTTATTTATTTATTCATTTATTTTGTTTATTTATTTTATAATATATTTTTGTTTTTTGGAGAGGGGGGGGGGGTTCTATCTATTGTTCTTCTCACCATGGCTGACGGGGCGGTATCTTAAGGGAAGCAATGTTCCTGCACCCTGCTCCCAGGGCCCATATGACTTCATGACCTATGGGGTCAGTCTGGCTGATGAAGGTCAAACTGTAGAGACTACGGCAGTAGCAACTAGCAAGAAAAAGGCTTCTAAAAATGCAATTTAAAAAATTGTTTTAAATGTTATACAAAACTACTGCAGCTAACCATCGTATGGCTTCTGACTGGCACCCGAACAAAGATATTGACAAAATAGGAGGACATAGCTCGGCTGGTAGAGCTCGGCTGGTAGAGCTCGGGCATGTCAGCCGGGTCATTGTTTCAAATCTTGTTCTAGTCAATTTTTCTTTGTTCAAAACCCTGTAAAGAATAAACTAACTTCTATTCAAACATATATCAACAAAATAGAAAACTAAAAGATGTTAGTGTTACTAAGAAAACATAACTGAAGAAAAGAGACTCTATTACCTTTCAGTAAGAATGTTTGAACAGTCCACTATCTTGAGAGTCCGTAGTTTGGTTCCCGCAGTCAGAAATATGTACTCCAATCCCGGCTCCAGACTACCCCTACAAAAACAAAACGAAAAACACTTTTTTGAGACTGTGTATCTGCAATTTAATCACGTTGTTTCAAGCATTAATTAACCATGAAGGCGCCCGTTATCAAATATGGCAATTTAATTACATGTAGAAATACATAGTTTATGTTTTTCATAAAACCAATTAAATACATTTCGGCATGCAAAACTCAACATGAATAATTAATTAGCATGAATAACTCAATTAGGTTGACTTTTTGAGTTGAAAAAACTGGGAATTCCGGCAAAAGCGAGAGAAATCACATCCCTGCTTTGCATGAAGGTTCAAGAAGAAATAATATTTGAAAGGTTATTTTTATGAATATATTAAGTAATCTTACCTTGTGGTCTTGGTGTATCGTGCCCTACTTTCACCAGACTGTTTACTCCGAGGCTTCAAACCTTCCAGATACAAGTTCTCCAATTCTTCACACCACTTTGAGATTGTCTGCAAGAACTGTTAAATGTACAATAAAGGCAGTTTTAGAACCAAACATCTTGAACCAAAAAATCCTACGATTACTGTTTGGGTTTCTCTTATTATTTTTGCTCTCCATGCTAACTGGATAGAACTACATGTACTTTTATACAAGATTAAAACAATTGAGCGGTTCCAGAGCAGTTTTCCTTTTGTAAAGGGCATCTCTATGACTGAAATAAACAAATAAAGCAATATTTACTAAGAAATATTAAATTTGGCCCACTGCTTGATTTAACAAAGCACTAAAATGCATCATTAAGATGAGTTGTCAGCATTACCATAGTGATATCCCACTCTGCTTAGCAAATTTGATTGATTTACAGTTAAGATCAATCTAAGCTCTTTGTGAAACTGGGCCCTGATCTCCTACTGACCTTGGATGAAATTTTCTGGTTTGAGAGTCGTACTGTCCGCCACAACGAGGGATGTTTTGTGAGTGTTCTCCAATCGCGACACACTTGCGCACAGATAAGGAGTGTCTCTGTGTTAAGATGATTGAAAACGCACAGCCAAACCGTCTTCATACGGTGACGCTGTTCTGGCGTGATCGTACTGAAGTCAAAACTTTCTGAGGGCAAAAGCAAATAATACTGGTCTTATTTCCCAGAAGGAGCACAATTAGTACACCAATAAAAAGCACAAACAGAAAATGTAAGAAAATATGCTGAGTTTAATCAGGCTTGAAGTTTCATTTGAAAGTGCAAGACTATTTTCATTTTGCAGAGAGAACTACCATTTGGAAAATGTGAAAGTCTTAAAAGGGAACTTTTTTAAGGGACACCAAGGTCAAGACCAGGGTAACTATGCGGGCCATCAGACTAAGAAGTGGTAGGAGATGGCAGTCACTTCGATGCAAAACAAACAGGTACCTCAACTCCTTCATACCATTCTCTGTTCGTCTCCTCAATGAATGATCACCCTCAGGCGTTTATCTACTTTGTTTACTTTCTTTATTTCTGCCTAGATGTTGTTCAGTTGGTTTCAGTATGATTCCTTTGTGATTTATTATGTAGTTTTTATTATTGAATGATTAATTAATTAATCTAGTTTATTTCCAGTAGTTTATTTATAATTGTGTGTTATTAATTTTTTTCCTGTGTTGCATGTATGCATAGTAAATTTCCTCCATGGTTGGACCATAAAAGTTGAATTGAATTGAAATGAATGTATTTCCAGGCATGTTTAATTTCTGGTAAATTCTGGGACTAACATTCAGTCAAAGAATGATTGAAATTTGACCAGACTTTTAAATGAAAAACTATAATTGGGAAAGTACCCGATTGCCTGGTTTTCCTCATCGTTGATTGGTCAACCTCAGAATCTAACTCTGTCTCCTCATCCTCATCATAATCACTACTTGACCAATGAGCATCCTCCATTGATTTGTATCCTTGAGCCGAAGAACGCAATTGGCTGGCGTGAAGGAAGCCGCTATTTGATTGGCCCCTTTCAATGGTTCCTCTGTTGGACTTGTTCACTGGCGGATGGTTCTGAAACTCTCGCTTTTCCAGCACATCTGCCATGACGCCATTCAGGAAATTCAGGTCCCACGGTCTGTCACTTATGGGACCACTGTTTCTGTTGTGGGAGGGGTTTAACTCTTGTAGACTGGCATTCGCTGACGGCTGAATAACCGGCTCATGAACTAAACTGTCTCTACTTCTATACCTTCCAGGCATATCCACCAAGGATGACGACAAACTTACGCCACTCCGAAATTTATCCAAAGGAAGATGAAATTGGCCACTCAGCTGCTCTCTTGGATCTTCAGATGGTGACTTCCCATTCATGTACGAGGTAGGAATGAGATTGCGCGTCTGTGACTCTCTTCTTAGATCATCACTTCTACAGTTCCCTGTGCTATATGAGTCCACACCAGAATCCACATGAAGACTTTTTGGTGTGTTGAGGACGGTCCTTTGTAAGGAAGGATTACCGAGTTGGTTAGGTTGGACGCTGTATGGAGAGCTCCGTTTTTGTCTTTGTACCTCTTCAGGAAGCTCGGGTCTTGGAGAATTCGAAGATGGATGGTGACTCTGCAGGGAAGGCCAGGTATCTGTTCGGGATGATTGCAGTCCGTTTGGGTGTGGTCTGCTGGAAGGGTTATACTGTGTAGAAAACAAAATGAAAATAGGAAAAACATGACATGTTTGGTAGCAAATGTTTGTGCTTACAGGCTTTATGAAGCTGGGCCCTGATTACCTCATATTTGTTGCCAGTATGTCTATCATAGTCCCCGTTATCCAGTTTCCAATCCGACTGTGAGGAAGCCCTCTGCAAACATCTCGGCGCTGGAGTTGCTCCTCGGAAAGACCTCTTCAGGGTCTCCATCTCACTCTCTGCCGTCTCCGCCCGCTCCATCAGCTCCTCCATGTAGTCCTTAAGAACTCCTCGAGCCTTGGTCTGTTTGTCTGCTGTATCTTGGAGATAGTTATTCAGCTGCGAAATAGTCCTGAAGAAACAAAACATCGGAATAACTTATTATTTTCAAGCCAAGTTAAATTCTGTGTTTTAGCCTATCTGTAACTCTGTTTAACGTCTCAGTTCTTGATACTGGATGGCAGATGTTCGCGGAGAGAAGCAAATATTATAAAGTGCTCAAGGACTTGGGAGTCCACGACAACCCACAAAAGTATGAGCCTACATGTACAGTACCTTAATGTAACGTAACTCACCTCTCCTTTGAAGCAAGCTCTTCATCTTTCAGGTGGAGCCTAGATTTTAATTGCCCAATCTGCTCCAATGTCTGCTCCAGTTGCTTTCCCAACTTCCCATTCTCCCCCTCTATTTTGAGCCTCTCCATTGATTCCTTCTGAAGGGTCAGCAATGTCTTAGATGCCTCTCGCTCCTTCATCACTAGATCTTGCTTCAAACTGGTGAGCTGATGATCTCTGGCTATTAAGGGTGCTGGTGCAATGTCAGGGTTTGGAAATTCGTAATTCTTGTCTCTTGAAAGGGTTTGCTTCGGGGACGTTACCATTTCATCGTTGGCTAGTCGGTACAGCTCTCTCTTAGCTATCGCCATCAAGGAGTGATTTGGAAATTCCTTGTGGCTCCTTGATGATGAGACCGTCATCTCCTGAGGCACATCAAGGCTTCTGGAATAGAGAAGCTGCGTTTCCAGCATCTTAGCCTGATAGGAGAAGCGGCCCTTTGGGAACAGCCAGCTGTAATCGGTATCCATGTTGCCTATCAATAAGTTGCATTCAAGCGAATGCAACCTCAGTGTATTCTCACCATCTACATGTAGATAAACTAGACATGACTGCTACTGCTAAACGGGCAAACTTGTGACTTTGGCAGCCTCATCTTACAGTTCTTTACACTTCCTGAAAGAACAAAGAAAGACACCACTTTCAAAAGAATTTCATTTAACAGTTACGTGTATTATTATTTTAATAATAATACTTGTATTAAAATACATGAATGGTACAAGGGGTACATCTAGGAAGCCATTTGCAAGGAATTAATGCTGCAAAAGGAAAACGGTGGTGAGGAATACAGGTGTAATTTTCTAGATTACCCCTATTATGTGCATAATATTAATAATCAAAGTACAAGTTGAACTCTTCGATTTGATGGCCATCACCTACTCCTACAACTATGCGGTTTCAATTCGCTATCGTCTGACGGTCTGAATACGTACAAGACCCAGTCACTAAAAAAGAAACTATAGGCCCTACTCTCTTTTGAAAAAGGTTGAAATCTGCAGTTCTACACTGTCTACGGCATAAGAACAGCGGTTAGCAGGTTAGGGTCAACCATGGAGGTAGGTCAACTCAAAGTCATAATTAGAAAAAAAATTCTTGTTTTTAATTTATAAGATACTACTATTATTTAGTAATTACCCAGTGTCAGTGAGATTTTATTACTCATTTTGTGTGTAACTGTAATAGATTTAAGGCCATTTTGAGTTTATAGTTAATAAAAAATAATAATATTAATGTTTTATTAATGTATCATCCAGATTTTTCCTTGGGCCTGTGGTCCAGTGCAAATTTGAGCCCTGTAATGTAACCTCCTCTAACTACTAACCGTATGCACTAACCGACTATTGTAGTTAGTTGCGGAAATTAGAAGGAGAAGGGTTACGTTGTCGAAACTACATTGTATTTGTAATTATGCCAAATGTCTGCAATTTCATTTGTTTATCTCTCTGCTCTGATTCTGAATAAAAAGTAGTTACTAGTATTAATTCTTACCTTGTACAAATGCTTGTACTTTGTAGTTTTGGTGTATCGTGACCTACTTTCACCAGACTGCTAATACTCCCGAGGCTTCAAACCTTTTCTCAAATTCTTCACACCACTTTGAGATTGTCTGCAAGAACTGTTAAAGAAAGGTCAAATAAAGGCAGATTTCAAACCAAACATCTTCTACTCTAGCTCCCCCCGCCTCTCGCAATCTTTCTATAATTAAATGGCGCCCTCTCTCTCTCTTCTTCTTCTTGCATGCACACTCCTCATGCGCCGTGCGTGCGTGCGCGCGCGGGTGTGCACATAATGCATCAGCAGAACGTCCGTGTGTGTCAAAAGTGGTTGTCGTGTGGTTTGTCGTCTGCCCCTCTTCGCAACGCAACGAAAATGCTGTAAGGTGAATAATAAGGAGTCGTTTCTTTTGGGGGTTGTACAAATCAATAAACATAATTAACTGAGGAGTCTCCACAACTTCGATTGTTAGCTCTTCCGACGACGGAAATACTTCATCGTGGATATTTGTTTTATCTGTTGGCTTAAAAACTAAGGTAGGTTTGTTTGGAAAATAAGCACTTTCATTTCATCTGTTGACGAACGCATTTTTATTTTATTTTTTTAATTCGCGATCTCTTTCTTTTTATCTGGACAATAAAATACTTTTTTTTTGTGCACTGGGGATGTGGGGTGGTGGAGCCAATGCTCGAAGAAAGACGGGTTTCAAAAAGACGAACGGCACAGGGATTGGGCTCGTCTAGTCTAGGCATCCCCTCAATTTACCAAAAACGCAAACCTTTTGCTAAAGGAAAGTTAAAAAAAAATTCTGTGATGCTGTTTCTTAATAATGGTCACTGGTGCCCTTTTTTTGTAGACCCACCCAGTAAGTAACTGGTGTACATCGCCCGTGTTACTGGGTGGGTCTAGTGCCCTGGCCTTTTTATATTTTTAGATTTTTAGATTTTTATATATTTTTCCCCTCGCTTTTTTTGTGCTATTGCATTTTTTTTATCACATGTTTTCTTGCGCTTTTAATTAAGCAGGCTGTTTCTAAGTGACGGTCTCTACACACTTATTAAGTGTACAAAATGAGTGACAAAGTGGTGGCCCCATACGGAAATATATACATACTATTTATTAATACCGATGTTGCTGAATGCTTAGGTTGAGAGGGTTCATGGCTCAGACAAAAAGACTTTACTTTTCAAAAGTGAATTTAATTTGCTCAGAGGGTGAACTTCCAGCAAGTCCGAGTACCCTAAGTCTACCTTGTAGGGCTGTTTAAACTTATCATGGGATGGGTCTAATTTAACATCGGTCTTGTCACAACACAAGATAAGGCCGATGATATAAAAGAGAGCCATACCCCCCCCCCCCCAAAAAAAAAAAAAAGTTATGATAAAACAGCCCAACAACAAGGTGGGTTGTAGACACTGGACACTATTGCTGGTAATTGTCAAAGACCAGTCTTTCCACTTGGTATATCTCAACATGCATAAAATAACAAACCTGTGAAAATTTGAGCTCAATTGGAAGTCAAAGTTGCGAGATAATAATGAAAGTAAAAACAACCTTGTCACACAAAGTTGTGTGCTTTCAGATGCAAGTTGATTTCGCGACCTCATCTAAATCTGAGGTCGCAAAATCAAATTTGTGGAAAAATACTTCATTTCTCAAAAACTACTTTACTTCAGAGGGAGGTTGATCCTCGCACTGTTTTGTGCTATCAACCTCTCCCCATTACTCGTAACCAAGTAAGGTTTTATGCTAAATTGAGCAATCACGAACATTGTCCACTGCCTTTAAGTACTCTTCAGCCTAGCAAATTCTGTAATGAGCCATTGAACTTGCCTGCTGCTTAGTACTTTTGTTATCCTTTTTAACCTCTGTGCATTTTAAACAACATTATATTCCCCTTTTTGTTGATGTTAATTTTTAGTCGCATTCTCTCTTGTATTTAAGCGTTGGAAATTAGAGTCACCTGGAAGTTGTATTTTGTCAAGATAAAGCTTTTGTCACTAAAATATGTGTTTTGATGAGTGGAATATGAATAAACAACTAACTAAGGTTTACATAAATTAGTTTCTATGTTATTCACAAATTGGAAAAAAAGCCCGACCCGAGAGGGCGCTGTTCGTGACGTCAATCGAGGCGCGATGAATCGCATGCAGTGCCAACACAGCATAGTGACGCTTGGCGCAAGCTAAAAACATGCCCTCAAAGTTGAAACAATACCTGATTTTTTTCACGTTAGGCAAATGCTCCTTTAGGTTCGTTACGTCTTTCAGGTACCTTCTTCGACTTCCCCACTAGCTGGAAAAATTATTGGGATGGCGTCATGTTTTAGAAAAGAACTTTTCTCTTCATGTCAAAATGTGTAGTGTATTCCGGATTCTCGAACCACGACGGCTCGAATGTGTTTGCCACACAGCGCTGGAAAAGACGTCGGACCGGACAACTTGGCAAACTGACACCATCTTTAGTTGTTTTGCTGCATCCAGCAGCAATACACCTGGTTGACATTGCCGGAAAAATGCAAGAAAAAATTTTTTTCAAACGTACAAACTCACGTCCAGGACTTGAATGTACTTGCACGTACGTGTGTTCGATGTTCGATTGAGGCAAAGTCTTCCTCGATTGACGTCACAAAAGGGGTAGGCGGAGTCACCCCCCACACAACTTTATTTAATTTGTTAAACATATAAATCGTCAAAAACAATTACTCAAAAAATTATTTTATTGTTCAGGAACATATACTTATGTTTGAAGGGGAAAAAAAAATCTATTTCCAGGTGCCTTTAAGGCACTCGGGCCACAGTTATTAGGTTTAAACCTTTTCTTTTCCTGGCATGTGCTTCTGGCTCTATTGTATTGTTCGTCCTTCTATTCCTTTGTCATTTTGATCATTGTTTTGACACTGTTTTGTTTTATTGTCATGGGAAGTGTGCCAAATAAATAATAATAATAAAAATAGCCCCGCTTCTTTGGCCAAGGATTCAGATCTTGGAAATGGGACTAAGGTTGGATAAGTTTGGACCATGAGTAAATCAAACCCAAAATATGTAAAATCATTTACAAGTCAAACTGCTTCTTTGGGTTCTGTACCTTATTATTACAATTTTTACAAGAGAATTAGTTTTTGTAGATTATATACAGTAAAGGATATATAATGTAGATTATATAGGGCCTATGTAGAAAATGTCAGTGGGTTTCAGAGATTCATAATTTGTGTGTCACCACACTAGAGATGTAAAAATATGGGAATCAAATCAGGAGATAGATTTTTTCTTTTAGAGTGCATGCTCGATACTTCAGGTAAGGAACGAAGACGATTGCCTCCATGCCCCCTGGTCATATTGCATTGGTGGCCTTTACAATTTCCTCAAAGGGTGCCCTTTACCACAGAGAAAAATGCCTTGGTGCCCTTGCTCTTTTAGAACGAATCATGTTATACACAGGCCTGAGAGTTGACAATAAGGCAAAACAAATGTTCTGTTCTGGTTACCCGAACCATCCCTAACTTTACGCCCAGTTCTTAACATTTAATTCCAATTTAATTGGATAAGGACAGGCATTTTTACACACTCGCCCGAGCGTATCAGAATAAAATATTATAAAAACTTTTCCGACCTACCAACCCTTTTTAGTAATGGCGTCTAACCGGAAATGGATCTTAATTTTTTATTTTTGTTGTGGTGGCCTAGGGTGATAATTAGAAATGATACATTCAAAGCGTTTGACATGGCATTGATTGATTTTAAGCTTAGGCACTGAATACAGAGAAATTGGCCTCAAGTGATTTTAGATTGATCACCACTTATAATATGAAAGAGAAGTATTGTAGGGTATTTCCTTATTCATGGTTCTTGAACTGTTTGTTATTTTGGGATTCAAACTGGCTCCCATCTAGCTTGGTGGTCTCGTGGAAGAAATCTGCTCTAGCAATGCAAAGGTTGTGGGTTCCTAACTCACCCAAGTGATTTGCATGTGGATTTTTCCACAGAACTCGGGAAAAGTCTTGAGTATACAGTGGTCAATACACATCAAAGAAAGGGTAAAAACAAATTAATTTTGTTGTTTTTCTCCTTAAATTTACAGATTTAGTAATCATCGATTCTGGTCATTCGGTAGCGAACAACCATGGCCACAGCTGTGCCACTAAGCGTGGTTGCAGCAATTATTGTCATTCTATGTGGAGTTGACCTAGCAAACGCTGCAAACTCCAACGATGGTGGCAACTTAACGCTGGACACTGTACCGAACACCCACACATATAATGCCGACGGAGAGTACGATGAAGGGGGGTTTCCATTGCCTTCGACGTGGGGGCTCGTTGACAGTTTCCTGCACACAATTTCACCGGCACCCCCTCCCTATGGTAAGAACTTTTTAAATAAACTTTCTTAAACTGAAGTCAGGCCTGTTCCTTACTGAGGCAACAATGGTGATTGCCTCCATGCCCCCTGGCCAATGCCTTTGTGCCCTTGAAATGCTACAGAAAAAATTACAGTTTCCTCATATGGGTGCCCTTTACCGAGGAGAAAATGCCTTGGTGCCCTTGCCCTTCCAAAAAGTAAGCATACAGGCCTGTGAAGTTGTAATTTGATAGTTTCTTTGAATAGTTAAAGTGTCATAGAAAGTTGCTTACAGTAGTACACTACAACTGATAAATTTTAAGGGAATGTATTTGTATGGTAATCACTTGAAGTTATTTGTAACACAAACAAATTGGTTTAGAAGCCTACATCAGCTCTCAATAGTATAAAGCATTTTGAGTTATATTAATTTCACTTTAAAGTAATGCAGGTATTTTATGTTATACACCGTAGTATAAATTTTTATGCCCCACAATTTGCTGCAGTATTTTTTCTCAGATGTACTCCTTTTTGGGATTATTCTTCCTGTTGCGTCGGCATAACGGCTCCGGGGACTTTGAGCGAGATCAATTTGAAGGCTTCCTAGGCGAAGCCTTTCTCAGGCAATGAAAGCCATAATTCAATGCATCAAGAGTACAGTTGTTCTTTCAATTAATTTCTTGCAACTTTGATATCAAATGAGCCAAACTTTGCTCAGGTTTTTATTTTATGCATATTTTGGGGATACATGTACACAAGTGAGGATACTGCCGTCAGTTTCACCAAACTCTTCCTAACTTAGGATTAATCTTAGGACTTATAGGATGAAGTTAAATTCCGTATCCAAAGACAATAGGGAACATTGAACCCATCCTGAGTTATGATGGATGGGTTACTCATCCTAACTCGAGAAAGGATTAATCCTAGCGTTTTGTGAAATCGGCTGATGGTGTACAAATTCCAAATTGAAGCTTGAAGTGAATACTACCTCTGGTGATCAACAGAGAGTCGGCCTTTTGTTTACACTGTACGCGTTTCCTCATGCTATTTGTTTGGCCATAAGCATACGGCATGCATGAAGTCTTTTCACCCTTCAATGGTAGGAACAATGCTTATTCATACAGTTGATTTAAAACAAACGATCATCAATCAATAGATGGTACAAATTGACCTCGAGAATTTATGTATCCGTATTATTTTTCAGATCAAAGATTTTGTATAGCAGTTTTAAATTTTAGGGTGTAGTTTATAATAGACAAACTAAATTGTTCATCCCAGCATTGAATTGAAATTAACCTGGGGTCAGTTCCTCTGGTTTAGTGCTTGCTGTTATACAATACTTTACATTATGGGGTAATCAAACCAGTGAGTTTATATTACACTTAAAATAAATCTGTAAAGTATTCACCCCAAATAAGTGTAGTCCTGTTACAGCTAAACATCCCTTACAAGGTTTTTCAAGAGCTGCTTAAAGGTTGTCAACCACCATTATTCTCAGTTGTCGTATCCCAACATATAACGCATAAAATAATAAATCTGTGATAATTTGACTTATTGGTCATCAAAGTTGCAAGACAATGAACAAAAAACACCCTTTTTTATTATCAGAGTAAAAAGCTACCTCTTTCTAAAACACTACATTACCGTATTTTTCTGCCCCAAACTATGACAAAATAAGATTTAGGTGTCGGCGTATTTATTACCAATGTGCGGTGCGTAGGTCTTGTCTTCCAGGCCTGTCCACTTCATGGACAACGGTATTCATGAGTTGAAATATATTGTTCTGGGGAGAGCACGACGTCTGCATCCAAGCTGCTGATATTCATGACCTGAAAATACAACTTGATATATTCATCAGACTTATTGTTGTAGCAACAATAGCGCTCGGTAACTCATTAAATTTTGCCATGTTTCAACGCACATGGTCCTTCTTCCGCGGACTGTTCGCGGTCCTTAGCAACGCGGTATTTGAGTCCAGTCCGCAGCTTATCTGCGGAGGAACGCTTTGGGAGTTTTGACAAGGCGCCTAAGAGGGAGCCGTTTAGCACAATGTTTTATACTATCAGCAGCTTTTCATTGCTTATTACCAAGTTAGTCTTTATGCTATTAACAATTATTTTGGGTCATTGTCAATAGTGTCCAGTGCCTTTAAGTTTGGTTCAGTTTAGAGGCATGACATGATACTTGCACAGTCTGTTATACAAATATTGACTGCTGCAAGTGTCATGGTTGTACAGTCTGTTATACAAATATTGACTGCTGCAAGTGTCATGGTTGCACAGTCTGTTATACAAATATTGACTGCTGCAAGTGTCATGGTTGCAGAGTCTGTTATACAAATATTGACTGCTGCAAGTGTCATGGTTGCACAGTCTGTTATACAAATATTGACTGCTGCAAGTGTCATGGTTGCACAGTCTGTTATACAAATATTGACTGCTGCAAGTGTCATGGTTGCACAGTCTGTTATACAAATATTGACTGCTGCAAGTGTCATGGTTGCAGAGTCTGTTATACAAATATTGACTGCTGCAAGTGTCATGGTTGTAAACAACACCTGAGGTGATTGTAATCACAATGTACTATTTTACCAGGGGGATAATACTGGATTAGTTAAACATTAATGGACAGTAGGCCTATAAATAATGTGTTTCTTTCTGTATTTTGGTAGTTTTTTTTTTTTGGGGGGGGGGGGGGGGTGAATTCAAAAGTCATAGGCATGCAGTTGGTCAGTTGGTACTTGGTGTCACCTCGCTAAATGTGGATGGATTTGACAGTCTTGTGAATTTACAGTTTTTGGATCTGTCTTAATAGTTTTGCCTAAATAAATCAGCATACTGCTTAAGAGAAAACTATGACCCTTACCAACTTTTTAAGTTAAACCATCCGTAAGTAGAATGCCTGACATTTCACAGGGCCCAAGCTATTGCCTCAGTTGCCAATGAATGTGTGTGAGCCTCCATGCTTGTTAAGGTTCAAGGCCATTTTCTTGTAGAAAAATCTTTTCCTACATAGAGTGAAATTCCCTGCCTGTCAAAGTGTACCTTTTGCTGAATAAAGTGGGAGTGAAAATGGAATGAAAAGTAGGAGTAGTTGCCATGACAGTGCTTGTTTTTGGCTCACATTTGGCTAACTTTTTCTCACTCAGTCTGCCCAGAATGTTGCTTTTCCAGACATACTTTTTGTACAGTTATGTACGTACAGACTGGTTTAAAAGCAGGATAATTGTGATTATTGTACTCTTGGTTCTCCCCATGCAGAAGGTAGCGTATCGGGGTGATAATTGCCATAATACAAAACCCTGTTGCCGGTGACTTTATTTCCAAAGTCATTATAACTAAGCATTTAACAAAAGCCTTTAAAGATATGTTTAACTTGTTCACCTTTTAAGACTTTCAGACTGGTTTCTTTCTATTCTTCCAGCTCTATGAACCAGCAGTCAACAAACCTATTGTCATATTTTTCGAAGAAAAGCTGTGACTCATTTTTATATCCGTTGATAATTTGTCAAAATAATTATTAGCATAAAACCTCACTTGGTAACGAGTAATGGGGAGAGGTTGATAGTATAAAACTATCAAACATTGTGAGAAATGGCTCCCTCTGAAGTGACAGTTTTCGAGAAAGAAGTAATTTTCCACAAATTTGATTTTGAGACCTCAGATTTAGAATATGAGGTCTCAAAACCAAATGAGAAGACTGGTCTTTGACAATTACCAATAGTGTCCAGTGTCTTTACCTGTAGGAAAGCTGTTGATGCATTAGGTGTGACGCAAGGCATCATTCAGCAAGCCTGATACTGATATTCTTTTTTTTCATTAGAACAGTACTCGTGGTGACACAGTGGCCGGGCCAGGTGACACGAATCAATTTGTTTGTTGTTGGGTGTCTTGGTCGCCTATTCCATTTGTTTTATTTCATGTGCAATTTTCTAGTCATAGTTTTATACTTGTATTTTAATGTGTCTTCAGTGTTTCTGCATTTTTATTTTGTATAGAGGACCACAATGGAAATAAGCTTATTTTAGCTTTTTTGTGTTATCCTCGACAATTCCTCAGATTCAAATGTCTTTTCCCTTGTATTTTTTATCTGTTTTTGTCCAATTGTTGTATTTTATAGAATTCTGTGGAGATTGTCTAATAAACAAACAAACAAACAAACAAAATACTTCATGGAGGCAACAAAGGCAATTGTCTCAATGCCCCCTTGCCTTGGTGCCTTTGAAATGCTCCAGTAGAACTGTACAATTACCTTATAGGGTACCCTAGATACCAAGGTGAAAATGCCTTGATGCCCTTGCCCTTTCACAAATGAAGCAGGCCTGATCCTGCTTCTGCAGAAGAGATACATGAGGCTAGCTTTTGGTAGACTGTGTTGTAAACATGTACAAAACAAAAACATAAAACAATACCCAACATTGGGAACATTAAGACACAATATGGATCTGGCTGTGTAAGATTTTGATCACCTTAATGTGCCTTCACAGTTTGAATCTGGGCTCGGTTGTAATAAAGTCCTCCATATAAGAAAAATTGTCAGTATCACCATCGTGATTAGTGCTGTGACATCACACTTTACTAGGCAACTATACGACTGATTTGCAGTTATAAGATCAATCGTAGCTTTTTGTGAAGTCTTTGCCCCTGGTCTTGGGAACAAAACTTTGGTGGTGTAAACAATTATGAGCATAAGGCCCTAGGGTCTTTTAGGGTTTTCCCCCCAAAAAGCCCTGTGGGCACCCTCTGTTTCCTTAAAGGAACACATTGCCTTGGATCGGTCGAGTTGGTCTTTGAAAGCGTTCTGTAACCGTTTGTAAAAATGCATACGGGTAGAAAGAAGTTGTAAAAGTAGAATACAATGATCTACACAAATATACCTTGAAATTGCGTCGTTTTCTTTTTACCTCGTCGACTAACACGGTTGGCCATTTATGGGAGTCAAATTTTTGACTCCCATAAATGGCCGATCGTGTTAGTTCGCAAGGTAAATGGAAAACCGTACAATTTTAAGTGACAATATTCTACTTAGTATAGTCTAACCTTTTGAATAGTTTAAATCAACTTGTTATGGAGTTGAAATTCTTGATATAACATGTATGCCCATTACTGAAAAATTGCTTTGTCTGCTAGTCTGCAAATTATTGAAAACAGCCAATGACTGGAGCCGTTACCATGGCAGAGCCCAAACACTGAGACAAAAAGGGTTGTGGGATTTATTCCTTTGTGTGTCTGTAAATTTGATCAGCCAATGGGGCATCGCAAATGCAGAGCGAAAAGACCACACAGGAAGAGTGATCCATTTAGGAAAACACAATCCGAGAAGCCTTACTGATTCTCAGATTCACTTTTTGGGGCATACAAAACAAACTGGTATCTCTTTTATAATTGTACAACCACATTACTTGAGAGTTGAATATTTCTAAAAATGCTTTATACTATCAAAAGTCTGCTGTAAAAGGCTTCTAACTAAAAGGTTTTATTGCCATTACTAAACTTATCAGTTCCATTAATAATAATAATAATAATAAAAATACACGGTTTTTATATAGCGCTTATTCACGGGGTGTCTCAAAGCGCTTCCGACATTATTACCCCTGGTCACTGGGCCTTAAATCATTCCTTAAACCATCTAAGCTCCCTGGGGAGTATACAGCCTGTGCGACAATTATATGCGCTACATGGCTAAACCAATCACAAGAACCATCTCTGCCATCACAGGTACCCATTTACCCCTGGGTGGAGAGAAGCAATTATAGTTAAGTGTCTTGCTCAGGGACACAAGTGTCACGAACTGGATTTGAACCCACACTCTGCTGAACAGAAGCATCAGAGCTTGAGTTCGGTGCTCTTATCCACTCAGCCATGACACCCCACATTTAGGTATTGTAGTGTAAAAGCCGTGATATATTTCAATTTGTTGTAAAATTTGACACCTTTTATAATTCCAGGCAAGTGAAATCCTTGTGTCGTTATAGTTGATCAGTTCTTGTCCATCTGTGACGAGGATATTACTTTCTGATTAGACGACAAGCAGGCTGTATGAATACATTATGGAATGAATATTTTATTTGGGGTCAATGTTGAAACGGATCTTTTAAATTGTTAACTTTTTTAAAGGACTTTTAAAACAGAAGTTATTTTTTATTTATCTTCAAATAGTCTACACACATTAAAAAAGTATGTCTTTAAACCCTTTCTTTAAATTATCAAATATTTAAAATGGTAACTGCATTGTTGAGTGCAAACCTAATGTTTTACCAATGATAATTTGAGTGTCTCTCATTTATAGCTTGATGCTTGAATTGTATGCACTGTAAATAATAAATTCTCTTCGCTCTTTTAACATTTAATATTTTAATTTCTGCAGTCAGTACAAAATTTCTGCAGTCAGTACAAAATTGTTTGTTTGGACTGTTTTAAATATTTTATTTACTTTTTCCAAATGAAATTAAATTGGGGCAGGGCTGTTTCAAAGCTAAGTATTCATTTTACAGTAAAGAAAAACTAAAGTTGTATTCTGATGTTTCAAATTGTTGTATACATCTGAATTGTGTGATGGATTTCTTTGACAATGTTGTACTCTTTGTCCTACGCTGAAACGAAAGTTTGTAATATCTTCTAAATTAAAAATTATACCAGGCATGTGATTTCCAATTTTATTCTGATTTCAGGATTTTCTTAAAAGCCTTTTGAGCCCTCAAACTTTCTTGACAGATGTAAAGCAGTTGCCAACAGCACAATTAATTGTTTGTATGGATGTACATGTAGTCCACAAAATTTCCAAACCTGTACTCTGGGTCCAATTTCATACTCTGCTTAGCAGCTGATTTTGTGCTTACTGTAAAAGTTTCCATTTCATCGTGCTAACCGCAATCACATGAAAAGGCGCTTGCCTTCTTGTGCTTACTGTATGAAAATGAAAGACTAACCTACATTGTATGTAAGTCCACAATTTCACAAAGTTGTTAAGCGGAATATTCTGCTGAGCATATTCCTTTGCTACATGCAAGAAATTAGTGTGATAACCAAAACCAAACCAAAACCAAACCCTTGTACTCCATCACATGTTGGACCTTATTCCTAAGCCAAATATCTTACCTCAAAGTATTCCACTTATCTTGCTAATTAATATTCCTTCCTGTCTCCCTGGCAACCTTTTTGCCCCCAACTTGATCCCTGGGGAGTCAATTTTGTTGCGTTATTACCCTCTACCATTTATGATTATTTTAGTGACAATATCAACGTCACCATGAAATCATTCATTATTAATCATTGCGCAACTAATCATGTGAACAGGTAATACATTATGGAGAACTCTGTCTTCCTAGCTGGTTCCACAATGGATCATTCCAAGGCCAAAGACATCATTGAAAACTACAATTGGCTTTTATACATAGTGCACATTGCCTGCTCAGATGAAATTATCAAGGAGGCAGTTAGCCATTGTTTTATCTGGTTGGCTGGTTTGAGGCTCGTTAGGTTCTAATGGTTATAAACAATTTTATTAAGAGATAGACACAAGGTTCCCTAGGTAACCATTTACACAAAGTAGATGAGCCAGCCTTTGTAAGAGTATGGAAACTTAACAAAAGTACATCATGTATGTTCGAGAGCAGAAATGTCCACTGAAGTGGCACAAGAATTATTATTTCAAAACCATGGTAACCTGGTGCCTCAGTATTGTTTTGATGACTTTAAAAAGGTTTTCACGTAGATCAATTTTTATCTGGTTGGCTGGTTGAGACTCATTAGGTTTTAATTGAACAAGACTAACTCATGGTTCCCTAGGCAACAGCAAGTAATCATGATAATGAAAACTTTAAATGCGCACAATATCACAAAATTGCTAATGGCACTAACTGCTCTGCACATGAATTTTGTTATTATTAATGAGCTGTCTGTTTTTAATTTGTGGTATAGGCTTGGAGACTGAGACCAAATTTATGTGTAACCGTCGGTTTCTTGAGTTAAAAACAATGTTTACATATAGTGTGTGGTCAAAAACATTGCCTCTTTATTACAGGATTTTGACTTAGCGGTCACTCCGCAAAGAAATTTGTGGAAAATTACTTATTTCTGGATAATTACATCAATTCACAGGGAGCCGTTTCTCACAATGTTTTTTATCTATCAACCTCTCCACATTACTCGTTACCAAGTAAGGTTTTTGGCGAATAGTTATTTTGAGTAGTTACCAGGTTACCAAGAGTGTCCAGTATCTTTAAAACAAAGTTAAACAATGAGGTTTGTTTCCTTACCAACCCTGTATAATGCTTTAACAAATCCTGTAAACAAATCGTTGTAAAACAGTTTAGGATTCCAATTACAAGCCTATCTGTTCATCAGTTCACTTACCCATTGCTCTAAAATTTTAAGACAATGAACAGTATGAGGAAGTTCTTTGGTTTTTATCCGAGTCAATACCCGAAACTCACTTTAGTTCATCCATCGAAACAGAGCATTTTAAACACAGAGCATTTTAAACACAAATGACTGAAAAACTGGTACTTTCTGTCATTGGTCACAGTCAATATCCTTTTTTTTATGATTATTTTTTATTTGATTTCAAATGATCATCATCACACCCATGTAACAATTCAATTTGATTCAATTCATTTTTTATGGTCCGACCATGGAGACAAATTTCTTTGCGTACATGCAATAACATTACATAATCCACACAATCATAATAATATATTACTGAAAATAGTTGGATAAATCGATCAATAAACCACATAATAAATCACAATGGATTTCAATTGAATAACAAGTTAGCATTAATTTAATTAATGTCTGGGCTGATCATTGCGGAGACCAATTGGCTCAAGTGTTGTGGCCGAGCGTTTAAGATCACCGAGTTCAAACTCTGGTGTTTCTGATCAGCAGAGTGTGGGTTCGAATCCCCAGCCGTGAAACTTGTGACCTTAAGCAAGACACTCGACCATTGCTTTGTCCTTCGGATGGGACGTAAAGTCGTTGGTCCCATGTGTTGTGTAATGCATGTAAAAGAACCCAGTGCACTTATCGAAAAGAGAAGGGTTTTGCCCAGGTATTCCTGGCTGTGGCTGCTTAATGCACCATAGCACCTTGTACTGTAAATCCTTAATAAGGTGCTAACTAATTGGGTCTCAAAATTCATCACTGCAATAACCTATCTTTCTAAAAGTTTGTATATATTTAGCGCCTTGAGTACCTTGTTTGGAAACTACATTGTACGTGCGCTATATAAGACTTCGATATTATGAGTGATACCACTGACAGATTTTGCTTTTGTAGTGAAAATAAACTAACACTGGATCATTCTCCAAGTGCAAAACTACTCGATAGAGGAAGGATTTCACAAGAATAGGTAGGAAATTAATTGTTGGCACTATTTCCAAAACAAATCAACAACTCCCACCTGCCTAATACATTTAAAGGCACTGGACACTATTGGTAATTACTCAAAATAAGACTTACTTGGTAATGAGCAATGGAAAGCTGTTGATTAGTAAAGCATTGTGAGAAACGGCTCCCTCTGAAGTAACGTGGTTTTTGTAAAAGAGGTAATTTCACTCCAATATTAAACAAACTTCAGGTCTGAAGCATTTTTAGGCATCTGAAAAGAGCACACAAATTTGTACTACTAGTGTGTTTTTTGTTTCATTATTCTCTTGCAACTTCGATGAACTATTGAGTCAAAAGTGTTACAGGTTGTTATGCATTTTTAGAAATACTCCAATTGAGAATACTGGACTTTGACAATTACCAAAGGTGTAGTGCCTTTAAGGGGACATTTTTTTCTGTTAATAGATTATGTTAACTCTTGATGTGGAGTTATATTACTCCGTTTATTCAACATTCATCAGCAAAGGCATACATCAAATAAACACACTATCAAAAGACACTACGGTAAATACTTCTAATATATACATGTTAACTATTCGTTTTATAAAGGATATTTGCAGTGTTGTTATAAGAGTCTTCCGCAATAGTTTATTTATGAAATTTGTGTCAAAAAGTGATTGAATAAGATCGATATATTTTGACAGGTGGGTGATTTACATGTTAATATTTTAATTCAATTCAATTCAATTTATTTGTTTGTTCTTTATGTGAAAAACACATGAAATTTAGTATCCATTGTACAGCATTAAACTTTTAACATCGATACACATAAGGGGCAATTCATTTTAGAATAGTCAATGTTAAAACAAATCAAAATTATTTTGACCCAAAACATTTCTTTTTTCTAATATTGAATGGCTTTTTAACATAATCTAGACACTGAAGATTAAAGTAATGCCTCAAATGAACCAGATATCTTAGATCAAAGGTCTCCTACATCAGTCGTTTTCAATGGCTTTTCCTGGCTTTAAAACAGTGGTTTTGAAACAGAGTTTCCAGAAAGATATTTTCATTTTAAATTCTTCAATTAAATTGCAATCAGTAGAGCCCATAGTGCATGGATAATGCGGCTTTTCTTTTCTTTAATTACTACTTGATTGCTTATAGTCCAGTGTGTATCTTTTTATTACTTTCTCCTTTGACCACACGAACACCCACACCGAAAAGTCCCTCAATAATTGCACTGCATAGCAACAACAACAAACGTTGTTGTTGACAACAAGATTGGCAAGAAAGGGCAGTTGAAATTGTTCATCTGTGGCTGATTACAAAAAAGCTAAGGTAAACGATACCTTTGACTTTTTGGAATCGTTCCTATGTTTAAGTTCTATAACAATGAAGATGTACGCGAGATAACTGACATCAAAAGGTGGTCGTATTTTTAGAACATTGCCAGAAATGTTGAGCGAGTATGTCAACGTAGGAAGATCAATCCCTTACTGGAATACTCAATCTGTGAAGCTACTCGGATTCAAAATTCTTGGGGCATAAAAAATAATTTCTGCCATCAAAAGCTGCTGCTACCAGACTGTGTAACCTAATTACAAACTTATTACACCTGCATGCACATACATGTAATTGTTATAACAGCTCCTGATTTTCTGCCATTTCTCAAAAAAACTACCACCTTTTAGTTGAATTGTTCACAGGTTGTTTTTTTTGTAATCTACATTCATAAATACCTCAGACAGTTTCGCTATTCCTATTGGTGGAGAGCGCGTCACGTGGGTGTGTATAAACCTTTGTTTATGACCGGTAAAAAGTGTTAATTCATGGGCGTGACACGCAACCTTGCACCTGTTCTTTTAAGATAGTTTCTTCATTCCCATTGGTCGAGAGCAACGGCTGAAATAGTTGTGCCACATCACGCGTGACGCGCACAGCATTCCCTTATTAAGAGTTGTTTACCCGAGGGCGGCAGAGGGCTTTACCATTTCATAGCTGGAGGGGTGTTGTGTTGAAAGAAATCATTTAACAATTTTAATTTTTGCATTTATTTTACTTTTTGACCAAAAAGTGATGATGTTTTTTACCGAAAAGGTATTTATGAATGGGAATCAAAATATGTTCTTTCAACTAGTGGTTTAAACCCGCCGAGGCCTCTGGTTCTTTATAATTTTCCTCGACTTTGTCTTGGTAAAATTATCAAGAACCAGGCCTCGTTTGGTTTAAACTACTAGTTGAAAACCTCTTCACCACACATTGATTCCCTTATTTATAAAGGAATTCGTTCAAAAAAATAAAAGTATGCCTTGCCTTTAATATAAAAAGTCTTGTTTATTATAATGAAAACTTGTAATAATTATGATAGAAGTGGCTTATATTAATAATTATGATAGAAGTGGCTTATATTGTATAATTTATCACTCGGTGATGCTCATGGTGCTCCAACATTTAGTATTTTTTCTGCAAGGTATTTGGAGCTACGTTTTTGGAGTGTGAGAACTTTTTTCCATTACAAGGTGACTGTTTGTTCTTTTACGCATAAAGTCAAATTATTTAGCGTTACACAACACTTATCCAAAGGACGCAGCAATTATTGGTTGTTTCTTGCCTGGATACAAGTGTCACTATCGGGACTCAAACCCACATTCTGCCAATCTGAAACAAGTGTCACTATCGTGGTGCTGTGGTAATTCTTTTATGCTTTTAAACATAAAAAGGAACATTATTTTGTGTCACATAACACACAGGACCTACGGCTTTGCGTCTTATCCAAAGGACACAGCAATTAATGGTTGTTTCTTGCCTGGATACAAGTGTCACTATCGGGACTCAAACCCACATTCTGCCAATCTGAAACATCAGTAGCTAGAGTCAGCATTATCGCCACTCGGCCTCGCCACGCAATGCCAATTGAAAAGCATTAAGATCTCGTTTTGTCAGCTCTATCAGTCCTGTTACATACCTTTGTAACTGAGAATAATGCCCTAGACATTTATTTGAAAAAGTTACACATGGGCGAGGCTGAATGAGTCAGTTGCTGATAACAACAGAATCCTCCATTTTGATTGGTCCATCCATGGCAACGACAGTGTGAGGTATTACACATGATATTGCACTGACTGATAATCACACGTTGTGTACAGCTGATTGTGTATTGCAAGGTTTCAAACTCTGTGTACTTACTGCACTAATTCAAGCAGTGTATCAAGATTACTTGAAGGATATAAGCATTATCACACTTTCAATAAAACACAGAAGATGCTTTAAAAGACCCAGGACACTATTGGTAATTGTCAAAGGCCAGTCTTTTCACTTGGTGTATCTCAACATTTTTTTTGCACTGGGATGTATAGTAACTTATAGATTAGTTTGCCTATCCTAATACACTCTCTGCTGTCTATACAAACAGGGTGATTGAAGTATTGTTGGTTTGACAAAGTATGCTATCTTCATGGTGTAACCTGGGCCAAATTTCATAGAGCTGCTCAGCACACCAAAATTTGCTAAGCATGGAATTTCTTTCTTGATAAAAACGGGATAACCAACCAAATTTCCAATTGTTGCATTGCTTGTTCCTGTTTTTTTTTCTGTTTTTTTCGAGGCAGACATTTCATGTTTTACAGCAAATTTTTTACCTTAGCAGCTCTCTTTGAAATTGGGCCCTGAATGAAGTGTCAATAGACAATGATAAATGCAGAGCTATAGAAAACCACAAGCGTACAATTGTCACAGAGCTCTATTCTATTGTTAGTGCCTGTTAAGCAGATGTGTTCAGTAGTGCTTATTTATTGATTTGTTTACTAGTAACCATACACAGTAAGTATTGGCAAGGCAAGCTATGACTTCTGACCATGGAGGAATGTTCTTCCAAGATTAGACTCTTCCCAAGCTTCATATGTAAGCTCGTGATGAATGGGTTTTTCTTCTTGGCAAGCTGAGTGTGAATATCACTTGAAGCCAGCATGTAACAAAGAGTGGTCCTTGGTCAATTTTATGAGGGACACTTGCATTGCTAATCCCATGAGTTACCTTGGACATGACAAGTCAAGAAGAACAAGAATTGCTTCATATTATAAATATTGTTTTCACTTGAACCATGGAGGTAGAAATTAAACAAACTACATTTTAGGGAAGCTATCTAGTTTATTTGTCTCTAATCAAAATATTTATCAGACTCAATCAATATTTGGACATAATTTGTTTTTTTGGTTACTACAGAGTTAGGAAATATTATTAAATTATTGACAGGCTGTGCCATCTCATTTTGGATATCAAAGCTCTCAAACGTTGGTTGTCTTGTATTTTAGCAGATCAAGTTTTTGGTTTTTGTTTGCACCAGGGAGTTCCTGCTTTGTGTTTTTTTTTAAAGAACCCTAGAAGTGATTCCAGTCATAAATCTTACACCTTAAGTTGTTTACAACATGTATGGAAAATTTGTAGCTGTATGATGTCAATAAACATGAGTGAAAAGATTTGTTGTAAATACATAGTCTGAGGAAACGGTTTTCAAAATCAATTTTGTTTGTTATCAATCATCAATCCAAAAGGTGAATGTATGAAAAGCCCCAGGGGGCCTTTCACTTCGAGATAACTCTGACATCCAGGGTCTGTTTCTCGCGGTGGAAAATTGTCAGAATTCAATCATTCAAAGTGACCAGGGCCCAATTTGATCAAGCTGTTTAGCAATAATTACTGCTTGACATGTCTTTTAGTGGGGCACCAGCCTCAACAATGCAAACTAACTTAATGTAGTTGTGGCTGGTAACCTGTTTCTGCTAAGCAATACTTTTCTGTGCTTAGCAATTTATTTGTATACAGGCTTTATAAAAATGGACCCTATAATTTTATGAAACTTGCCTTTTCCATTATAGCAGCAAAATTTAAAAAGTACTTAGGCCCAATTAAGACTTTTCTCTGACACTAATATCGTGAACATTTGTTTTTCATTCTCAGCTCTTGTCAACTCAGTCCTGGGTGGCGAAGCCGTCTCCGTAGAGCTTATAACAAGCAGTTTCTCACAGGTAGGTTTTGGGTAAAATCAACAATTCCCAAGCTTGTAAACAATGACTGCAGCTGGACCCAGATCTTGTGCACACATACTGGTCCAAGCTGAAATAATTTGTCATTTATAATGGCCCGATGTTGGTGTGTATTTAACATACTTCGGTTGTCATATAAACTGCACATTCATCGAAGACAACTTCCGTTGTACATTAATTAGATGTACGTGGGCTTTGCAGCGTTCAGGCCTCGAGATACTGGAGAGAATTCACAAGACTGCATGTTGGCTTGTAGCTCCAAATTTGTACTGCCAGTGACTGGACTAGAAATTTGTTTGCTAGATCAGAATCAAAATGAGAAAAACTACACAGTTTACCATGTAAAATGTTTTATTTGAACATAAAAGGAGACCATTTAACCAATTGGTGTTTCGAGTACATGTAGTACTTACAGGTGATATTCTTGGTACTATAGTCTCATTTCCGATCCTAATGCCCCTCAGAAAAATAAAAGAAAAAGGTGAATAATTAATAGCAAAAAAGGTATATTTTAAGCCCTGCACAAAATGAACAATTAGGTCAGCCCTGGGACTAAACAAATATATTTTTTTTTTCACAAGTACCAAATATTATGCATGCACTCAACATAATTTAAAGATATTTATCAGACTCAAGTCAACATTTGAACACCATTTGGATTATCAAGATAATGGCTTGGATTTTATTATTCAATTAAAAACACACAAGGACCACTGGTGGGACACTAAAATCACTGGCCTCAAACCTGCAGTCTGTTGCAAACTAGGCTCACACACATCTACTTACTTGATTCAGGGAATGAAAATTGTCAAGTCCTGGGGGATTTAAATTGACTCTTTCTTAAAAATTCAATTTCCAGCAAGCTGTGGTCTCTTGGAGTGTGGTGCTTCATTGGGGAACTTAATTTCATTCTCTTGGTTTCGCTTTGAGGCAATTCTAAAATGAGTCATTTGAAAAGGGTTGCTCTGTCATTTCAGTCCGTCGGATCGCCACTAAAAAAAAATCAAATCAAAAGTGCAAAGAGGATAACCTTAATTAACTTGAAAAAAATGGATAAAGCAGTATAGCCTGATGGGGAATAAAGATGTTTTTTTTTGTGGTGTTACCGCAAGCCAAGTATACCTCACCATGCAATGCCTCAGAATCATAAAAAATGTAATTTACTTGAAGAAATCTCTGGTTTATGTTCTGATACCTCACCATGCAATGCCTCAGAATCATAAAAAATGTAATTTACTTGACGAAATCTCTGGTTTATGTTCTGATACCTCACCATGCAATGCCTCAGAATCATAAAAAAAGGTACTTTACTTGACGAAATCTCTGGTTTATGTTCTGATACCTCACCATGCAATGCCTCAGAATCATAAAAAAAGGTACTTTACTTGACGAAATCTCTGGTTTATGTTCTGATTGCTTTTTGGAGGTTAGTAAGCTGTACTTGAGAACTTTTCTACCAATCAAAAGAAAATTATAACTATCCCAAAGATGGGATATTCTTCCTTGAAATGCATCCCTCTACCATGGAGGTAGAATGCCAAATAAGCCCCCTTTGACACTTCACTTTAATCCGGATAATCTCTGTGTTAAGGACAATTTAACATGGTGGTTCTCGGGATTAAGTGGAGCGTTCACACTACACTTTTCAGGGTTAAACATTTTCTGGATCAACAAATCCAAAACTGACTTGATTTAGGTCAAATATAACCCCGCCACGTCTAGTGTTAATCCACTAATCTAGGTGTTAGAAAAAACACTCTCTATAAATTCTCTGGATTAAGTTCTTAGTATGATAGTGGCTGGTTGAGCCACTGCCACAAGGAGAGGTTGGATGGAAAAATATATAAACTCAAATGGTTGATTAAAAAAGGGGGGAAAATTTTGTGCCACTTCAACCTGAGCAGAGTCTTTCTCGATGGCTAAATGAGAACACAGCAAACATGAACAGGTATCTAGGTGTAACATAAGCAGTGAAGTGGATAACATTAGTAGAGAGAGATAGTCAGAAAGCACTTGGCAAGAACCATTGAGCAGACCATGAATAATGAGAAGGGGGTGGTGGAGGGAATGGGCATCTCTGACCATGTAAGAAGATGGTAACACTAAGGACAAGATCAAAGGTAGGAAGAGGAAGAAAAAGTTAACTAGCTAGTGAATAAAGGCCCGGTCCCACTGCAGTGATAACTAAAATTACGACCATGACGCAAAGAGAACGCATTCTATTGGTCGAATTGCTCAGCGCAGAAAACGCACACGCTCTTCAACCAATTGAACGCGTTATCTTTGCGTAGTTATCTTTATGGCTGCAGTGGGAACGGGCCTTAAGACAGGCTAAAAAGGGGATGTGTAGATAAGGAGAAGGTAACAACAAAAGGTTATTAGTCATTTCCTAAAAATAAAAAAAAAATTAATGAGGTTTCAATTCACTGTTTGTTCAGTATGCTCTGAAGAAAGGGCAAAACTTCAAATCCTACTTGTAGAATGTATTTTTTTCTTGTTTCTCCACTACCACAGTTATCTGGTAACTTGATGGGCTTTGTCATCTGCTTTGCCCTTGGTGCTCTGTTCTGCATCATATTCCCAATCGTCTGCAGTTGCTTCTGCTGCTGCCGTTGCTGCTGCAAGAACTGTGGAGGGAAGATGTACCAGAAAGAAGGAGACTACGATCGCATCAAGAGGGTGGTCTTTGGCTTCTTGCTTGTCCTCTGTGTGGGATTCATCGTGTAAGATCATCTTTTAAGCAAAAGAAACTCCGTTTCCGGTTACATGCCATTTTAAAACAGGGTCGGAAGGTCTATAATGTTTTTTTTCCTAATTTTATATTCTAGTAATATGTTTGGAGAGTGTGTGAAAATCTCCCACTTGCCCAATTCGATTAAACCCAAAACTATTAATGGCTAGGCAAGACTGTAGCTCTAAACCGAGATGTATGGAAGGGGGACACATCAGAGGTGCTGGAAATGGCATTGGATGAAGACGACCTCTAGAATTCTATTACTTAAAGTTTTAATAAAGTTTTCAATAAACACACGATACACCTTGTTGAATTTTGTCAACTTCTTTTGATTTTTGTCCCCACTTTGTTTATTTTCTTTCTTCACTTGCACCTTATGGCTGCTCTGCCATGCTGCATCGTCCCAGTATAGCCACATTTTGTGCTGCAAAGGGATCACCTTACTGACTCAAGACATCTGAACTGTTGCTAACTTTTAGTGGAAAAAAAAACACCCTGTAATCTTTTGGCAGGGATTTTGTGGTTGTTCAAATTTGCATATATTTTGATTTTGGCAATAGAAATAAACAACAGAACTTGGCAATAAATATAAACAACAGTAACTTGGGGCCCTTAGCTGCTCTTTGTTTGCCTTTGACGATCATTTCAGACTGAAAGTTATTTCTGTAGAGGCCTCTGACACATGAAAATGAAACTTGCAGATAAAAACTTTCTTAAAGTTCTTTTATTGTGTTACCTGCAACACTACTTTACCATTAAAAGATAATGACCTTTCTTCTCTGACAGTGGGGGAGTGTTTACAGCGTTCTGCGTCAACTCTTTTACGACCAATACAGTGGAGACATTGCCCACTGACGTGATTAACAACATCGATGACATGGTGGACTTCGTTAGCAACACTCTTGAGGTATTTACAAGTCTGACATTTGCTCGCTCAAGTATACCTGGTCCAATTTCATAAAGTCTTAAAGGCACTGGACACGTTTGATAGTTTGTCAAAAACCAGTATCCCAACACTCTATGAACTCAGGGATGAGATTGTTCAGACTTTTGGCTGAATTCAGACTTTTTATATCGGCCTGGTGAAGAAAATCAGACAATATTTGTTTCCACAAATAAAGAAATCCTGCTCATTGGTCAACTGCTTTTAGTGCTTTGGATACTGTTTCCAAAAGCTCCTTGGAATCTATAACCTCAGGGGTCACCAAACAGTAGAAATGCCATCATTTCAACATACCTTTGAAGTTGTATCCAAGTTTAAGACTTTTTCGTTAGTATTGACTCTCCCCCCTGATGAACATCCTTGTTGTAACAATTTGTATGCTTTTTAAATGTCTGAGAAAAACTTCTGGCCTGAGGTCTTTCTCAGGTTCAAATATTTTAGTGAGAAATTATCTCTTTCTCAAAAACTATGTTCATTCAAAGGGAGTCGTTTCTCACAATCTTTTATGCTATCAATAGCTATCCACTACTTGTTACCAAGTAATTTTTATGCTAGCAATATATATTTTGTGTTATTGCCAAACGTGTTAAGTGCCTTTTACCCTGTGGTCACTAAACTGCAGTATTTTTGTTTATTTATTTCAATCATTGTGTTTTGTTATGGTTTTGAAATGACGTTACATTTCAAAAAGTTATGTTCACTTGTTTTCTGTGCAACGCAAGTGCAATCCATCACAGGTTTACGGCTCTTCAGGGTGATGAGTAAAAAAAACAGCAATCATTTGATGGGAGCTATATTTTTAGAACAAGAAAAATCTTAAACATAAAATGTCAATTTTTTTTAAAGTAGTTCATGGATTTACCCTTTACAATGGTGACAGAATGGGGATGATTGATAAAGGCGTTCCAGAGATATGCTTATTTCAATCAGATGGCATCAAAACATTTCTGCCCAACTACAGAGTAATAATCTACATTTATTTGTTTTTGTTTTTGTTGTTAAGGAAATCAACTTTATAGTGTCAGACCAGCTGAACTACACTCTGGACCAGATCACCACAGATCTAACAAGTAGGTTTTTTGTTTCCAAGCTGCCCCACGACCCCATTTCTACCCCCCTTGTAATGTGAAGATAAATTAGGCGACTCTAATAATAAGGCGGCTCTTGCCCTAAAAGAATAAATATTGATTTGAGACCCAAGCAGCTGTCATGGATTTTTCTGTTGTTGCTTAGCAACAACATTGCGCATCAACAGTATTATTGATGTGTTTCTGTTGCTGCTATTGGTTTTGTCTGGGTACACGTTACGCTTTGGTTATATTTGATCTAAAACAACTACTGAGAATATTTCAAGCTACAACATATTATTGTGAAATGTTCTTCTTAAAAAGAAGTAATGAATTAGAACTGGTCACAATTAAAGTAGATTACTGGTAACTTGGTATTTTGGGTGTCTAGATTTCAAAGCCCAAAAATTGGTTAATGGCCTGACGTTTCAACACTACATGTAACAGAGTCTTTCTAGAAAGCAATTAACCTGTAAACATTTTCAGAAAGATCATCAGTCATATTTATGTTTTTTTGGTTTTTTTTTAAGTTTTAAGCTGGTGCAAACTGCTTATTAACCAAAAGAACCGATGTATGAATGCAAACCAAAAAATAGTTAGTGGCCTGTTATTTTGATCCTAGCAGAGTCCTTCTAAAAAGCTAAGAGGTCATTCAGAATAAATTGTCTTGACCCACCCATCGACCCCAAATTTAGATTTTTGAATTTTGGATGGCTTCATAATATAATCTTTACATTGAAGAACAAAGTAATGCCTTGAATGAAGCAGATATTTGAGATCAAAGGTATCCTCAATATCACTTGCTTTCAATGGAGTCTCTTGGCTTAACATTTGTTTTAGTTCAGTCAGGAATGATGACACTCTAGTTACTCTATCTTGTTTAGAATTTCTTACAGGTATATGTATTTTAAAAATAAAAATACCCACCAAGAATGTGTATCCCAATATTTTCTTCTCGCTGCTGGTAGTCGTTAAGTCCCAGCAAATTTCCAGTTGAATTTTCTTTTTAAGGATGAGACGCTTTCTTGCACGGCATGACAGAGGGCGAAGGTAGTGCACCATAAGTTTTGTTTTTCGGTTATTACTTTTGAACCACCCGCCCACTCTCTAAGAGTAATAATTCAAATTTGTTAAAAATTGTCTGTTCGGAAAGGTCCTAAATGAAAACACAACGAACAAGAAAAGGAATACTGGTGTTACAAAAGCAGTCAATTGGAAATAGATGATAAAGATGAAAACACACAGAGAATGCAGGAGATGAACAAAGAGGAGAGAAACAAAGGGGGGAGGGGCTGGATCGATCACAGGAGGTGGGGAACACAAAAGACAAAATCAATGAGGCAAAAAGGGAGAAAAAAGTAATTAACCAGTGAATGAGGCAGTTTAAGAGGGATGTCTTGCGGGAGAAGGAGAAGTCAAAGACAACAAGTTATTAGTAATTTCTTTCTTGGATGTTCAGACCATGGGGGTTGGATGGTGTGGACTGTGCAGGCGTCTTGTCCACAGTTTCTCCATACTACGAGGAACATTTCAGACGCATTTCTTTTTTCGGGATTTCTGATTGAAAACCAATCCATTTTAAATTGTTCAAATTTTCATTTAATTTTAAGGAATGCTATTCATATATTCATATATTCAATGCAACACAAACACAGTTTGCAGGTTGACTTTAGGTTTGCAATAATTATGCACTAGTCATTGATTTTTGAAATTACATTTTAGCACTCATGTAATCAAGGGTATTGTGTTGGAATGCAATTAGTTTGCTATGGGTTTAGGTATCTGCAACTCCAGCCTCATTATTCAATATTTTAAGACACGATTCCAAACAGGTGGTGTAGCGATAATGGCAAACATATATTCAAGTTATGATGACATGTTTGCAAAACATGTTGTATGTTTGGTTTGGGGTAGCATATACTTACATTATACCTTTTTTTTAGATTCAATTCAATTTTTCAGTTCATTAATACTCAATAAAAAAAATAAAAAGACCCAAATAGAGGTAAACTTTACCAAAAGAATTGAATATGAGAGAGGCTTAATAATAAAGCCTTTCTCAGACATATGAAAGCCCAACTTATGTGAACAATTGAGTCCAAATTTTCACAGTTTTGTTATTTAATGCAACGCCAAGTGAGAATACTGATCTTTGACAAAAGTGTCCATTGCCCTTAAATACATCTGTTACCAGCATTTTGGCAACAAGTTTAGTGATACATCTTTAAGCAACAGTATGACACTAAGCTTTGAGCTACTTTTATTCAGTTCTATTTCTTGTATTGATTTTGTTTCTAGACATAGATCAGTTAGTTGGCGTTCCAGTACAGCAGGATCTGGCCACCAACGTGCAACCTGCAATTGATGCCATCTACCCCCTGGCTGATTGTAAGTTCTCTTTAAATGTTGAGTGTTAACTCTATCCATGCACGCTATCTTGCTCATCATTTTATGATTTATTACGCCCCCAACAGCACAATTAGATGCAACATCAGGATGAACAGGAAAAGAGAAGTTCAGTTTAGATTTGGTTCAGGAGAGGATCTTTTTATAGATGTTAAATCTGCACACATTGCTGTAAGGGTAAAAGCTAAATTAGAAAATTTAACATCTATAAAATTGTGTGGTTCCTTGCTGCTAAAACATAGGATTGGAACTGCCTCTCGGTGGTCGTAAAACACTGCTCTAGAATTGCAAAGGTTGTGGGTTTGAATCCCACCCGACGAAGATGCCTGTGATATTTTTATTTACAGAACTCGGGGGAGAGTACCGAGTGTACAGTGCTAACGTACATCGGTGCTAACGTACATCGGTTAAGGGTAAAACCAAAACACTCAAGATCTTGGTTTATGCATAAACGCCTCAACAGCACATCATTGCACCAGGGCCCATATTCATGAAGCCTATAAGCACAAAAACATGCTTAACAGTTTACCTGACAAAATTAAGTTTGCATTGGGCGACTGGTGCCTCACTCAATATTTGCTAAATAGCACAGAAATTTTCAAGTAGTACCTCTGTCTACCTCTGTCATTTGTAAAAGTTTTGTCTGTAAAAAAAAAAAGGAAAACTATTTGATAATTGCCATCTTGATTTGCAGCCATTACCGACACCCTCAATGCCCTGAATAGTGTGAATACAACGCAGGCTGACGTGGAGACCAAGTGGTTGGAAGTGAAGGCATTAGTGGATCAGGCATTAATTGACATCAATGCTGCATGTGGGACATGTGGATGTTGCTCTGGTGGTAGCTGGCCAGATATCACCGGTCTCAGCATGCTTGCAGACTGGAGGGATATCGACTTGGTAAACGTAAGTTATCAAACTGGAATGTTATTGGAATGTTATTATTTGTAATAATAATATTAATCATAAACAGCACTTGCACTATAAAGCGCACAGGATTTAACATGACCCATTGAAGAGGTGTTTGTTATATTGTATCCCAAAAAAAAATGCATGTTTTTGTATCAGTGATGCAGAACAATATTAATTTCTCAACTAATCCTTCAGACATGTTGTTTGAAATGATGATGGTTCAAAATAATTATTTATTCTTTGTTGTGATTGGTTGACAGGGATGGGGAACGTTTCCACAAGATATCGTCGACACTTCAATACAAGAGATGATCTCGATCAATAATGCTAACCTCACCCAGGCTGCAGATATGGTAAGGAAAAAACAAGTAGATGGTGGGGAACTTTAAGACACTGGACACCTTTTGTAGCTGTCAAAGACCAGTCTTCTCACTTGGTGTATCTCAACATATGCATAAAATAACAAACCTGTGCAAACTTCAACTCAATAGGTTGTTGAAGTCGCGAAAGGGTAATGGAAGAAAAAACACCCTCGTTGCACAAAGTTGTGTGCCTTCAGATGCTTGCATTCGAGACCCCAGCTAATGAGGTCTTGAAATCATTTCAAATATTTTAGTGAGAAATTATTTCTCTCTCAAAAACTACGTTACTTCAGTAGGAGGCATTTCTCACAATGTTTTTCTACCATAAACAGCTCGCCATTACTTCTTACCAATTTATGCTAACAATTAGTTTGAGTAATTACCAATAGTGTCCACTGCAAATGGGCACTTATTTAGGAGGAGCACAACAAACTTACAAAGTTTGGTACTAACTATGTTCACTTCTTCCTTTGTCTGCAGGGAGCATCTAGTTTCAACAGTCTGCCAGAAGTCTTGAAAAATACCACAGAATCAGAAATTGACAGTGAGTCCTTGCACCTCTTGGTCAAGAAAATCTTAAATGTTTACAAATAGGCCCAAATTTCAAACCCCACTTATATAGTACCCATTACTCCTGGTGGAAGAGAAGGAATTGAAGGATTTGGGTACTTTTTGTAACACAAAACACAATGTCCACAGATTTACATTAAACTTACACTGTTTGAAGATAATGATGGTGCTACAGTTTTTGAGAAATGAATAAAACAATGTCATGAAAATACGTTTTTACATGCTAAAATAATTTTCGTCTCATGATCAGTGAGACGAAAATTATTTTCATGACATTGTTTTACTCATTTCTCAAAAACTACAGCACCTCAGCAAGTAATATTTTCAGTGAAGCTTTCTAATATCATTATATTCAAACTGTTTAAGTTTAATGGAAATCTGTGGACATTGTTGTTTTTGTTTATTTTTACCTACAAAAAGTACCTAAACCCTTTAAAGCTGAAGTATCATTTACAAGGAAACTAGCCTTAACATTCCAACAAACATTGTAGTGTCCCACCAACCCTAATTTTATTTATTTATTTATTGTATTTTATTCAAGTGTACACTGGCAAAAACACTTAAAGATACAATCCTAAAAATAGAACTAAAACTGAGAAAATAAAAATAAATACAACTATTCAAAATTTTATAAAATACCAAGCCATTGAGTGGCAAGGAGGAACGTGTGACCAGCACCTCTACAAAGTCGTCCTGCCACAAAGATTGTCAACAAAACCCCCCTTTAGATACAACAAATAATAATGTTTGGATGCTAACATAGAGCTGGATAGTTCAGTTGGTAGAGCACCCGATACGTTGAGCCGGAGGTCCTTGGTTCAAAGCCCACTCCAGTAAATTTTCCTTGTTCAAACCCAAACCTTTTTTTAAACTTAACTAGTCACGTTTCCCTTGTAGTTTATTACTTGATAGGTTTTAGTTTAAGTGGAATTAAAATGAATGCTATAATATCAATTACTCTTGTGGCGTGTCAAGGCCGGCCGTGTAAGAGCACCGGACTGAAGCTCTGGTGTTTCTGATCAGCAGAGTGTGGGTTCGAGCCCAAGTTGTGACACTTGAGCACCTTAAGCAAGACACTTAACCATTATTGCTGCGTCTTTCGGATGGTAGCAGGTGGTAGCAGGTGTTGCATAATGCACATAAAAGAACTCTGTGCACTTACATCATAAATATAAGTGGCTAACTCTAGTATTCCTGATCTAGTCGGCAGCAAAGTGCGCCACAGCACCTTGTAAACCATTACATGGTGCTATAAATGAATCGGTCTCATACTTACAACAAGTAGCTCCACATAGCTGACAGGAAATAATACTGAGTGCTTTGATCCGCCCCTATATAGGGGTGTAGTAAAGCGCTATATAAGAACCGATTATTATTATTATTATTACTATTATTATTATCATTTCTCCCTCAGATATTGTGAGTCTGATTAATGGACTTGGTGGGAGCATTTCAGGTCTTTTGGACGGCATCACTACACAATTGTCTGGGGTAAGGTCCTTTATTCTTGTCAATCATTTGTTTTAAATAATTCTAATAATATAAGTTTGATTAATTTTGGTTTCACCCTTAAACTGATGTGTGTTAGCACTGTATACTCGGTACTTTCCCCTTACACTGATGTGTGTTAGCACTGTATACTCAGTACTTTCCCCTTACACTGATGTGTGTTAGCACTGTATACTCGGTACTTTCCCCTTACACTGATGTGTGTTAGCACTGTATACTCAGTACTTTCCCCTTACACTGATGTATGTTAGCACTGTATACTCGGTACTTTCCCCTTACACTGATGTGTGTTAGCACTGTATACTCGGTACTTTCCCCTTACACTGATGTGTGTTAGCACTGTATACTCAGTACTTTCCCCTTACACTGATGTATGTTAGCACTGTATACTCGGTACTTTCCCCTTACACTGATGTATGTTAGCACTGTATACTCGGTACTTTCCCGAGTTCTGTGAAAAAAAAAATCACAGGCATATGACCCATGTAGGATGACTCCAGACATTTGCAATTCTAGAGCAGTGTCATACCAACTAGACCACCAAGGCAGAATTAAACGGCTTCTAGCTACCGAGCAACCTCAATGGTCTAGTTGGTAAGACTGCTATAGAATTGCAAAGGTCGTGGGTTCCAATCCCACAAGTCATATGCCTGTGATTTTTCCAGAGAACTTGGGAAAGTACTGAGTATACAGTGCTTACACACATCAGTGTATATGGGTAAAAACCCAAGTAATATTCTTCATCCCTGATGCAAATTTAATATAGGTTTCCCTGGCCAATTTCAACAAAATCAATTTATTCTATCACCAGACTCTTTCAATTTAATTTTACAAATGAAGGCTCTGTTGAATCAGCAGTCAATAGTCAAGATGTGTAAATAATGTTCAGCATATAGGATTTGAGGCATTGCATGGTGAGGTATCAATATATATTTGGTTTGCGGTAACACCATGTGTGTATCTACTTGCTAGGTAGAGTTTGTTCTTAGAGAACTATTGGTAATTACTCAAAATAACTGTGGCATAAAAACTAACTTGGTAACAAACAAAGGAGACTTGTTGATAGTATATTTTTTTTTTTTTAAACGACTCCCGCTGGACTAATAATATTTTTGATAAAGAGGTAATTTCTCTTCATATTTTAGCATCTGAAAAAAAATAAAACTTACACCTTCCTTTTAAATGACAATCTTGTTCTCATTTTCTTCTGTTCTTATATTTTTTATTCAGGTTACTGATCAAGTGGATGGCATTAAAGACACCATCAATGATTTCGCACCTATAATCCAGGAGTATGATCCATACAGGTAAGAAGTCTGTTTTCAACTTCATCAGTTATACCCCGCTCAAACAGCCTTACGACCTTACAAAGACCATGCCGATCACCCAATCTCAAAAATGTATCAAGTCGGGACTCAACCGCCGTCAAAATCAAGCACTTTTGCAAATTAAAGACTCCACACAACTGTACTGTTTCTTTATAAAACGTGTTGTTGACTCGCTGCAACTACGACTATACCTTGACCAATGCTGACCAAGCAGTTGTTTCTACTTTGAAATGGTTGCCGATGGTGCTGCGTTTTTATTACGACCACACAGATCTCACTGCGATGCTCCTACGCTGCTTCTATGATAACAGCAGTCCCACTACGACTTTGCCACGCTTGTTGTTGGCTTTGAACGTGCCTCGTTTGTAAATGAGCGTGGGAAGAGAACGCAGCTTCCTGACCTAGGAGATCTCACTACGATGCTACCACGCTGCTTCTATGATAACAGCAGTCCCACTACGACTTTGCCACGCTTGTTGTTGGCTTTGAAGGTGCCTCGTTTGTAAATGAGCGTGGGAAGAGAACGCAGCTTCCTGACCTAGGAGATCTCACTACGATGCTACCACGCTGCTTCTATGATAACAGCAGTCCCACTACGACTTTGCCACGCTTGTTGTTGGCTTTGACCCAGCTACGTTTATAAATGAGCGTGGAGAGAGAACGCAGCTTCCTGACCTAGGAGATCTCACTACGATGCTACCACGCTGCTTCTATGATAACAGCAGTCCCACTACGACTTTGCCACGCTTGTTGTTGGCTTTGAAGGTGCCTCGTTTGTAAATGAGCGTGGGAAGAGAACGCAGCTTCCTGACCTAGGAGATCTCACTACGATGCTACCACGCTGCTTCTATGATAACAGCAGTCCCACTACGACTTTGCCACGCTTGTTGTTGGCTTTGACCCAGCTACGTTTATAAATGAGCGTGGAGAGAGAACGCAGCTTCCTGACCTAGGAGATCTCACTACGATGCTACCACGCTGCTTCTATGATAACAGCAGTCCCACTATGACTTTGCCACGCTTGTTGTTGGCTTTGAACGTGCCTTGTTTGTAAATGAGCGTGGGAAGAGAACGCAGCTATCTGACCTAGGAGATCTCACTACGATGCTACCACGCTGCTTCTATGATAACAGCAGTCCCACTATGACTTTGCCACGCTTGTTGTTGGCTTTGAACGTGCCTCGTTTGTAAATGAGCGTGGGAAGAGAACGCAGCTTTCTGACCTAGGAGATCTCACTACGATGCTACCACGCTGTTTCTACGATAATAGCAGTCCCACTACGACTTTGCCAGGCTTATTGTTGGCTTTGACCCAGCTACGTTTATAAATGAGCGTGGAGAGAGAACGCAGCTTCCTGACCTAGGAGATCTTACCCTGACCAAACCACGCCTATGAAGATACTCTCTTGTTGCGCCCGCGATTGTCCACGCCTCTGGCCATTTCTTAAATGTAGTAGATCTCGTCAAAAAGTTGTGATTTTTGTGTTGTATTGTATTCAATAAGCATGACCTTACTTTGATCTTTTTCTTTCGGTCTAACAGGACGCTCAAAATTGAAAGGATCACAGCTCCGAAACGAAATGTCCAAATACATCTTTTTTTCCCCAGATTTTGTAATCCAATTAATGATTTATTACTCTTAATGTGTTGAGACAATGGTTGAAACAACAATTCAAGCTGATACCAATAAGCCATTCAAAGTGTACTTTTGTGGTTGTTTGTGTCCTTGGAGAATTATTATTATTATTATTATTATTATTATTATTATGACGCCCATCGTCTTTTGTCTTGTAGGAGCTACGTACTGATTGCCTTTTACAGCGTACTGCTAGTCATCGGCCTGCTGTTCATCTTTGGACTGTTGTTCGGTGTGTTTGGGTACAATAAGGAAGCCTCACCATCTCGTCGTGGAGGGTGTTCCCACTGCGGTGGCGTCTTTATGATGGCGTAAGTACATCATCTATCATCATTATACAGCAAGCTATGTCAAACGAGGACCAATGGTCAAAGGAACATTACAGAATTGGTTTTGCTAACAAAACAGTTGCTGGAAGTGTAAGCACTTTATGTAATCCACCGGAAATACATAAACTGACTGGCCTGTAGAAGTTGAGATCACTCGGCCATGTGGGTCACGAGAAAATAGTGAGAAAAAAAAGGATTGCACATTTTGCATGACATCAATGCAATTTTTGGGGGTATAAAACGCTCACTGAGCAATAAATAAACTTCAAGCCCGAAATGAGATTATTTATTTCTCATCATGTAAGGACATTTCAGTCAGAAATATTTCAATAAGGGATGTTTTATCATCATTAGACAGTTTAAGTTTTATGTAAATCTGTGATCTTCACGATTTCTTTTCTTACCAATTCTGTAACGTTCCTTCAATTAGTGGTTGAATAGTGAAGTACGTAGGCGCGAATGACTCCTGACATATAATGTCAATGACATATAATGTCAATGACATATAATGTCAATGACATATAATGTCAATGACATATAATGTCAATGACATATAATGTCAATGACATATAATGTCAATGACATATAATGTCAATGACATATAATGTGTATGTGTCCTTAAAGGGGTTGGGTACTTTTTGTATGACACAAAACACAAATGTCCACAGGTTTACATTTTTAACTTACGCTGTGTAAAGATAATGGTGATAGAAAGCTTCCCTTAAATAATTAGGTACTGTAGTTTTTGAGAAATGAGTAAAACAATTTCACAAAAATAATATAAAATTTTAAATAGGAGCACGCATGCATGAGGGTTTGCACATTTAAAGCCCAGTGGCAGTGGTTTGTGCAGTAAAGAAAAGCCGAGACATATTCGTCAAGCTGCCGCTCTTCACATTTTCAAGGGACTTTTATAGACACATTTGTTTGAATCTTCCTTTTGTATCGACTGCTTTTAGTATGTATATATTTGTTGTCGTTGTTTAATGTTTCGTGTTGCGCAAAGAGGCTCCTGCATTATGCGTCATATAAATGTATCGTATTACTAATATTATTATTATTATGTCTTGAATGGACAGAGGTGTTGGGATTGCCTTCATCTTTCTGACTTTCTTCATGGTGTTTACCATGTTACTATTTGTCATTGGTGGACCGGTGGATCGTCTCATCTGTGACCCAATCATTTCTGGAGAGCTTTTCGCAGAGGTAAGAAATTAAACAGCCACTCAATAAGCCTTTTTGAGATATGGCGGACACAATGCTACAACACTATAAGGTTTGGGTAAATTTGTGCGTATTGACCATAGAAATAGAACGTGTGTTATTCAGTGAAGTGCGCATTTTAGGCGACACAGCGTTTCCACGTAAACCTGTTGACCATCAACATGGTGAGCGTGGTATAAGTCGCGCCGCGTGTGACGCGCGCTTATCACGTCCGCCGTACCCCAAAAAGGCTTAAAGCCTCAAGGGTGTTTTCTTCTTCTTTTTATGAGGTATCTGTATCCGTCGAAAACTGAAACAAACTCCTCAAAGGATATATAAGTTGCAGGTGTGGTGTGGCAAGTGCCGACAAAAATTGGTGGTGAAAGGGATTAGCGGTGAGCTCCCCTTTATGAAAGTGGTCATTTGGATTTTTATAATAATACCAAAACTTATATAGCGCCCTAATCATGTAGACATGCTCTAGGGCGCTGGACATGGAAATATGGACAAATTAAAAATAAGAAAATATGGAATTATAACAACGGGAGAAAAAATTCTTGAAAAACATTCAACCAGATTTTATCTAACCTAGTCTTGAGTGAGTATTGAAATAGCTTCTCTGATACATACTGGTAGTCGATTCCATTCAACATGTTCAACAAGGGTTCTTGGGACAACGGTAAATTTGTAGCAGTCCTTATTGGTTGAAGGGTGGGTGAACGATGTGATTATGATTTCCTAGTGAGAGTTTGGTTTCCCTGTGGTTTGAGTTGATAGCAGTTTTATAATACAATATAACAATATATAATGATAGCACTTGTAATGCGCACATATCCATCCTGCTGGGTGTTCAAGGCGCAGAATTAAGGTGAAAGCACTTGTAATGCGCACATATCCATCCTGCTGGGTGTTCAAGGCGCAGAATTAAGGTGTTCCTCTGCATGGAAACCTTTAGTAAAAGGCGAAAGATTTATCCAAATGCAGGTAAATCCGAATGCAGTGAAATGCAGTGATCAGATTTATATAGGAGTGTTAGCCTGGAGATTGCTCTACGTTCCTCCAAGGTTTTCCATTGCAATCTACTGATCATTGAGGAGACGCTACTCTTACCACAGGAGAAACTGCTCTCTCTCTCTCTGAAGTAGTGTAGTGTTTTGAGAAAGGGAATTTCGTACGGCAATAAATAAAAGGCTTAAGGCCTGAAATCTTTTTATAATGATTAAGACATCTGAATGCACACAAATTTATGCAACAAGGGTGTTTAATTAGTATTCTCTTGCAACTTCAATGAGCAATTGAGTCCACAGTTTCACAGATTTGTTATTTTATGCATATGTTGGGATACACCAGGTGAGAAGACTGGTGTTCGGTAATTACATAAGGTGCCCAGGGCCTTAAAACATTTTCTTTGTTTTGGCAGACAATTGACAAGCCAGGAGCGTTGGGACCTGGGTACTTCCTTGGTAGCATCATTGGAAATGAAAACATTTCTCTGACCATGACAGGTCTGCTTGAGTAAGTCCAAACATCAAATCTTTAAATTTCTTAGCGTGTTATCTGGAGCTTCCTGAATTCAGACTTCATCAATCTTAAAGGAGCTTTCAACTCCCAAACTTTGACTTAAGTGTTTCTCGACAGTATTTAAAAATCCTTACTGTGCCTCTTTGCGCTTTCATTTTGTTTTACTTTTCAGAACTTCAAAAGTAAAGTTGTTGTTGTTAAGAATATTACAATGAAACACTGAAACCAGGAAATATAAGTGAAGACAACACATGTTTTCATGAAATGCAACAGGTTTTTGGTTCTATTTCAAGAAATTATGATGTGTCTCACCGTAAATACGCTTGAATCTTGGCTTTAAGTTTGTGTTGTTGAAAAAAAAAAAAGACAAAAAACAGATAGTTACTGTTTGTAAAAATGTTACACAAATATTCAAACACAGTGTTGAATTTGATGGAAACAAAGCAAACAATCATGTGAGGTATTTCATTTAACTGAAAATTTGCAGAAAATATTACATTTGGTTAAAATGTCTGTTGACATGATTGAGTGTTTTACTTACATTTGGCCATCCATTAGGGTGGATTTCACAAAGAGGTCTTATCTCGAGTTAGGACGAGTTACTCTTCTTAAATGCTGCTCTTCTTAAATAAGGACTATATAGCCTTAAGTTGTCAATAACTCCTAAAGAGTCCTAGGACTAGTCCCAAGTAAGGACTATCTTTGTGAAATGGACTCCAAGCCAACCATCGCGGTTTGTTTATCAACAATGGAAAGATTTATACAGAATACTATCTAATATCTGGAGCTCAGGTGCCTGAAAGAGTAGCTGAATTGTAATGTGCGCTTACTTTTTATATAAGGTAAATGTTTGTAATTTCTTGTAGTGACTGTGAGAACGACAGAGCAGCATTTGAAGCTTTCAAACTGGACTCTTTCCTAAACGTCACCGGCCTCCTGGACTACCAACAGGTTTGTAAAAGTATATATAAAAGGGTTCTGGTGGTTAAGTTATCGGAGTGTGGGTTCAAATCCCGATCATGACACTTGTGTTTTCTTGAGCAAGATGCTTAACTATAATTGCTTCTCTTCACCCAGGGTTATAATTATGGGTACATGTGAGGGCAGAGATGGTTCTTGTGATTGGTTAAGCTAAGTGTGCTACATATTTGGCAGCGCAGGCTGTAAACGCCCAAGGGAGCTGATATGGTTAAAGGATTGAAATAAAACAGCCCAGTGACCAGTGAGCGCTATATAAGAAGCCACTATTATTATTATACCGAATACCCGATTAGAACTGTGGTTGAATCAGACTTTGACCAGCTTGTAATTTGCTTTTTATCTTGATTTCACCGATGTGTATTACACAATGTATACTTTCCTAAGTTCAGTGGATAAAAACATAGGCAAATCACTTGGATTAGTTTCGAGCCCGTAACCTTTGAATCAGGCATGCAACTCTTCCGCATTTCTGCGGAATTCCGCGTTTTGTTTTTTTGTAAACGTGAAAAAAAAAAAACGCCTAATATATGCCTGGCAACAACAGTGTACAACTACAATCATGTAAAATAAGCAACATTTTCTAGGGTACCATTGTGGGTATCATGTCCCGTGGCGTTTCAGCTGCCTTGCTCCGCCCTTGCATTGTGCCTTTGAAAATTGTCCTCTTTATTTTTCAACGGGCAGTTGCATGCCTGTTGAATTGCTAGAGCAGAAGTTTCCACTTTCATATCTTTTGAACCAAAGGTGATATTAACATGGGTTTTTTATAGTACGAGGATGAGGTTTTTATGTCACTAGGAAGCTTGTTGCAGTTGGCTGCACCAGAGTACCATGGAATCACTGTAAACCTTACGGGCGTCCAATATATAATATATCAATATATCAATTGACCATGATTGTACCATGATTGTGATATATTTTTCAGTTCTTGCCGAACATCAGCAATGATTTCAACGCGGTTGTTGGTGATCTGACGAGCATCAATATTTTGACTGCCGACACCCGGCAGATTTTGATCGACTTCAGAGACTCACCGGCTGACACCATCGACTGGACACTCTTCAAGGACGAGGTAAAAGAGATCGATAATTATCAGGGAGTTTGAAAGGGATGAGAAATTTCAGACGTTTAACTGAAATCAAACTTTTTTATGTCTGTTTGATGAAGAAATTTGGATGTTATTTTCCCCAGATATAAGAAACTTGTGCTCTTTGATCCACTTTTCTAGTGTCGAGGACAATGATCGTAGAAGCTCCTTGATATCTATAATTCCCAAAGTTATTGAAAGTGGAAATGCCATCAGATCAACATACCCACTAAAATTGGGGTCCTAGTTTTATCAGCAGTGGCTCTCACCCCAGGGCCAACGTCATAGAACTGCTTCCTTGATAATAACACGATTACCAATCAAATTTCCATTTGTTGCATATTGCTTGTTACTGGTATTTAGCTGTTGTTTGCTTAAAATCCTGAATTCTAAATATGAGGTCTCAAAATCAAATTCGTGGAAAATTACTTCTTTCTCGAAAATTACTCCACTTCAGAGGGAGCCATTTCTCACAATGTCTTATACTACCAACCTCTCCCCATTACTCGTTACCAAGAAAGGTTTTATGCTAATAAATTTTGTAATTTACCAATAGTGTCCACTGCCTTTAAGCACAAAAAAAACTAAACACAACGAACATATTATTCTTCCAGTATGTTGATTGGAGTGTTTTCGGAGGTTTATTTATTTATTTCCGTTTTCCTTCTTTTGCTTTCAGCTTGCTAAAGACCTGACCAATGATGTCAACGACCCCAATGATCTCTCTGTGGTGGCAGCCCTTCTTAGTACATTTGCAGGAACGCTGTCTGACGTAAGTCAACCCCCCCCCCTCCTCCCCACACCTCGATAGAATTGCACAGTCATTATCATGTCTCTTGTATACAGTAGCAACAGTCAGTAGTGTTTCCCATCATACCTGAAAGACTATTAAGCCCTTTTCACACGACAGCGATTTAGCAGGGGTCCCTTGCTATATTTTAGCATGGTTGTGAAACCTTAAAAAATTGCACTTTGTGTGAAAGAACAATATTTGTACTCTTCAAGGTGCCCAGTGAACTCTTCTCATTTTGTACTGTACAATGAATGTGGACAGTATAAAACTAATGTCCTTTCACAAGACGCCCATTCTGTAAAATTTTGAATCCATGCTACAAATAACCAAGGGACCCTTGGTAAATCGCTCTCATCTTAAAAGGGCTTTAAGGGTGATCCTCTTCTGTTCACAGTCCTACTCCCCAAAAAAGAATAATTAAGTATTTGATAAGTAATAGTTAAACAAACCAAAACCGGTTTATAGTTTTGGTGAGGGTTTGTAGTTGAGCCAAAAAAGTTTGCTGTTTTAGCCCAGTAAGCAAAGAAAGGGGCACCATGGCATACTATAAACTTCTATTTAGCCAAGTATTTTATCCCTGTTTTTTTTTTTTTTTTGGACAGGGTGATATAGCTACATTCCAAGGCTTTGCTGATGACCTTGATGGCATTCAGACCGACAATATTGCACCACTCCTGTCACAAAGGGTAAGATCTTCTCAATTTCAGGCTATCAATGATGTGATTATGGGGTGTCGTGGCCGAGCAGATAAGAGCACCGAATTCAAGCTCTGGTGATTCTGTTCAGCGGAGTGTGGGTTCGAATTCTGGTCGTGACACTTGTGTCCCTGAGCAAGACACTTCACTGTAATTGCTTTTCTTCACCCAGGCATGCCAGGGGTAAATGGGTACCTGTGAGGGCAGAGTTGGTTCTTGTGATGGATTAGCCTTGATTGCGCTACATATTTGGCGGCACAGGCTGTATACTCCCAAGGGAGCTGAGATGGTTTAAGGAATGATTTTAAGGCCCAGTGACCAGGGGTAATAATGTTGAAGCGCCGTGACTGTCACTGGGTGACGGATCTGAGCGCTATATAAGAAGCCGCTATTATTATTTCTTTGTTTTTAACGGAAAAACGTTTTTTAAACCTTCAATTTCTTTTTGGGGAGATAGCAATCGCCGCAAAAAGAAATTAATAAAGACAAAAAAACAAAAAATATTTTCTTTTTAAATAATATTTTATAACTTAGATCAACTTCATAAGAAAATTAAGATGGAATTATATGGAACACTCCGCAGGTTGCAGAGTAGGCTTTCAAAACTGAAGATACATGAATGTAAGCAGGCTTCGTACCTGCAAGCTTTCTTGCTCGCAATCATTCACGCTTTGCGCTCATACTGTGTTTGTTTTTAACAGCCTATCACATGCCTTGGTTATAAACCAAAGGTTAAACTATAGTAATGGTTTTTGATTGATTGATTGATTAAAATATAACTTGCTGAAGTGTTGTAGTTTTTTGAGAAATGCGTAAAATAATGTCACAAAAGTAATTTCGTCTCAAGAGAAAAATATATATTTTAGCATGTACAACAAGTTTACACGACTCTCCTGAAAACATTGCTCCGTGTTTTTCACTTTTTGCAAAAAAAAATGATATTACATACATCTTCATTCACAGTGAGTAGGGATTCATGTCATGGCCAAAAAATGATCTAAAAAAGATACCAAAACACTTAAAAGGCACATTTTTTCACGGAGCATCTTGTAGCAAGATTTTCGAAGGAGCTCATTTAACCAGGATGATGAGCTGCTGTTGTGATGATGAAAGTGGTTTTCATTTGTGTTTTTGTTTGTGCCTTTCATTCAGGATGTTCTATCGGGCGACATTGCTACACTGGAGAGTGCTACCTCCCCCATCGATGTGAGTACTTATCCAAGAGATTAAAAACCCTTTCAGCCCCAATGGCACTTAAGTTGCTGAAGACAACACACAAAATAGCGTGAACACAAAAGTCATTCGTAGTAAAGCTAAGGGATGTGATTTCTCTGTTTTTAACAGGAAATCTGGATTTTTTTGTAGTTATCCATAACTAAGATCAAATTCATAAGAAAAATTGGCCCAAACCATGTGGAACACCCCAGATTGCTGAGTAGGGCTTTCAAAACCAAAGATAAGTGTATGTAAGCAGGCTTCTGCTTGCAAGCTTTTACGCTTTGCGCTCATACTTTAGGTGTTGTTGTTTTTAGCCTATCACATCCCTGAAAGCTGTAGTTTTGTCCATGGTCACCCTCTATACCCAAGCTTACCATCATTCGAAAGAGTGAGATCAAATTTTTCTAATTATGGTAAATAATTTATTATTCAAACTGGAGTGGAAAGAACCGAAATGCAAAACATGTTCAGAGCGCCAAACGGTTGTGTGAAATTGTTTGGGTTTACAGAACACACTGAGGAATCCAGGACCAATAACTTTTACATTTAATGGCTGATTTCTATCATGTTTTAATTATATGAAAGGGAATTTAATGAATAATTTGTCACCTGCCAGGCTTTATTTGCTTGAGAGTTGCATATGATTTTATCCTGGCCAGTTTTGTTTGTGTAATTCTTGATTTTGGTATCTCTGTGTCCTCTTACAGATGCGTGTGAATGACACCATCGCTGCAGCTGACGTGGCTCAGAACTACCTGGACACTACTGCCACAAGTTTTGTCATATCGGTAAGTAGAACAAATGCAGTATCTAATACATGCATCTCAATAATGAGTTGTGGTTTGGCAAAGAACCAGTGGTGGAAAAAATGTATTTTTGCTTCAAGTTGGCTTGCTTTCATCTCTGTAGTCTTTGTTGAAGACGGCGCTATCATCAACGAACTGCTCTCACAACACAAACCACTCCAGGAGAAGTGGTTGGGAAACTTGGGATAAGGTCTTCTTCCAAGACTATCATCTTTGTGGAAACGGTTTCAAACCCAAACTTGTACCTGGAGCCTTGTATTTTGACTTGGTTTTTAGTCTATTACCTTTTATAATTTTGTTTTGCCCACCCATACCCAGATCTGTATTAAGCACTGTATACTAAGTTCTTTCCCGAGTCCTGTGAAATTTTCTTTTGCCTTGTCCTTCGGATGGCACATGAAGCCGTTGGTCCTGTGTGTTGTTCAGTAAATGTAAATGAACCGAGTTCCACTCATCGCTAAGAGAAGGGATTTTACTGCGGTCTTTCTTGCAGTGGCTGCTGAATGCTTTGCACTATCTTGAAACCATTACAACGTGTCACGTAAAGACAAGGGTCTCATGAATCAAAAACTTAAAAAAATCTGTCCACAAATAAATGACGATAAGTTCTTTGAGACGCCCATTTATTGAAGAGCTTTAAAAGAACTAGCTATTACTACTGTTTTTTTCCTGTATTTTTGTTTTTTTTCCCTTAGGAAATTAATAACTATGAGGACAGGATCTTGGGATACCCAGACCAGTTTGTCACCTACGCCCTGCTTCAGGTAATGTTAATCTTTCTTTCTTGATATCGTTACTTTACAGCCTGGTTTTTGTGCGCCTAACAATCAGTGTCTGGTGGTCCTGCTGTTGGTCTCAAGACCATATTTTTCAGATCTCGACGATGGGGGAGGTATTGTGGTCTCGGGCACATGTCTCGGTTAGTCTTGGTCCGAGACCTAGTTTGAAGACTTTTTGTTATTTCCAAAGTAAAAGCGGTACATAGTTGCAATCCTCATTGATTAAGGGCCGCCTCACTAGTCAAGTTTTATTGAACATTTGATTTACTGAGTGTTGACATTTTTTAATGAGGTCTCGCCCTCACTCTCAAGACCCTATTTTGCAGGTCTCGGACATTGGGAGGTCTCGGAATGTTGTGGTTTCTGTCTGTTTTATTGCGTCTTGAACACCCAGCTGAATACATGCTTATTACAAGTCTTTATTATTATTTGTTACTATTACTGCTGACTATACGGGGTACCTCTCTCAACCTAATTTTAGTTTTTGTGTTGGATGAAGTTTGACTGTGAAAAAAAAAGTTTCAACTAACTTTTGAAGAGGAAAATAAAATAAAAATTAAAACCTTCAAGAAGAAACTGTGAGTGAATTCACTGAATGAGATAAGCTAAATTAGCCTTTCATTTATTTTCAATTTCAGATCCAGACAGAGATAGGTAAATGTCGTCCTATTTATAACCTCTGGAGTTCCTCTATCAATATCTTCTGTAGAGGCTTCTTGGAGTCTGTGGTAAGTTTGGTCAGGGTGTTTAGTTGAGGAGAATGGACAAGTAAGTGTAGATTCCTGGACGAGTATATTGTAGTCAAGAATCTACACTTTGGAGTCTATTATCTGAATTAAACTTTTTCCAAATTCATGACCCAGTGTCATTTTGCGGAAGCTCTGAAGCGTGAGATGAAAGTTACAAAATTGGGGATCTTGAAATTCTTCGAAAGGAATCTAGGTTTTGCAGCCATGTTGATATTCTTCCTATTTTAGTCTGATTTCTGAATTTTTTGCTCTGGGAAAAATCAGAAAAACTGTGATTAGCAACCTAAAAAGTGTTTTTAAGCCTTCACCATGTGTACATGTAGGTCAGCCCTTGTTCGCAATCAGATGGTCCTACTTTTGTCCATGTACTAAATAAATATGCTGCCTTGTTTGGTGGTTGGTGGAGGGTCATATGAAAAAGGCTTTAATTCTTATTGTTTGCTGATTGTTGTTACAGAACGCCTTGTGGTTGATCATGGGATGGTGTATCTTCTTCTTGATACCAGCCACCATCTTTGGAGTCAAGTTGGCCAAGCACTACAGACGCATGGAGTATGACGACTCTGAAGGGTGAGTTAATACCACTTAAGATTTAAACATTGATTATGTAAGGCACTGGACACTAATGGTTATTACTCAAAATAATTGTTGGCATAAAAACTTACTTGGTAATGAGCAATAGAGAGTTGTTGATAGTTTAAAACATTGTGAGAAACTGCTCTCTCTGAAGTAATGTAGGTTTTGGGTCTTACTCAAATAATGAAAGACTTTAGCTGAAGCCTTTTACTATGCTTTTATTCGAGCTTTCAAAAGCTTCCCCCAACTCTATAGTCTAAGGAATTCAAATGTGTTCCTTCGAGAAAGACTCTGCTAGGGTCGAAACGTCAGGCCATTAACTATTTTTTAATTCAAATGTAAGCGTTACATTGTGACTAAATAAGTCATTGTACAAAACATTATTCAAATCTAACTCGCAAATGGCTTATTGACCCCTATTCTTTAAACTTCCGATTCTGCTTACCATTTTTTAATTTAATCGCTGTATTTTTATTTTCTGTCTTCAACAGGAGTGACATGGAAATGATGGTTCAGTAAGTATTGTCTTTTATACTTCAAAGCATCTTATAAGAATGTGTGCTCTTTTGCATCCTTGTACATTCTTAACATTTAAAGGAACATTACAGGATTTGTTAGAAAGAAACTTGTCGAAGATCACAAATTTACAAATTAAAAAAAAAAATTACACAGTCTAATGATGATGATAGTAGAAACATCCCTTGAAATATTTATATCTAAAATGTCATATTTAATGAGAAATAAATAAAACCAATATCCTGTTTGGAGTTTATCACTCAATTAGCGTTTTCTACTCTTTTTTTACATCGATTTTGCAAAATGTGTTATTATTTTTTTCACTATTTTCTCATGACCCGGATGGCAAATCAGTCTATGTATATGGTCGTTACATAATGTGCTTACACTGCCAGCAACTGTAATGTTCCTTTAAGAAGCCACTCTTTTCTGTACAAGCATCACAATATATATTTTTGTTTAAAAATGAAAACAGTAGTGTCACAAGGATCCGTTTTATGTCCTCTCCCTTTTGTTGGTCTGTTTTTGTTTCATTGTTTTTTTCTTTTATTTTTTTCTCATGTATTTTGTCGTCCTTGTTCATTATTGTTTGTTTAAATATAAATTTTGTTTTAGGCATTCCTTATAGACGATGTGACCTATGTTTACATTCAAACCGCCCTCTGTTGACAAAACACTATATACGTCATGTTTCGCCGGTCACTGAGTTGCGTAGTCATAGTAAGATTGCATACACTTTCTAGCTGGCTGCCAAAACACAAAGGTTTTGCCCGGCGGTATGCGCGCGAATCATGTTATGGTTTTCGTGTGAGGTCAGAGGTCACATCGTCTATAAGCTTCTGTTCCTGTGTAATGCCTACACTTATTAGTTTTATTCTATCAATTCTTTTGTTTTTTTCTATATTGTTTATTCATGGTGGAAATAAATGTTGAATTGAATTGAATTGAATTGAATTGAATTGAATCTTTAGCAACGAGTACTGGATTGATTTAGTTTTTTTTTTAAATGCCTTTGTCCTAGAGAGGGAGAAAAAACATTACGGGAAACATTGGATCAAAAATTTGAATTTAGATGATAAGCTTAATTTAGGACATTGTAAAAGACTTGTTAACAAATATATTGATTATGGTTTCTTACTCTACAGCAATGGTGGATCAACAAAGTTCCAAAAGTAAGTATATTCATAAATAACCCAGACAGTTTCTCTACTCCTATTGGTGGAGAGCGCGTCACGTGGGGGTGTTTAAACGGTTGATAATGACCAGTGTTTATAACCGGCTGGCTTCTGCGTGTCAGGCACACAAGATTATCACGCGGAAGCAATTCGTAGCTATTAGTAACAGTCGTAATGTATTTCTAAGCACGTGCGCGTAATCGCGCGTACACACAACCCATGCACAACAGACTGTTCACAAATGTTTTTTTTTTTGTTTTTTTTCAAACCTCGAATTGTCAACTGTCAAAGTGTCTGTAATTGTATTGTTTATAACGTTTTTTTAACAAAAGGGCATATATGAATGGGAATAAAAGAGTAGTGACTCAGTCTTTAACGTCCGTTTAAAACCTTGCAGGGTCGTTGCCGTGCGATAAAGGCCCTCGCCTTCGGTTCGGGCCTTAACACACGGATGACCCTGCCGGCTTTAAACGGCCGTGTAAGAACTTGTCCCTACCCTTTTAATCCCTTATTTATAAGTTGTTAGTTTAGAGGTCATTTTTCTTGCAAGCAACTTTTACAGTCGGGAGAAGAAAAACATCATCAAAAAACGTGTTCAGAATGCAGAATTCCAAGTTTCAAATAATAAGAGTACATTTGTTTTTGCCAGCTGGAATGAAACAAGCTTAGGTTGTCATTGCCGCTTGCCCTGGGTTGTCGTGCCGCTTCAAGGCTTTTTCAAACACAAAATTAACCTCTACCTTTGCAGGTACCCATTTATACCCCATGGTGAAAAGAAGCAATAATATTGAGAAGTTATTCAGAAAATGGGCCGTAATAAGAACTAGTTAGTATTATTATATTATATTATATTTTCAGATTCTGTTTTTTATTATTTGTATATGTTTTTCTTTGATTACAGCAATAAAGTGGGACCTGAATATGCTTAAGGAACAGACAGTCAAAGATGACTAAGGTGAGTTGAGATGTGTTAAGATTGTGAGATGTGTCAAAATGCCTGTAAAAATAAAGTGCGCATCTCAGTTAAATGCAATGTCTTTACTGAGCAGATAAGAACACCAGACTCAAGCTCTGGGTCCAATTTCATAGCTCTATGATTGCTTAATAATAAGCAGTTCTATCAAAATGTAGCTAAGGATAACATTATTACGCTTACCAGAATAAGGTTACAAACTACAATTGTGACTGGTATCCTGCTCATTTTCTGCTAAGCATACAATTGTTGAGAAATAAAATAGTCCTGAGCCCGCTAACCACACAACCAATCAGAGCATTGATTGACTTACACTGGATCCTCTGAACCCCTATAAATAAGCCCACTTCTCTCTTTCCTCTTTAGTTTCCTGACGATGACTAGAGCAAGCTAGTCCAAACAGTAGTACAGTGTATTACGATCCTATAAGCTTAAGTAGTAGTCCCAGGCTATTTTCTATACCATCTGTCCGGGTAATAGTTAAAAAGCAGGACAGTTCTTTTCAGAACTTTGAAGTCTCCCGGACACCCGAACATCTACTCCGCAGTTGTAGAATTAAGTAAGACAGTTCTCTAAGAACAAACTCTACCTGGCAAGTAGGTACACACATGGTGTTACCGCAAACCAAATATATATTGATACCTCACCAGTCACCATGCAATGCCTCAAATCATATATACAATACTTTCTTCTTTTTTAAGCAGCTTTATGATGGGCCCAACATTCTACACATTTTACACAAAATATAAAGAAAAGACATGTCACAGAATTCTCACAATGACTTAAAATCCATCCATGCTAAGCAAGTTTACAGCGGGTACAACCTGCAGCTCTGGCCGCAGCTACATTCGCGAATGGACACCAACCATCAGAAACCTAAAAAACAGTCCATGCGTGAATTGCTTTACAGATTCAAATGTTTTGTGGAGAAAAATTAGGCATATTTCTTTGAAGGGAGTTCTTTCTGAAAATAGTCTGACTTATCATCAACTATAGTGTTTCCACTAGGTAAGTTTTTATGGTCGTTAATATTTGGAGTAGTTACCAATCTTGGACCCTACCTTTAGCAAGTTTCATTTTGATGGAAACAATTGCATTCAGAAACAGTTTATGGCATGTACAAACCAAGCAAGCCAACGTGACAAGAGTTTGTTTGACCACCAGATCGAGCAGAGATGGACTTGATTTATACCGGAAAGAAACAATGGAATCATCTGCTGAAGTACACAGCGCTTAAAATATGGAGAAACGTCCTTTTCAAGTTGTTTGCATGGCAGAATTTTAAAGTTAAGTATTTTTACTCACCGAGTTAAAAAATGTTTAAAGCAGTATTTGGAATTTAATTTTTAGTTTTGAGGAATTGGAAAGTTGTGCCATACTACATTCCGTTATTAACAGTGAATTTTACTTGGGAGAGGGCGTTGCTTTTTAGTGGGGGTCCCAGGGACGATGTTTTATTGTTGGGGGGTTGTGTTGTGCAGGGGGGCGGGCACTGCAAAATTGGGAAGGGGGGTGGGGGCTATGCCACTGGGTATTAAACATAAAAACAATGTAAAGGCTTCTATTATTGCCATATTTTTAAAGTAATAAAAATAAAAAAATTATCTTTTGAGCAGTAGTTTTGGAATAGTTAGTAATTTTATTTAGTTATTCATACTATTTAAAAAAATTCAGTTTTCATAAGACTCTTAAACTAAAGCTGAAATGAACAATTGTGTCTTTTGAGTGGCCATTTTGGAATGTTTAGTCAATGTTTTTTTAGATCAGCTGTATCTGAATTGACATATGCAACTGTGGCTGTTGCTTAGGGTTCTTGATGAAAGGACATCATATATATTTAAAATGCATAATAGTCAATATGGTAAAAGCCATTTTGGGCCACTAAGGGTAATTTGGGACAAGCCGATTCAGTCGCTTTTTGTCAATTTTTCTGGGAAACAGGTGTGAACTTATTAAGAGTTTTTTTCAATATTCATACACAGGTCCAGTATTTGTATTATCGCTAACAAAGATATAAAGGAATAATACCTTGCCTTCCGTTTCCAAAACAAGGAAACTTTTTCCCCAGGGAAATTTCTAATAGTTGTATATTTATTCCAAGTCTTTCAAAAGTATGTCTGAGCTGTATAGAGTACTAAATAAAATCTGAAAATAATATTACTGGCAACTTTCCCAAATATATCTGTAATACACCAATGTTTGTTCTTTTAGGTAAAACAAATATGGTTGAAAGATTTCTATTTTTTGTTTCACCAAGTCTTGTTTTAATAGTTCTTATACGATAAACCACGAGTGATAATGTTTTGTTCATAGTTAAATATAACTCGATGCCTTAGTAGGGTCAAGCATGTGTGCCGATGGTCCGGCGTACATTGTCACCTTGCGGAAAGTATCTGTATATATTTGTTCCTGTTAAAAGTAAAAATACGCACTTAATATAGTATTTGGCTATTACATTAACAGTTTTAAGCTGTGCACAAAGTCTTCGTACTTACAGTACCAAAATTTAAATTAGATAGGTCGTATGGATAAAATTAACAATTAATATTGTCTTGAAATTCCAAAGCTGGTTCTACAGCTGCAGCTATTTGTGTGATTGATGTGTTAATATTTTTAATAGTAATAGCAGTAGTACATTTGCGTAGATTTATTTTACAAATTAATTGGTATGATAAGAATTACCAAAAGATGGACTAATACAGTTGCATATTATTACTGTTTGTTTTATACTTCTACTTTTATTGTTACAGTAAACTAAACACACGCTAATACAAAATTATTAGTATTTGTTTTTATTGAATCTGAATTTCCAAGTATACCACCCAACTTCAAAGAGCTGATTAAACACATAAAAAAGTAGCTAAGCACAGAACAATTTTGCTTACCAGTATCACTGTGACTGGTTTAATACTATTGTTCGCTTAGCATAATTTTCAGCAATTTTTGTTTTGCTTATGAAGATCCGTAGATTTGGGCCATGGTTAAAAGAACGAGCGTTTGTTATGAAATGCATATGGTTAGTAAGATGTTTTAAAAGTAGAATATAATGATCCCAACAAGTATCACTCAAAATTGCCAGTTTTCATTTTACGTCGCGAACTAATACGGTCGGCCATTTATGGGAGTCATATTTTTGACTCCCATATGGCCGACCGTGTTTGTCGACGAGGTAAAACGAAAACCATGCAATTTCGTGGCATATTTGTGTAGATCATTGTATTCTACTTTTACAACATCTTTCTAACCATATCGATTTTATAACAAACGGTTATAGAATGCTTTTCAAAGACCAACTCGACCGATCCAAGGCAACGTGTTCCTTTAAGTACTTGATAAAAGGAAATAATGGGTTGATGTGGCTGGCTACCGCGTCCTTTGCATTAGCTCGTAGCTGCGAGTAAGGATGATTACATTCTAAAATAAATGTTAAAGAGTGTTGCATACAGGGTTTACCTTCACAAAACCAATCATTTTAGCTGATCAAGATGGACCAGTATTGAATTTTGTTTCTTAAACTTATTCAGATTCTTAAATAAGAAAACATTTGAATACAGATTGTTCAGGGTTTAAGTATATTGGACTATAGACTTTAAAGTTACCATTGGTCTTCATCAAGAGTTGGTCATCTTCGTTATCTTCCCTACATATCATAACCTTAACATTGTTGATCAGGTCCAAACTTCAAGGTGTTGTTGGACAGCAGGAGTGCATCCAAGTTTGGCTCTGGATTTTTATTCATTACAGCATGAAATATAGATATTTAGTCAATTTCGCTAAGGCTAAACAAGGATCCCGAGAATATATTTACTTCAAAGGGATTTTAATAACAACTGTACTAGCTGAAATACTACTTTGCAATATTTATTAAAATCTTAACGGCACCAAAAAGCCAAAGCTTTACCTACAAAAGCACATTCCATATATTAAGAGGCACTTTTATTTTTGGACTTCCTCACAATGAATATATTTTTAACACATGTATTGTTTAATAGTTATTTTTCATCTCTACAAAATGTACTTTTAAAGTTGTTTTCCACGTGTTGTGTTTGATTTTACAAAATAAAATGCCTAAAAGCTAAAGCCTAAAGCTAAAATAATGTTTTGTTAAAGTTTCTTGATTGAGATGTACAGTTTAATGTTGAGATTTTCAATTCATTGGTACCCGTTCACAGAACTTAGGAAGACCACGCGATCTCAATAATTTATCAAGGGACACAATCGTCGTCAAAAACCAAGCACTTTGGCAAAGAGTGGAAACAACTGGACTGATCCTGGACGTCAATAGTGTTGCAGACTCGCTGCCACTCTGACTACACCTAGACCAATGCCGACCAAGCATTTGTTTCTACCTCAAAATGGTTGTCGATGGTGCTACCAGCCAAAAATTAATAAAGTTTGCATAATTGTTACAACTGGTACCCCATTGATTGCTTGCTTAGCAAAGAAATTTACTTAGCAGTTCTTACCTTAAGCAGTCTAGCCCATCACTCCAACCATCCACCCAAACCACCCCCCCCCCCCCCCCAACAAAGCCCCCATCTCAATAAGTCCATCCCATCACTCAAACCATCACCCTAAGCCCTCATCCCAACCAGCCCAGCCCATCACCCCAAGTTCTCATCACGAGTCCAACCCAACCTCATCACTCCTACCATCATCCATAGCTCTCATCACATCCAGCCCAAGCCATCACCCAAACCATCACCCCAAGTCCTCATCCCAACCAGCCCAGCCCATCACCCAAACCATCACCCCAAGTCCTCATCCCAACAAGCCCAGCCCATCACCCAAACCATCACCCTAAGTCCTCATCCCAACCAGCCCAACCCATCACTTAAACCATCACCCTAAGTCCTCATCCCAACCAGCCCAGCCCATCACTTAAACCATCACCCTAAGTCCTCATCCCAACCAGCCCAGCCCATCACTTAAACCATCACCCTAAGTCCTCATCCCAACCAGCCCAGCCCATCACTTAAACCATCACCCTAAGTCCTCATCCCAACCAGCCCAACCCATCACCCAAACCATCACCCTAAGTCCTCATCCCAACCAGCCCAGCCCATCACTTAAACCATCACCCTAAGTCCTCATCCCAACCAGCCCAACCCATCACTTAAACCATCACCCTAAGTCCTCATCCCAACCAGCCCAGCCCATCACTTAAACCATCACCCTAAGTCCTCATCCCAACCAGCCCAACCCATCACTTAAACCATCACCCTAAGTCCTCATCCCAACCAGCCCAGCCCATCACTTAAACCATCACCCTAAGCCCTCATTCCAACCAGCCCAGCCCATCACTCCAAGCCCGCATCCCAAACCATCCCCCTAAGCCCCCATCTCAACAAGGCGATCCCATCGCCAAGACCATAACCCTAAGCCCTACTTATCCCAACCAGTCCAGCCCATCACTCCAAGCTCTCATCACAAGTCCAATCCATCACCCCGTTATAGGTTCCAACATCCCCCCCCCACCAAGATACTTTATTGGTGATATTCTGAGGGCCTAATATTAGTCACAACACAAATTCGCAACACAAACTACTGGAGAAGACTGATATCTGTATCACCAAAATATTTGGATACCATGGGCTCAATTTTAGCAAAATCATCTTACTAAGCACAGAAAAGTTATGCTTACACAAATAGGTTACCGGGCAAAATACACTTTTAACTTTGTTGTGGTGGTGCCCCAATCAATTTTTGCTTGGCAGAGAAATTTGCTTAGCAGTCTTTTCTGCTAAACTTCTATTATGAAATTAAGCCCTGATGAATTTTAGTGACATTTGTTACAAACTGTAGGCATGCTGGCTAAAAAGGCTTTTGCTTTTGCATTTATTGCTTCCCTTAAATTTCCAATTAATAATGAGTTGTCCATGAGCACTTTTGTTTTGCACAAAGATTTTCTTCCAAATTTCAAGATATTTTCTTCCAAGAGCCTTTCAAGATCACGTGACACGGAGATCGGCGGTCGTCCCATTCGTGAGCCAGCAATCTGACGTCACTCTAAAGACCGGGGACCAGCTACATGATCTCTACTATGCATACTAATGGTAGAGATCAGCAGTGGGACCAGTCTACACGACGTACGACATATGACGCGTCGTCATGGCATACCGCCATTTTTAAAGAGAAATGGATGGCGTCAACATCTAAGTCAAGGAAGGCCCAACTGCCTTATTATGATTCTCCTACCTTCAAACGTCTTTACCGAGTTCCATGGACCAGAAAGTTTGATGGTGAGTTGCTAAATTGATGGTGTTCATGAGGGTTAGTTTTCCAGACTCCAACTGAATCCAGTGAAGTCAGGTTCAGTTTCCCCCCCCCCCCCTTGCGACCCCATGCCTTTCAGTTTCACTTCGAGCTCGTTCACGTTGGAATCCAACTTCGTTTGGACCCAGCTCCGTCATGCCCGTCCGAGCCCGGACCGATATGGCATGCATGTGCATTGGGTTTTTCAGTCCCCTTCCCTTTGTGAGAGGAAAGCCCTTTTATTTTTTCGTTTTGGTTTTAGCTGCTGATTTTGGAAAAGTTTCCGTATGGCGCCACCACTTTTTCATTCGATATGAAATAATATAGTATTTAATTTACCTCAATGAGATATCCCTTTCTGTAAATATGAGTGAAAAAGTGGTGGCGCCATACGGAAAGTTATCCCTGATTTTTTCTTTCTTGTTAGTAACTAAGCACTAAGGTAAGCCGCCACTCTGGAATTCGTTAAAAATTGGAAATTTAAATATTATAATATTGTTTTAAACTCCATGAAATACATTTTTAAAAAAGGTAAATAATCATCTTGCATATTGTATCACCCCTGCGGTTTAATAGAATCATCCAAGTGCGTTGAAAGACAACATGGCGGATATTACCGTTCGTTACTAAATTCGGGGTAAAAAACACCTTTTTTACAGTTAAAAATACAATTTTGTCTACAGTTTGAAAGTGATTTGGGTGCAAACTGTGTCTTTAAAGGCAGTGGACACTATTGGTAATTACTCAAAATAGTAAAGATTAATAATTTAAAAAAAAAACATTAGGGCCTACTTCTGGTAACGATTATTGGGGAGCTGTTGATAGTATAAAAACATTGTGAGAAACGGCTCCCTCTGAAGTAACGAAGTTTTCGAGAAAGAAGTAATTTTCCGCGAATTTGACTTCAAGACCTCAGATTTAGAATTTGAGGTCTCGAAATCAAGTGACAAGGTGTTTTTTCTTTCATTATTATCTCTCAACTTTGACGACCAATTGAGCTCAAATTTTCACAGGTTTGTTATTTTGTGCATATGTTGAGATACACCATGTGAGAAGACTGGTCTTTGACAATTACCATTGTCTTTAAAAAGCCTTCCAATGCCTTTTCATGCAGTATAATTTCTGAAGAAGCAGAAGCACTCCGCTTGTGCTCTCATATTCAGCCCTTGTTATTGTTTAAAGCTAAATAAAGAGTGATTTTGTTTTCTTTTTGCAGAGGGTCAGCGATGGTTGTCATGTCCAGAGAGATCTACTCATCAACCATCAGTGAAGTCCAAGACCTGCAGTTGATAATCTTACTAACAATGGAAGATGAATTGCCCTCTCTAAGACTGGTAAGGGAAACTCCTGAACAATGAAACAGCTGTCAGGTCATAAATCTGTCCTAGTTCCCTTCTGCAAAAATTGGTTAATGGCCTGACGTTTCGACCCTAGCAGAGTCTTTCTCGAAGGCTAAATGACAACACAACAAACATAAACAGGTAACTAAGTGAAACATCTATCAAATTAAGCATCACCTGTCCTTGGTAGTGAGATGCAAGTTGCATAAAAAGGCATCAGTAGAGCCTATTTCATCATTTAGAGCATAAAATCAAAACTGAAAAGGGCTCCCTTTACCAAGCAGAAAATGCCTTGGCGCCTGGCTCTTATAAACACAAAGCATATAGGCCGCTCTTTGTTCCAGAGCCTTGAATGACTTATTGGTAATTCATCCATTTTCACAGATTACAGTTCATAACTTGTTTGCATTTGAAAAGTATAGTTTATATTTTGTTTTCATTTAGGGCACCTGCAGACACACCATCATCAGATGAAGTCTACCTCTCCATCAGAAATAGATGCATGAAGCCCACCATAAAGATCCAAGGATGTCTTCATCAATAGGTAAATGGAACAACCACTAAATTATTCACTGAAAAAAGCTTAAATCTCGGTCCAAGTTGCATTAAAAGGCATCAGTAGAGCCTACTGCATCATTTTAGAGCATAAAATAAAAAAGCAAAATTTGGCCCAAATTAGACAAAATGCCTGGACTTACCCCTTGCGTTTTTTTCATATTTTTCACCTTTTTTTTCAAGTTTCAATAATTCACAAAATAAAGCTTATATCTTGGTCCAAGTTGCATAAAAAGGCATCAGTGGAGCCTAATGCATCATTTTGGAGCATAAAATAAAACAAAAAATGTTGCCCAAATTTGACAAAACGCCTGGACTTACCCCTTGCGTTTTTTTCAATTTTTGACCCTGTTTTCAAGTTCCAATAATCCACTTAATAAAGCTGATATCTCGGTCCAAGTTGCATAAAAAGGCATCAGTAGAGCCTACTGAATCAAAAGGGCGCCCTTTACCAAGAGAAAATGTCTTGGCCCTTGTGCTCTTATGAACACTAAAGCATACAGGCCTGCTCTTTGTTCCAGGGCCTTGAATGACTTATTGGTAATTTTTCACAGAATACAGTTCATAACTTATTTGCATTTGTAAAGTAAAGTTTATATTTTGTTTTCATTTAGGCCAGCTGCAGACACACCATCATCAGATGAAGTCTACCTCTCCATCAGAAATAGATGCACGAAGCCCACCATAAAGATCCAAGGATGTCTTCATCAATAGGTAAATTGAACTAGTGGAACAACCACTAAATTATTCACTAAAAAAAGCTTAAAACTCGGTCCAAGTTGCATTAAAAGGCATCAGTAGAGCCTACTGCATCATTTTAGAGCATAAAATAAAAAAGCAAAATTTTGCCCCAATTAGACAAAATGCCTGGACTTACCCCTTGCGTTTTTTTCATATTTTTCACCTTTTTTTTCAAGTTTCAATAATTCACAAAATAAAGCTTATATATCGGTCCAAGTTGCATTAAAAGGCATCAGTAGAGCCTACTGCATCATTTTAGAGCATAAAATAAAAAAGCAAAATTTTGCCCAAATTAGACAAAATGCCTGGACTTACCCCTTGCGTTTTTTTTATATTTTTCACCTTTTTTTTCAAGTTTCAATAATTCACAAAATAAAGCTTATATCTTGCATAAAAAGGCATCAGTGGAGCCTAATGCATCTTTTTAGAGCATAAAATAAAAACAAAAAAATTTGCCCAAATTTGACAAAATGCCTGGACTTATTACCCCTTGCGTTTTTTTTCAATTTTTGACCCTGTTTTCAAGTTCCAATAATCCACTTAATAAAGCTGATATCTCGGTCCAAGTTGCATAAAAAGGCATCAGTAGAGCCTACTGCATCAAAAGGGCGCCCTTTACCAAGAGAAAATGTCTTGGCCCTTGTGCTCTTATGAACACTAAAGCATACAGGCCTGCTCTTTGTTCCAGGGCCTTGAATGACTTATTGGTAATTTTTCACAGAATACAGTTCATAACTTATTTGCATTTGTAAAGTAAAGTTTATATTTTGTTTTCATTTAGGCCAGCTGCAGACACACCATCATCAGATGAAGTCTACCTCTCCATCAGAAATAGATGCATGAAGCCCACCATAAAGATCCAAGGATGTCTTCATCAATAGGTAAATTGAACTAGTGGAACAACCACTAAATTATTCACTAAAAAAAGCTTAAAACTCGATCCAAGTTGCATTAAAAGGCATCAGCAAAGCCTACTGCATCATTTAAGAGCATAAAATAAAAACTGAAGCGTTTTTTTTTTTTCAATTTTTGACCTTTTTTTCCCCCAAGTTTCAAGTATTCACTTAATAAAGCTTATATCTTGTTCCAAGTTGCATAAAAAGGCATCAGTGGAGCCTAATGCATCATTTTAGAGCATAAAATAAAAATGCAAAATTTGGCTCAAATTAGACAAAATGCCTGGACTTACCCCTTGCGTTTTTTTCAATTTTTGACCCTGTTTTCAAGTTTCAATAATTCACTAAAAAAAGCCCTATATCTTGGTCCAAGTTGAATAAAAAGGCATCAGTAGAGCCTACTGCATCATTGTAAAGCATAGAATCACCCAGTTGGTGGAGCATCAGCATTTTCAAGTCCCCTTCTAGTCAACTGTTCTTTGTTTAACCCAAAATTTGTACAAACCTACCCAGTCAGTTTCCTGTGTGGTTTACTAGTTGATAAAATAAGATTCTGTGTGACTTAATGTGTAATTGATTTTATTTGTCTGTACTTTGTAGGTTTGCCATATGCAGATGATATCTACCCGTCAATTCCTGAGACCTGCAACAGTGCCCACTAAGTGTTAAACAACCAAACAGAGGTATATGTAGGTGTTTTACACTAACATCAAAAAGTGGTCTGTTTTTGCAGCACTTGAACAAACATAATACCTCACATGCCACAACATTGATGGGGAGTTTATGCGGACACCAGTCTAACCCATTTTGCGTGGTTCGTCCCTTCAGATTGATTACAGATTTAAAAAATAGGAAACATGTTTATGATTAACAACACCCTTAATTTATATAGATAATTCAGCACATTCCTTAAAGCATACCACCTTTTTGTGGTGAATTATAAAAGTTGGTTATATGGTACAGATATTAATGTTTTGTAGAGTTGAAGATGGAAATGCAACAGTTTTGTGTAACATTAATTATATAGTTTGCAATAAACATTATTAAGATGCTGATGAATCAGAGAGTTTGATGAACTCCTAATGTCTTTCTCAAAAAACCTCAAAAATTTCATTTCATATTTGAAAGATACATTTTGGCCAAGTTTGAGTCCAAAGTTGTAAGTAAAACAAATTGGTTTATTTAAGAAATCAAGTAACATTTATGGTTCTTGAGATTAACCTTGCAAGGGTAAATTGCTACCACCAGAGGAGGGCCTGGTCAGTTGACCTTTCCCTTTTGCAACTTTCCTAATATTTTACCTCTATACATTTGTTTTCTGTAAAGTTTCATGGCACTACATTCTTGAAGGCTTTTTGAGGGAGAAATCGACAATGGAAACATAAAATATCGTTGAGGCATTTAAAACATCAAATAATTGTGGATAAACAATTTATTGACTCACTTGATTTTGTAAGATTTCAGAAAGTTTAATTGATATTAAGTAAATCCAAGGGCCTAATTTCATAGAGCTGCTTAACAGTCGATTTTGTGCTTAACAGGCGCACCTAGCCAATTTTTCATAGCCTTGCTTGTGTGTGTCCGCGGTAGGTGCAGCGAAGTAAACAAGTTTCTAAAATGCTTTAGAAATATTGTACTATGTATCTTCTTGTTTACTCTCAATTAAGTGTGTAAACCTTTCAAGGGGCGCATTGACTCATTTCAAATAATACACATTTTAGCGCCACCCTACATTTATTGCATCCGCCATTTTGTCAGCACCTTCTTTTTTGCTTAAGCAATTGATCTAAAATGTTGCGCACGCAGTTTGTTTACGTGCTTAAGCTTGCAACCGCTTGTGAAATAAGTTTACGCTATATTTTTGCTGCGTTAAGCAAAACAGTTTGCTCACCATTAAGCGGCTCTATGAAATTGGGCCATGACGCAATCTTGCCTCTTAGGAATGTTATTGTAAAAAGTAAGCTCACCATTTACAAGCAAAGCACACTTAAGATAAGATAAGATAAGATAAGAACTTTATTATCCCACACTGGGGAAATTAAAACTTGCCATGATTCAAACAGTCCAGAAAAAAAAACACTAAAAATTGTGTAACAATACACAGACTGGTAAAAATGTTAATTAAGAATATCAGGTGTAAAACAATCAGGTAAACATTGTGTGTATTTGAAGTTGGAAATCATTTATTAAATATATGTAATTAATAATATAACTGCTTGCATAGTGCAAATAATTTAAAGGCACTGAACACGTTTGGTAATTGTCAAAGACCAGTATTCTCACTTGGTGTATCCAAGTTCAAAAAGGAATAAAAGGCTTCTGGCCAGAAGTATTTTATTATTTTAGTGAAAAAATCACCTCGTTCTCAAAAACTGTTACTTCAGAGGGAGCCGTTTTTCACAATGTTTTATACTATCAGTATCAACATTTCCCCATTACTCGTATCCAATTAAGGTTTTTATACTAATATATAATTTGAGTAATTACCAAACGTGTACAGTGCCTTTAAAGGGGTCATATATATTATCAATTAAGACAATTGAAATAAGTCTAAAACAAAACTGAGCAAAATAGTGTAAAGAATATCATTCTCAAAAGATTCAAAGTTATGAAAGTAATAGCCTTAAGTGAGTATATTAACTGTATCTTATTATTTGGAGTTGTCAAATAAAATTATTCTATAAATGAAGCAAGAAATCTCTCTCCTTCCATTATTTTACATGCATTATTGTACAAGTAATGTATTATGGTTACAATTATTAGGTTAACTATAATTATTTAGTTATTTGATCCTAGACTTAACGAAACTTGAGTGAAAAAATCCACCCCGCTTGAAAATGGACTGGTCCCATTTAGTGATGTAATCCAAAAAAAGGTATAAATACCCTCTTAATTCTTTTCCAGCAAAGTGGAATAAGATCACTTTAATCCATTTAACGGAAATTTGCAATTTGTAACACCTTAAAACCACCCCCAAAAGACCATACCTTTAAATCATACATTAAAATAAACCTTTAAATATTTAAAAAAAGTTCCACCCCTTTAAACTCAATTTGAACGAAATTATTACTAAACCTTTGTCACACCTTTAAGCCACCCAAAAAGACCCTACCTTTAAATCGAACCTTAAAATGTTCAATATTTAAAAAAGAGTTCCACCTGTTTAAACCCAACTTGTACGAATTTATTACTAAACCTTTGTCGCACCTTTAAACCACCAACAAAGACCCTACCTTTAAATCATACCTTAAAATAAACACTTTCAATATTTAAAAATAAGTTCAACCCCTTTAAACTCAATTTGAAAGAAATTAATACTAAATCTTTGATTTAAAATTACCACCATTAAAATACCTTTAATACCTTAATAAGAAAAAGTAATCGATGGCTTTTAAAAAAAAAACACCTTTAAAATTAATGTTACTGCCACTCTAAATCCCCCATTTCAAAGAGTCCATCCCATCGCCCCAAGCCCTCATTCCAAACCAACCCCCTAATTATAAGCCCCCATCTCAACGAGTCCATCCCATCGCCACAAGTCCTCATCCCAAACCATCCCCCTAAGCCCCCATCTCAACGAGTCCATCCCATCGCCCCAAGTCCTCATCCCAAACCATCCCCCTAAGCACCCATCTCAACGAGTCCATCCCATCGCCCCAAACCCCCATCCAAAACCATCCCCCAAGCCCACATCTCATATAGCCCAGCCCATCACCAAAGTCCTCATCCCAACTCTTCCAGCCCATCACTTAAACCATCACCCCAAGTCCTCATCCCAACCAGCCCAACCCATCACCCAAACCATCACTCCAAGTCCTCATCCCAACCAGCCCAGCCCATCACCCAAACCATCACCCTAAGTCCTCATCCCAACCAGCCCAACCCATCACTCAAACCATCACCCTAAGTCCTCATCCCAACCAGCCCAACCCATCACTCAAACCATCACTCCAAGTCCTCATCCCAACCAGCCCAACCCATCACTCAAACCATCACCCTAAGTCCTCATCCCAACCAGCCCAACCCATCACTCAAACCATCACTCCAAGTCCTCATCCCAACCAGCCCAGCCCATCACTTAAACCATCACCCTAAGTCCTCATCCCAACCAGCCCAACCCATCACTCAAACCATCACCCTAAGTCCTCATCCCAACCAGCCCAACCCATCACTCAAACCATCACTCCAAGTCCTCATCCCAACCAGCCCAACCCATCACTCAAACCATCACCCTAAGTCCTCATCCCAACCAGCCCAACCCATCACTCAAACCATCACTCCAAGTCCTCATCCCAACCAGCCCAACCCATCACTCAAACCATCACCCTAAGTCCTCATCCCAACCAGCCCAACCCATCACTCAAACCATCACCCTAAGTCCTCATCCCAACCAGCCCAACCCATCACTCAAACCATCACTCCAAGTCCTCATCCCAACCAGCCCAACCCATCACTCAAACCATCACCCTAAGTCCTCATCCCAACCAGCCCAACCCATCACTCAAACCATCACTCCAAGTCCTCATCCCAACCAGCCCAGCCCATCACTTAAACCATCACCCTAAGTCCTCATCCCAACCAGCCCAACCCATCACTTAAACCATCACCCTAAGTCCTCATCCCAACCAGCCCAGCCCATCACTTAAACCATCACCCTAAGTCCTCATCCCAACCAGCCCAGCCCATCACTTAAACCATCACCCTAAGTCCTCATCCCAACCAGCCCAACCCATCACCCAAACCATCACCCCAAGTCCTCATCCCAACCAGCCCAACCCATCACCCTAAGTCCTCATCCCAACCAGCCCAACCCATCACTCAAACCATCACTCCAAGTCCTCATCCCAACCAGCCCAGCCCATCACCCAAACCATCACCCTAAGTCCTCATCCCAACCAGCCCAGCCCATCACTTAAACCATCACCCTAAGTCCTCATCCCAACCAGCCCAACCCATCACTTAAACCATCACCCTAAGTCCTCATCCCAACCAGCCCAGCCCATCACTCAAACCATCACCCTAAGTCCTCATCCCAACCAGCCCAGCCCATCACTTAAACCATCACTCCAAGTCCTCATCCCAACCAGCCCAGCCCATCACTTAAACCATCACCCTAAGTCCTCATCCCAACCAGCCCAACCCATCACTTAAACCATCACCCTAAGTCCTCATCCCAACCAGCCCAACCCATCACTTAAACCATCACCCTAAGCCCTCATCCCAACCAGCCCAACCCATCACTTAAACCATCACTCCAAGTCCTCATCCCAACCAGCCCGCCCATCACTTAAACCATCACTCCAAGTCCTCATCCCAACCAGCCAAATCCATCATCTTAACCAGCCCAGCCCAACACTTAAACCACCACCCCAAGTCCTCATCCCAACCAGCCCAGCCCATCACTCCAAGCTCTCATCACAAGTCCAACCCAACCCCATCACTCCTACCATCATCCCAAGCCCTCATCCCATCAAGCCCAACCCATTGGCCGACTTACTATCCAGCAACCTCCTTGGCCCCTCAGCACTTAGAAATTTTACTCCCCAAGCCAAGCTCCAAGGCCCTTGGTCAGCCCTTGCTCAGCCCTCAGATCAGCTAGAAATCCAAGGGTCTAGCCTTGGAGAAAATATTTTGAAAAAATTTCTAAGTCAGCCATTTTTAACTTCATCACTCCAAAAACCGTTAGATTTTTATAACAGCTCGGTAGCACAGCAGTGAGAGAGTGGGCTTACAGAGCTGAAGGTCCCCGGTTCAAACCCTACCCATTTTTTCTAAAAAATAAAAATTTTCTTATTTAATGGTAAAAAAAGGCTCCCCAGGGGATTTGAACCCACCCTGCTCACAGCTCCAGGATTCCTGGAGCTGTGAGCTAGCCCACTGCGCTACCCGGCTTCTTAAAAAAAAAATTTCGGAACTAATATTTAAACCTTAGATTGGAAAAGCCAATTAAAAAATAAAATAAAATGCACCCTATGACCTTTGACCTTTACATGAGTTACGAAAATTAAACTAAAATTAAACAACTGTGTTGGTGTCCATTAAAAAATTGAATTTAAATCTAACTAATTTAGTTAAGTTAAATAATAACCCGTAATTACTGATACGTTACATAGCGATACGTTACATAGCGATAAAGTACGATACACTGATAAATAGCGCCTAATAATTATGTTATTTAAATCAAACTAATTTAGTTAAGTTAAATAATAACCCGTAATTAACAATACGTTACATAGCGATATGTTACATAGCAATAAAGTTCGATACACCAATAAATAATGCCTAATAATTATGTTATTTAAAACTAACTAATTTAGTTAAGTTAAATAATAACCCGTAATTAATGATACATTACATAGCGATAAAGTATGATACACCGATAAATAATGCCTAATAGTTATGTTATTTCCCTTAATTGCCACCCCCCCCCCCCCCACCCACTAGTGAACTTTTAATCACAACACCCTGGAATTATTTTCGCACCTTAAATTTGCAGTCTTCATCAGCAGGACGACTCCGATATAGCATCAGTGAGATGGCGAACACGTCGATCCCGACACCGCAGAGTTTGTATCGCGACTTCGACCCGATGCGACGTTTCGACCCCAGCAGAGTCTTTTTCGACGGCAAGAGCTAAACTTGTATTATTTAGAGCGTTTGTTTAGCGTAAAATATAAAATAGTATTAATCTACATTGATAGAGTTTGTACAATGATTATAACATTCATAAAGTATAACATTTTATTAATTGATGTAATCTTAATTAAGAAAGTTTGAAACTACATGTATAACAAACTTATTCCATCCCCCACCCCCCCCCTCAATAGTGATAACACTCTCTTAAATAATTAGAAAGAAATAACAGGTTATTTTTTACTGTAGTTTAAAGTAATAACATCAAGCAGTCTGTATAAGCCTGGAGGTGGACCCCAATTCCCAACTTAATTTATTTTGTCTCATCTGTTACCCCTACAAATGATTTTAATAATAAATTAATTAATACTTAGGTGTTTGCCAATATTTTATCAGTTTTTTTTAAACATTGTTCATGTTTAAATTAGTTCTAAAAACACATTTCATTGTTAGTATTCTTATGTTTACATCTTAGTTATGCATTTTTAAAACATAGGCTTGTTAAGAGTTAGATAATTATAAAATTAATGTAAATCGACCTACATGTATAAACATTTTGATTTTAGTTAAGCATTTTACCGATAGTTAACAATGTTATTACATGCGTTTAATTTTCAAAAATATTCAAATTATTTTAGATTAAAAAAAACCAAAAAACCATGGTGATATAATGTACAAAAGTGAAATGTATTTAAATAGTCTTAACAGTTAAATTTAATTACAACTCAATTTAGTTACTGATTGTTAGTAGGCAGCATTACACTACCTGAATCACATACTTATTGTAATATTCATGAACTACTAAAGACAATCATCACAAACATTTGTTATTAATTAAATCATAGAAAGCTATTTCTTTTCAGATGTTAGTATCAAGTATAGCATACAGTTAATGCAATGAAAATAATTAATCATGTTTAATCATTCATTTTTAATACATATAACTAAAATACTCTTGTAATGTGTAAATTGTTTGTTTGTAATATAATCATTGCAAGCTATTTCTTTTCATATGTTAGTAGCATGTATAGCTAGCAAGCACCTAGAGCAATTAAAATAATCTACCCATTTAATAATAATTTATATATTCAAATACTCTTGTAATGTGTTAATTTTTTGTTAGTCATCAAATAATAGAAAGCTATTTCTTTTAAGATGTTAGTAGCATGTATAGCTAGCAAGCACTTGGTGCAATTAAAATAATTTAACATGTTTAATAATTCATTGTTGACATATATATATATATATACATTTTTTTTTTAATGGGTCAATTTGTTGTTAGTAATAAAATCATAGAGAGCTATTTCTTTTTAGATTTAAGTAGCAAAACTTAACGGAACTAAAACATGTACATATTTATAAATAAGAAAAAGTTGTTTGTATTAGTCGCTTTAACATCAGCTATATTGTTAGTTATTATAATCAGTAATTTGTTTGTACATATAATTTACAACATTGTTAATTCCTTGTTTGATTTTGAGGTTAATTAATTATTTCCCCCCAGTTTAGCTTTCTTCATAATTCATTTTATATGTGATTTAGTATTTGATTAAATCTCATATATTTTACATGTTAATATACACATGTACATGTCGTGTAACCCTTATAACATATCTGGTAACATATAAACATTATCTGTGAATTATGGAACAATAAAATAACATATTCCAGTACATATTTCATGGTGTTATTGCAACAATAATTTACAAGGTGAAAACTTTTATTTGGCAGCAGAAAACTTCCACGCACGACAGCTTTATTTTCCGCCCGACTCACGCTTCAACCCGTCTGACTCACGCTCGAACCCATCTGCAGCTGCCTCGCTTCAAGAAAAATCGCCTCGTATTTTTTTACCGAAAAAAAAGACACAAGACACTTAAATAAAAGGACAAAATAAATGGACAAAATTAAACACTCAGCAAACCACACAGGAACATTTTGCATTCCTCTTTTAATTTTTTTAATTTAATTGTCGTCTTTGTTTATTGTGTATAAATTTTACATTTTTCAGTATCATTATCATGACAGTCCTGTTAACTTCTTTTGTCCTAATGATTCTGGAATTTGACTGTGCAGAAGCAGCACACACCTCCGCACAAGGCAGAAGTAGCACGCACCTCCGCATCAATGCAGAAGCAGCAAGCACCTCCGCATCAATGCAGAAGCGGCACGCACCTTCGCATGATAAGTGCATTCTCGCAATGTCACCATTATAGGAGCTGATACTCCCATGATAAGAGACAGACTATAATGGGATACACTGCAAGACATCATACTGGGGTGACATACCTTCAACACTTGGTCATCTATTAAGGGGGGTTAATTGCATCATCATTTGTTTTCTTTCATGGGGGGATTTCTTCAACATAGTTAATTGATGGGCTATCTTTTCCCCGAGTCCAAAGGAGATGACCGTGAAGAAGCAGCACTACTTCCGCACAAGGCAGAAGCGGCACACACCTCCGCATCAATGCAGAAGCGGCAAGCACCTCCGCATCAATGCAGAAGCCGCAGGCACCTTCGTATGATAAGTGCATTCTTGCAATGTCACCATTATAGGAGCTGATACTCCCATGATAAGAGACAGACTATAATGGGATACACTGCAAGACATCATACTGGGGTGACATACCTTCAACACTTGGTCATCTATTAAGGGGGGTTAATTGCATCATCATTTGTTTTCTTTCATGGGGGGATTTCTTCAACAAAGTTAATTGATGGGCTATCTTTTCCCCGAGTCCAAAGGAGATGACCGTGAAGAAGCAGCACTACTTCCGCACAAGGCAGAAGCGGCACACACCTCCGCATCAATGCAGAAGCGGCAAGCACCTCCGCATCAATGCAGAAGCCGCACGCACCTTCGTATGATAAGTGCATTCTCGCAATGTCACCATTATAGGAGCTGACACTCCCATGATAGGAGACAGACTATAATGGGATACACTGCAAGACATCATACTGGGGTGACATACCTTCAACACTTGGTCATCTATTAAGGGGGGTTAATTGCATCATCATTTGTTTTCTTTCATGGGGGGATTTCTTCAACATAGTTAATTGATGGGCTATCTTTTCCTGAGTCCAAAGGAGATGACCGTGAAGAAGCAGCACTACTTCCGCACAAGGCAGAAGCGGCACACACCTCCGCATCAATGCAGAAGCGGCAAGCACCTCCGCATCAATGCAGAAGCCGCACGCACCTTCGCATGATAAGTGCATTCTCGCAATGTCACCATTATAGGAGCTGATACGCCCATGATAGGAGACAGACTATAATGGGATACACTGCAAGACATCATACTGGGGTGACATACCTTCAACACTTGGTCATCTATTAAGGGGGGTTAATTGCATCATCATTTGTTTTCTTTCATGGGGGGATTTCTTCAACATAGTTAATTGATGGGCTATATTTTCCTGAGTCCGGGGGAGTTTGATCGTGAAGAAGCAGCACGCAGCTCCGCACAAGGCAGAAGCATCCTGAACCTCCGCATCAATGCAGAAGTGGCATTCACCTCAGCATCAATGCAGAAGCAGCACGCACCTTCGCATGATAAGTGCATTCTCACAATGTCACCATTATAGGAGCTGACACTCCCATGATAGGAGACAGACTATAATGGGATACATTGCAAGACATCATACTGGGGTGACATACCTTCAACACTCTCCCACCATTGACGTAATATAATTATGTTCAATACATTCTACAAATCATTTATATTTAAAGCACACCATTATACATAAGTACACCATCGCAAGCATTTTTTTGTCATCAGATTTTGCTGATTGTCATCCTGGTTAGCTTAGTTCAATTAGCAGGGCTACCATCGTGCAGGTTCCAGGATACCGGCCCCACGCGCTTTCTGAGATCGTAAGAGCCATTGCACCGCCCCTTAAGGGGACGGGTCCGGTCCACTGTCCCAACTTCGGCGCCAGGACAGCCTCCCTACTCTTAGTAACGCGGTCCCTAGTTGAAAGGACTAGGGACTACTTCCGTTGGTCAACCATACTTGTGATAACACCGGCACCATCCTGACAGATGAGGAGCCCAAATGCACCTTTAAGATCAACCACCCAGTGGCCCGAGCCGGAAGTAGGACCCCACATGCCACGTGCACGTGTCCAGGTCCCTTTTCGACCGCCGCACTCCTCCGTCAATTCCTTTCGACCGCCGCACTCCTCTGTCAATTCCTTTCGACCGCCGCACTCCTCTGTCAATTCCTTTCGACCGCCGCACTCCTCCGTCAATTCCTTTCGACCGCCGCACTCCTCTGTCAATTCCTTTCGACCGCCGCACTCCTCTGTCAATTCCTTTCGACCGCCGCACTCCTCTGTCAATTCCTTTCGACCGCCGCACTCCTCCGTCAATTCCTTTCGACCGTCGCACTCCTCTGTCAATTCCTTTCGACCGCCGCACCACCAAGACTCTAAGATCGCTAATTTCATAGCATAAAAACCGCATATGTGCTTGCTTGCTTATGGTGTACTTATGGTGCTACAAATAAAACAGCCCACTATAGGACGATTACAAACATTATCAATATCAAAATATTTCACCTACAATGTCTCAATATTGATGACAACTTATTGCTGGATTGTTCTTTCATGATCTATAGATGAACTGCTTTAAAGATGTCTTGACGATACTGATGTTTTGATATGCGTACCCTGCAGCCTTCAAGATGTCAGTAGAGGAGATTCCGTCTGCACTTTCGTTCAGGGAACTAGGAGCTACATCTCTGATCCTGAAAGGAAAAAATACAAAATACATTTGTAAGCCAACAGTGTGCAAAATATCTTGCAGGGTTGATTAAAAACCTTTTCTCGTTTTCTGCACTGACAATATTTTAATAAGTTTGAATTGAGTACATTGTATTTGGGTTTCATCTTAACAGGGTCAAATGATTTCCTAATAATTATGAATACATTTTATAGTATAATTTGTTATAGCTATTGTTGTAAAGCGCCTGGGAGAATTTTTAATGGATTTGGCGCTATATAAATGTTTATTATTGTTATTATTAATATTATTATTATTATTATTTCATTTTATCACAGCATGCAAAAGAAAGATCTCATTTTCCTTTGTGCCGGTAACTCCTCGAGCCGGGCTACGTCCCGTAGCCTTAGAATTATTATTATTATTATTATTATTATTATTATTATTATTATTATTATTATTATTATTATTATTATTATTATTATTATTATTATTATTATTATTATTATTATTATTATTATTATTGGAGAAACAACAATCCACAAGATCAAGGAGAGTCCATCTCATATATCTTAGGCTAGGCTTGGATATCTAATTGTTTACCGGTCAATCCCTTTGGAAGCTGCAAAGCTACCCAAACACGAGTAAAATGCACAAAAAAGATTCATTTATTCTTAAAAATTCCCATTAAACAAATAAAATGCATTTCCCGTATAATTTGTACATCAGTGTTGGCATTAAATCCAAACTAAATAAACCTTGAAAGCATTGAAAAATACTCACCGGTGTATATCTTCAGCAGTTTCATGAAGCGCCAAAACCTTTGTAGAACCATAAGTTGCCTAGTTCCAGAATGTTTCCAAACTGATGAAAGACATGAATCTCAAGAATCGCATTTTCACGCTGAGCTAAAAACCGTTTTGTCTAGCACTCACATTGAAGATACTGCTGGCACAGAGCTAAACATGAGTGCTCTGCCTTTTGCATTTCCGAGAAGTGCCAAAAGCTTACACCTAAAATGCTTTATGAAAAGGGCTGGCAAAAAAAACCTACATCTACAATTGCAGTTTTTCACAAAGTGGGAAAAAAGAGCAAATGAGGACTTTGTCAAAGTCCCAATTCACTAGAGGAAGAAAAATAACCCAACCATTACAGCATGGAAGAGAGAGGCCCAAAGCCAACACATGGAGGGTAGTGGAGTGAAGGATTCCGCACTATCACATGTGCTGGGCTGGTTGGACCAACATTGGACAGAAGAGCAAATGAGGACTTTATCAAAGTCCCAATTCGCTAGAGGAAGAAAAAATTACCCAACCATCACAGCATGGAAGGGAGAGGCCCAAAGCCAACACATGGAGGGTAGTGGGGTGAAGGATTCCGCACTATCACATGTGCCGGGCTGGTTCGACCAACATTGGACAGAAGAGCAAATGAAGACTTTGTCAAAGTCCCAATTCGCTAGAGGAAGAAAAATAACCCAACCATTACAGCATGGAAGGGAGAGGCCCAAAGCCAACACATGGAGGGTAGTGGGGTGAAGGATTCCGCACTATCACATGTGTCGGGTTGGTTGGACCAACATCGGACAGAAGAGCAAATGAGGACTTTGTCAAAGTCCCAATTCGCTAGAGGAAGAAAAATAACCCAACCATTACAGGATGGAAGGGAGAGGCCCAAAGCCAACACATGGAGGGTAGTGGGGTGAAGGATTCCCCACTGTCACATGTGCCGGGCTGGTTGGACCAACATTGGACAGAAGAGCAAATGAAGACTTTGTCAAAGTTCCAATTCGCTAGAGGAAGAAAAATAACCCAACCATTACAGCATGGAAGAGAGAAGCCCAAAGCCAACACATGGAGGGTAGTGGAGTGAAGGATTCCGCACTATCACATGTGCTGGGCTGGTTGGACCAACGTTGGACAGAAGAGCAAATGAAGACTTTATCAAAGTCCCAATTCGCTAGAGGAAGAAAAATAACCCAACCATTACAGCATGGAAGGGAAAGGCCCAAAGCCAACACATTGAGGGTAGTGGGGTGAAGGATTCCGCACTATCACATGTGTCGGGTTGGTTGGACCAACATCGGACAGAAGAGCAAATGAGGACTTTGTCAAAGTCCCAATTCACTAGAGGAAGAAAAATAACCCAACCATTACAGCATGGAAGGGAGAGGCCCAAAGCCAACACATGGAGGGTAGTGGGGTGAAGGATTCCGCACTATCACATGTGCCGGGCTGGTTGGACCAACATCGGAAAGAAGAGCAAATGAGGACTTTGTCAAAGTCCCAATTCGCTAGAGGAAGAAAAATAACCCAACCATTACAGCATGGAAGGGAGAGGCCCAAAGCCAACACATGGAGGGTAGTGGGGTGAAGGATTCCGCACTATCACATGTGCCAGGCTGGTTGGACCAACATTGGACAGAAGAGCAAATGAAGACTTTGTCAAAGTCCCAATTCGCTAGAGGAAGAAAAATAACCCAACCATTACAGCATGGAAGGGAGAGGCCCAAAGCCAACACATGGAGGGTAGTGGGGTGAAGGATTCCGCACTATCACATGTGCCGGGCTGGTTGGACCAACATCGGAAAGAAGAGCAAATGAGGACTTTGTCAAAGTCCCAATTCGCTAGAGGAAGAAAAATAACCCAACCATTACAGCATGGAAGGGAGAGGCCCAAAGCCAACACATGGAGGGTAGTGGGGTGAAGGATTCCCCACTGTCACATGTGCCGGGCTGGTTGGACCAACATTGGACAGAAGAGCAGATGAAGACTTTGTCAAAGTTCCAATTCGCTAGAGGAAGAAAAATAACCCAACCATTACAGCATGGAAGGGAGAGGCCCAAAGCCAACACATGGAGGGTAGTGGGGTGAAGGATTCCCCACTGTCACATGTGCCGGGCTGGTTGGACCAACATTGGACAGAAGAGCAGATGAAGACTTTATCAAAGTCCCAATTCGCTAGAGGAAGAAAAATAACCCAACCATTACAGCATGGAAGAGAGAGGCCCAAAGCCAACACATTGAGGGTAGTGGGGTGAAGGATTCCGCACTATCACATGTGTCGGGTTGGTTGGACCAACATCGGACAGATGAGCAAATGAGGACTTTGTCAAAGTCCCAATTAACTAGAGGAAGAAAAAAAACCCAACCATTACAGCATGGAAGGGAGAGGCCCAAAGCCAACACATGGAGGGTAGTGGGGTGAAGGATTCCGCACTATCACATGTGCCGGGCTGGTTGGACCAACATCGGAAAGAAGAGCAAATGAGGACTTTGTCAAAGTCCCAATTCGCTAGAGGAAGAAAAATAACCCAACCATTACAGCATGGAAGGGAGAGGCCCAAAGCCAACACATGGAGGGTAGTGGGGTGAAGGATTCCCCACTGTCACATGTGCCGGGCTGGTTGGACCAACATTGGACAGAAGAGCAGATGAAGACTTTGTCAAAGTTCCAATTCGCTAGAGGAAGAAAAATAACCCAACCATTACAGCATGGAAGAGAGAAGCCCAAAGCCAACACATGGAGGGTAGTGGAGTGAAGGATTCCGCACTATCACATGTGTCGGGTTGGTTGGACCAACATCGGACAGATGAGCAAATGAGGACTTTGTCAAAGTCCCAAATCGCTAGAGGAAGAAAAATAACCCAACCATTACAGCATGGAAGGGAAAGGCCCAAGGCCAACACATGGAGGGTAGTGGGGTGAAGGATTCCGCACTATCACATGTGTCGGGTTGGTTGGACCAACATCGGACAGAAGAGCAAATGAGGACTTTGTCAAAGTCCCAATTAACTAGAGGAAGAAAAAAAACCCAACCATTACAGCATGGAAGGGAGAGGCCCAAAGCCAACACATGGAGGGTAGTGGGGTGAAGGATTCCGCACTATCACATGTGCCAGGCTGGTTGGACCAACATTGGACAGAAGAGCAAATGAAGACTTTGTCAAAGTCCCAATTCGCTAGAGGAAGAAAAATAACCCAACCATTACAGCATGGAAGGGAGAGGCCCAAAGCCAACACATGGAGGGTAGTGGGGTGAAGGATTCCACACTATCACATGTGCCGAGTAGGTTGGACCAATGTTGGACAAAAGAGCAAACGAAGACTTTGTCAAAGTCCCAATTCGCTAGAGGAAGAAAAATAACCCAACTTTACAGCATGGAAGGGAGAGGCCCAAAGCCAACACATGGAGGGTAGTGGGGTGAAGGATTCCGCACTATCACATGTGCTGGGCTGGTTGGACCAACATTGGACAGAAGAGCAAATGAAGACTTTGTCAAAGTCCCAATTCGCTAGAGGAAGAAAAATAACCCAACCATTACAGCATGGAAGGGAGAGGCCCAAAGCCAACACATGGAGGGTAGTGGGGTGAAGGATTCCGCACTATCACATGTGCCGGGCTGGTTGGACGAACATTGGACAGAAGAGCAAATGAAGACTTTGTCAAAGTTCCAATTCGCTAGAGGAAGAAAAATAACCCAACCATTACAGCATGGAAGAGAGAGGCCCAAAGCCAACACATGGAGGGTAGTGGAGTGAAGGATTCCGCACTATCACATGTGCTGGGCTGGTTGGACCAACATTGGACAGAAGAGCAAATGAAGACTTTGTCAAAGTCCCAATTCGCTAGAGGAAGAAAAATAACCCAACCATTACAGCATGGAAGGGAGAGGCCCAAAGCCAACACATTGAGGGTAGTGGGGTGAAGGATTCCGCACTATCACATGTGTCGGGTTGGTTGGACCAACATTGGACAGATGAGCAAATGATGACTTTATCAAAGTCCCAATTCGCTAGAGGAAGATAAATAACCCAACCATTACAGCATGGAAGGGAGAGGCCCAAAGCCAACACATGGAGGGTAGTGGGGTGAAGGATTCCGCACTATCACATGTGCCGGGCTGGTTGGACCAACATCGGACAGAAGAGCAAATGAAGACTTTGTCAAAGTCCCAATTCGCTAGAGGAAGAAAAATAACCCAACCATTACAGCATGGAAGACAAAAGGCCCAAAGCCAACACATGGAGGGTAGTGGGGTGAAGGATTCCGCACTATCACATGTGCCGGGCTGATTGGACCAACGTTGGACAGAAGAGCAAATGAAGACTTTATCAAAGTCCCAATTCGCTAGAGGGAGAAAAATAACCCAACCATAACAGCATGGAAGGGAAAGGCCCAAAGCCAACACATGGAGGGTAGTGGGGTGAAGGATTCCGCACTATCACATGTGTCGGGTTGGTTGGAGCAACATCGGACAGAAGAGCAAATGAAGACTTTGTCAAAGTCCCAATTCGCTAGAGGAAGTAAAATAACCCAACCATTACAGCATGGAAGGGAAAGGCCCAAAGCCAACACATGGAGGGTAGTGGGGTGAAGGATTCCGCACTATCACATGTGTCGGGTTGGTTGGACCAACATTGGACAGATGGTCCAACGTTGGACAGAAGAGCAAATGAGGACTTTACCAAAGTCCCAATTCGCTAGAGGAAGAAAAAAGGCCCAACCATTACAGCATGGAAGGCAGAGGCCCAAAGCAAACACATGAAGGGTAGTGGGGTGAAGGATTCCGCACTATCACATGTGCCGGGCTGGTTGGACCAACATTGGACAGAAGAGCAAATGAAGACTTTGTCAAAGTCCCAATTCGCTAGAGGAAGAAAAATAACCCAACCATTACAGCATGGAAGACAAAAGGCCCAAAGCCAACACATGAAGGGTAGTGGGGTGAAGGATTCCGCACTATCACATGTGCCGGGTTGGTTGGACCAACATCGAACAGATGAGCAAATGAAGACTTTGTCAAAGTCCCAATTCGCTAGAGGAAGAAAAATAACCCAACCATTACAGCATGGAAGGGAGAGGCCCAAAGCCAACACATGAAGGGTAGTGGGGTGAAGGATTCCGCACTATCACATGTGCTGGGCTGGTTGGACCAACATTGGACAGAAGAGCAAATGAAGACTTTGTCAAAGTCCCAATTCGCTAGAGGAAGAAAAATAACCCAACCATTACAGCATGGAAGACAAAAGGCCCAAAGCCAACACATGAAGGGTAGTGGGGTGAAGGATTCCGCACTATCACATGTGCCGGGTTGGTTGGACCAACATCGAACAGATGAGCAAATGAAGACTTTGTCAAAGTCCCAATTCGCTAGAGGAAGAAAAATAACCCAACCATTACAGCATGGAAGGGAGAGGCCCAAAGCCAACACATGAAGGGTAGTGGGGTGAAGGATTCCGCACTATCACATGTGCTGGGCTGGTTGGACCAACATTGGACAGAAGAGCAAATGAAGACTTTGTCAAAGTCCCAATTCGCTTGAGGAAGAAAAATAACCCAACCATTACAGCATGGAAGGGAGAGGCCCAAAGCCAACACATGAAGGGTAGTGGGGTGAAGCATTCCGCACTATCACATGTGCCGGGTTGGTTGGACCAACATTGGACAGAAGAGCAAATGAAGACTTTGTCAAAGTCCCCATTCGCTAGAGGAAAAAAAAGGTTTGGAGAGACTTGTTTACAGGAACGGCCCTAAACCCATTTGCATTTTTATGAATGGAGGAACTTTCCATTTTATTTAAAGATTGGTGCAGACTTTTAAATGGACAATACTACAGAGCGAGTCCGAGGACTGGGCTGAAATATAAAAAAACTCCATCAGTCAAATTAAATACCTTTGCTTTATAATTTTGTTCATGCTTGACATAAAAGCGCAATCCAGCCTGTCAACTCAAATTAGGACATAAAACTGTTTTAGACTTTTGTTCAAGCAAGAGCAACATGCATTCTAATAGTGTACCTTCTTGGAATTCACCTTCTACTGGAGTGTATCTCCTTGCTGGTCTTGGACATCTACTTCTTGACAGGCAGATGTCTTTGGAGATCCCGAAGCCTGGCTGCAATGCAAACAAAATGCAAACAAATTATTATAAACCAGAAGGGAAACTGACTGGGTTAATTTTAAATGATTTGGGGTCGAAACAAAGACAAATTTACTTGAGTGGGACTCGAGCTAGACAACTCAGTTGGTAGAGCGCCGGGCACACTAATCTGAAGTCATTGGGTCGACTCCCACTTCAGTAAATTTGTGCAAAATTTAGTTGTTTTTTAACGTCAAAAATGCATCAGTTGGACACCATTGGTACACCATTCCAAGCATTTTTCTTCAATCAGTTTCAAATATTGCCTTTTGAATGTGCTTGCTTGCAATTGTGTTCCTATTTACAAAATATAAGAGATGTTAAGTTTGCTTAGGGGATGTAGAATATTAATTTTGTCTTTTTTACTCATACACCGATGTCTGTTAGCACTCGTACTGAGTATACAGTGCTAACAGACATCGGTGTATGGGTAAAAAAAAATAATAATATTTACAAGATGTAAGATGTAGGAAATACTTTGAGTCTCAACTGTCCCCCTTTCCCCAAACACTCAGAAATCAGCATGCTGTAACCCATGGGCTATCTCACTTACCCTACTCACAAGCAAAATAAACTATTTCCAAGGAGATCGCTTTTACCCAGGAGTTAACCGGGGTTAGCAATTTAGATGAGAAAAGGTCAATTAATTTTTGTGGACCTTATTGGGAAATTCGGCTGGTGTAAAAAGAATAGAGAGACGAGATTGCAATTTTCACGTACATGATGGTGTCTCTTTAAGTTTCACTGTAACCCTTTAATGCCACATACACATACTTTTAACAACTACATGTAACATGGATAATTTTGTAATAATACAAACAGATTACAGAATTTGTGTTTTTCAGAAATGAAGTCTATTGAGTGAGTTTTAAACACAACACACAAGGCATCTTTTTTATTATATGGAACATTTCTAAGTCGGAAATTCCAACCCAGCTATTTTGTTTATTTATACATTGTAATAAACTAGCAAGGTATCAAACACAGTTTTGACGCCCCTTGCCTTTCAAATAAATCAAGGTAGAAGATTTTGAGTCCCTAACGTAAGCATTTTTGACAGATGAGACCTCAACAACCTCTTACATAATTGATGTATTTAAATGAGCTATTTTGTTTATTTAAACATTGTAATAAACTAAGAGGTACCTAGCAAGATATCATACACAATTTTGACGGCCCATACCTTTAGAAAAACCAAAGTAGAAGATTTTGAGTCTCTAATGTAAGCATTTTTGACAGACCTCAACAACCTCTTAGATAATTGAGGTATTTAAATGATCAAATGTTCATATTTGCAGCAGATTTATTTATCTTTTGAATGCACAGGTGGTGGGGGATGTTGACAAATAATTTAACAGCAAAAGACAATCAAAATCCGACAATAAAACAAAATATTAAAAAAAATCTGTGTTGACTCGCCCGGCGGAATATTTAGAAAAAAAAGGTTAAGGGAAACCCCTGTAATGGAGCGCGATAATTCAAAACATAACTTCATGTTCAGCAAAATAAACTCAACTTGTAACAGAAGAAAATAATCACACAAAAAGTTAGCCGAGGATTTTCTGGTATGGAAGAACAGCACGGTGAGGAGAAAGTGACTGTTTGTGTAGTGATAATAGCTCATGAGTAAATTAAATGCGCTGTCATGCCAAAATAAAGAAATAATTGCTAGAATTCTTGTACAAAATATTTATCTCCCTAAAATGTGTATCCAACAATTCTTATTGGCAGGGCTCCCACAAGCAGTTTTGGACAAAGATTTTAGAAAATTACTACCCATGAACATAAAACACCATTTTGATGCCCCTTCACATGCTAGTAGTAGTGTACAGCGCGACTAGTACCCAGAAGTCAGCTTTTTTGTAGCAACATTTTCACCTGTATTTCTCCGAAGGCAACCTGTGTCCGACCCCGCGCTATCATAAGAGATATTATTATTATAATTGTACATTGTCTAACAGGTGCCTGAGGAGACCGACGGAGGGTGTGCAGTATAAAGCAAGACCCAGGATTGGAGAGCAGGATAAGAAAACTACTCAAACACAAATCATTCCCAGAGAAGCACAAAGTGGGGTTTTAGCTCGGGATCAGTGGTGTTGATCTTAGGCAAAATATAAAAAAATACCAGTTGATCGTTCGGATTTTCCCCAAAAGAGGATGAGGGTCTTTTTATTTTATTTTTTTTCCACGATGGCCGCTAAGTATTTAAAATCAAACAGGCCACCAACTCTTCAGTTTGAACCCGCAACGCAAACTTGTTTTATATTTATTTGCTGCATGAGGACCAGCGTTCTAGCCAGGCACTAAATAGCGTGCCGGGCCTACATGTTACCAAAGTTCTGACAATCTTTAGATCCGCCAATACGCTATCGATGCGCTATAACAAAAATAATCATGAATCTTTGTTTTCTTTGTTTTTCAATTTGTGAGAAGAACTTCTGGTGTGTTTTTCTGATATTTATTTGTTATCTTTTTATTCCAAAACATTTTCACGACGCACATTCACAGCAAAGCTTACCGTCTTGCTGTCACAACAGGTCGAAAAAGCATTCAAAAGTTACCACATCGTCATCAATTGCAGAATGCAGCATGAACACCTCGCCCGCATCGTATGAAAGCGACGAATTCACATGGGTTTTTGTTCATAAGATGTTTAGGAACCTTATACCGCATGTACATTCTACAGTTGCTTGAAATGGACAGGAAAAAGGAGTTCAGTGTTTGCAACTCAGGGGTATTTCAACTAGTTTAAAACAGCAGATTATAAAATAATATTTTCTTTCCGTTCGAAAGTTAAAGAATAGTCTCATCTATAATAGCATAACTAGCCAGTTAGCTAGCTAACTTCTATTAGCAAAGATCGAGGTCTCATGTTCTTGTTTTTGTTTTTATTTTTATCTCAAGTCGGTTTTTAAAAAAATGCTGTTTTCTCATTATTAAAACCTCAGGGATCTGTCCATTGGGAATAATTAATTGCAATGTCTTTCGTTGATGTTTTTTCTTTTTCAAAGATTAATTACAACTTGCCTTTAACCCATGTCATAGTTTTTAAGTTGTAATGTTGTGTTATTATCCATTCATTATTATTGACAAAAATTAAACAACTTATAATAAAAAAGTTATGCAAACATACAATACAATACTCAGAAAAGGGTCAGTTGACTTGGTTGGTCAGTTTAAATTATTAAGCAAATAATTAGTTATTATGGTAAATAAATCTTAATACATGTATGTTGATTGGTTGCACACACTTGTGTTAACTATTATCTCACGTTAACTAAATTTTCATTTGTTTATAAAAATTTAAAAAATATATAAAAACAAATATCAGCTACATAAGGTCAGTCGACTTGGTTAGTCAGTTTAAATTATTAAGCAAACAATTAATTATCATAGTAAATAAATCTTGATATTTTGATTGATTGCACACACTTGTGTTAATTATTTGTTTACGTTAATTAATTATAATTATAAATAAAAAACAAAAAACAAAATATCAGCTTCATGACCAAATAATTCAACATCAAATGGATAACAGATAGGAAACAATCTTAATTTCTTCAATAAAGATAATTTTAAAAATGCCTCTTCATTTAAATTTTGTTTAGTCTTTAAACAAAAATCTGTATCAGGAGTATCACATTTGGGCCCAACAATATTTTGTGGACAAACTGTTACTGCATTATTTGTATTACTTTTAAATAATTTCAGATGAACTTAAAGGGCCCAAGAAATGTCTCTGAAATGGCCTTAGATTGCACCAGAGAGCCTCTACAACATAAAACTTTCCCGTGCCCTAAAGCCGTAATGGCGTCGCCCTTCGCGCTCGCAATTTCAGATGTTTTTTATGCCCCTACCCTATAACACCCAAAAGATTCGCTGGTAGGCATTCACTAATTTTGTATCATGAAACAGATCGTTACACGTGTTCTAGAGCATCACGTTAGGATCGGGAATCGCCCCATAGGCCAGTCCTATTGAAAGGTTGGATTTAAAATTTTAACAAAATCGAAAGAAAAAATGGTTAAAAAAAAGGATGCGGGCTAGGACGATCAACTGGTGTTTTGGGGTGAGATTTCAAAATGAATGGTGAATAATTTGCTTTTGAAGGTTTCATTTTACTAACATTAAAGACCTACTGTATAACACAATATTTTCTGGAGATTCAATAATCAAAAGGGTTTGTTCCTGGCCTGCCTACTCCTAGAACTATGAGATTTGTTCCACTATCATCTCCTGTAACCTCATACAGCTGTACATGTCTCACAACACAAACGATTCGGTTTTGGGTGGTTTTGGCATTTCGATGAGGTTAAATCTCTTTTTATTTTAAATCAAATCTCGCAAAAATTGGGCTTTACGTGTTCTTTGAAATCTCATTGACCTAAAGTTGGTCCAGAAAATCCACTCGGCAATCTCAAACATTTTAAACAATTATTAGACCATATTACTGGGGCGCTGCATTCCTTTTTCGAAACTTTGTCATTATCGGTCATATAAGCACCCCAGCAAATTCTGTAATGAATCTGAGGTGAAGCAACATTTTCATGGCTGTCACATAAAAAATGCCCTAAAAATGATGGAAAGGAAATACCCACTGAATTACCTTCAAAACTGCCTACTGGCCACTCCATATGTTTAAGATGCAACAACAGGCATGAAATTGTACTGTACGGTAATTTTTTCTGCTAAAAAATGATGATTCTTGACTTGAGACATTCCGCTAAGCAATCTCGATGGTTAGCCTACGTTTACGTGTCGTGCACATGATTTGAACAGGTGCACGCCCCTGAATACCCAATCGTCGCTAGCGTTGTACAGTGTCGTTAATTAAACCAATGGCTGTTTATAAAGTCTGGTTCTGGGAGGCGGTGCCCACACCATAGAGTTATATTTTGTGCACACAGTCAACCTAGCTACCATGGGCAGCGTGCCGTATCATCCCCGCTAGCTCTCTGAGTACGTCTCTATAATGATCGAGCAAGGCATGCTGGAAAAGAGTGGCGCGGCGATATCCATCTCCCCTGGTAACGAGGTTGACACACGGTATACAAGCTCGCCATGGGCCCGGGGAGATATGTGTACGTTATATAGTGTAGGAAAAAAAAAACCTTTCATTTGCATGCTGTGATTTGATAAAATAATAATAATTTTAAAAATGATTATTAAAATCAAGAACGCTAACAAATTAATTTATTCAAATAAAAATTGGTGTCAAATGTGTTAAAGCATTCGCACAACATTGGTAAACAGTATGTCCAAAGGCCTACACTTCGTGTATCACAACTTAAATATAAAATAACAAACCTGTGAAAATTTAGGCTCAATCGGTCATCGGAGTCGGGAGAAAATAACGTGAAAACCCACCCTTGTTTCCGCACATTTCGCCGTGTCATGACATGTGTTTAAAATAAACCTGTTATTCTTGATATAGGGCCACTGATTTTCCGCGATCGCGGAAAACGGACGGAATTCGCGGAATCCGCCCTTTGAAACGGAAAACGGGATTTCAGAAAATTTGATTATTTTTTTTTAATTTTTTTTCTTGACGCCAAAACTATTGAAATTGCATTCTGTATTAAGATTCTTTTTGTTAAACTAAAAAGGCATCAGAAATCAGACCATTAAAAAGTACGAGATCGTATCCGTGGATCATTCTGTTCTACTTTTCACACCATCCTCAATGTTTACACACATGATGTACACACGTTGTTAACATGGTTAAGCGAAGGGCATTATTCGCGGCACGTTTTAAACATTTTTTGTTCACCCAAATTGCATTTTCTCCCTCTCTTTTACCAACAATAATACACAAACTAGCTTACCTATGATCTATAAGAACACATACAATGTTTTTTTCATCTCGGAAAGGTCTAAAATAAAACCGTAAACTGTCAACATTCTGTCGCCAAAGCGAAAACAAAATGGCTGACATTTTGTTTGTGGATGGAGAATGGTCACGTCCATAGACTTGTTCCCAAGTCTTTGATCATGCTGAAACAGCGCCCTCTTGTGGATACACTCCTGTCATTAGCCTACAATGTGGCTGATGCAGAGAATCAACTGCAGTTTTAGACTTGGAATCAAGTCTATCACATCATGTGCATTGATACTGCAGTCACAGTGCAACCTTTTTAGAACAGCAGTATACAAAATAATCCACAATTATAAAAAAAAGTATTTTTTTGAAATTTGTCAGTTCAAATGAACATTTTACGAAGTCAACAGTGCAACTTATCTCAAATTGATTTTTATAAGTGTGTCCCTGGGTATTAAACAACCTTTTATCTAATTTAAAAAACATGAAACGGAATTTTTTGTGCCTGAAACGGAATTCATGTTTTTGCCAAACGGAATTTGCACTTTTCTGAAACGGAAAATCAGTGGCCCTATTGATATTGAGAATTGTTTTAATGTTTTCTCAAAAAGGTACAGTATTTCATGGAATAATATTTCAAGGGAAGTCTTTCACCATTACCTTCTGTAAACCCTGTAAGTTATTTGTAAATTTAATTTAATTTAAATTTTTGTTCTGTAGAAAGTGTCCAATGGCTTCAATTACTAATGGTTATAATAATAATCTTTAAAATAAGAAATGTAACATTTTAATTTATCCAAATTATTTGCCTCAATTATTAATAAATGATAATAATATTAATAATAATCATTGTAATGGTAACAAGGTAATATTCTTATTTATTAAAATTTCATTAAATTATTGTTTCAAAATGTACCAATTATAAATTATTGATAATAATAAAAATAATAATTACTATTAAAACAAGAAAGGAAACATTTTAATTCATTTAGGCCTATCTTTTTTTTCTTTTTTAAATGTATCCATTATTACTATTATTTCATTTTGGTATATATTTTTTTAACATTTACGCTTTGTACCTTCATACATCTTCCCCCTGAAAAAAAAACCCAGCCTTTCATTTGTTGTTTTATAAATATCAGCCAATCAGCAGCAAGCTTTGCATTCGTCAAAACAACTGCGGGGCCATGCTAGTCTGAGCGCTACGCATCGCTACAGTATCTTTGGTTAGGCAGGCACCCGTCTAAAACAAGATGTCGCTTGATATGGTAGACGGAAAAGGAGACCCAGTAGAGGACCCAGTAGAGGACGTATGTCATGGACTTTGGTAGTGTGAATAAAACATTGTATGCATAATTCATGTTTGATGTCTGGGGTTAGGGTTAGGGTTAGGGTTAGGGTTAGGGTTGCCTCGATTTCGATTTGACATCTGACCCGACATCAAATATGAATTATGCATACAATGTTTTATTCAAACGACCAAATTCCATGACGTACGTCCTCTACTGGGTCTCCTTTTCCGTCTACCGCTCGCGGTGATGGGTGGTCCAGCGGAATGTCTAAAAAAACAACAATTTTTTTAAGCAGAAAAAATTACCTTGAAAGATTACTATAGTAATTATATTTATAAAATAGGTGGAGAGAGGGAAAAGTTTCCGTATGGCGCCACCAGTTTTTCATTTGATATGAAATAATATAGTATCTTATTTACCTCAATGAGATATCCCTTTTTGTAAAAATGAGTGAAAAAGTGGTGGCGCCATACGGAAAGTTATCCGGAGAGAGCGAGTAAAATGTAGTGCAGAACTATTCCTTTCAGAAAAAGGTATAGTTTGACCGGATTACTTTCCGTATGGCGCCACCACTTTTTCACTCATTTTTACAAAAAGGGATATCTCATTGAGGTTAATTAGATACTAATTATTTCATATCGAATGAAAAAGTGGTGGCGCCATACGGAAACTTTTCCGTTTGACCTACACATGTCAATTTTATGGGTTTTTTTTATCTGCTGAATTATTAAACTGCCTTCCGAACAAAATGTAAGGGCAATATAGTACAAATTTAGTCAATACACGTGTATTACTATTATTTTAAAATGGCCGCCAGCAACGAACTTCCACTGTGTTCCAGTAAACCCTGTGAGGGAAATGTTGTCGTTAATTTTGACTGTTTTAAATCATCAAATCTACTACAAAAGGTCTTCAGCAGACGGTATGTATACATTTCAACTCACCTTACTCCATTTGGGGAGATTTGGGCCGCTGAATTGCACATAAAAATGTGAACAAATTGCAGAGCTAACAAACGTGGTCACGTCTCGAAGTCAGCCATTTTGACAAGGAGGGCGCCCTTTGCCGCCGGTCCCCTGAATTAAATTCCACACAAGATATAAAAAAAACAAGGGTATAATTACGAAAATTATGGCTTACATTTCAAAGTGTTATGAACTTACAGTTTAAAAACAGAATAAAGGAAAGCACTGACTAAATTAATAGTTTTGGAACGATGAGGGAGGAAGTAAACTTCAAATTTCAACCCCTTTTAAAGGGACACCCCTATTCGAAAGTGGAACAGACACGCCTTTTCAAGAAGACAGGGTGTAGGGATCAGAATTTGGCATTTAAATACCATAACCATTATGCAACATTATTGGGCATTATATAACATGTGATAATGATTATTCAAATTTATATATTTTTCTGATATAAAATTTAACGAAATCAATGTCCAGAGAAGCATTTCGGGCAGGGCGGGGTGATGTGTTCCATCATTGCTAGAAATAATCTCACTTTGAGCGTTCGTGGCTGTGATTGGTCAATTAGAAATGGGGCGGGTCCCAAAACTTCAAAGAGGCCGGGAATTAGTGAGGGTCCATAAAGGGGAGGAAGGGGGCGGGGGCATTAAGGGGACAGCCTTTCTGCTCATTTCTGTGTTGTTTCATGCCACTTTAGCCAATATTACAAGGGGTAAGCCTTGCTGCTCATTCCTTTTGATGTTTCATGTTATTTTAGCCAAAATCACTGTAGCTTAATTTTACAAATTCATAATGATGGTAATTGTATACACCACTTTTTGTATTGTCCTTTTATTGCTCTGTTAAACTGCACTATAAAATAAAATCATCTGACTACAGATTATCATGAAACCAATTATTAAACCTGATTCTAATAGACCTTTATTGAATTTTGTTTCTTCAACTTGTTTGTTTCCAACAAATAAACAAATACAACCTAAAGCAGTAGATCATTTAGTATAAAAAGTATGTTAATTGGAATGTAGACATCAATCCCGATCCATAACTCTCTAAGACCAGGATTAGAAAGTTTTGACTTTAAGAAAGCCCTAGGTTTCTGGACTTTGACCCTTGGTTTCATTCATTGCAGCATAGAACACAGACATTCAGTCAATATTGCCAAAGCCAAGATAAGCCTAGATTTTACCTACAAATTGCACAGTCGATGTATCAAGAGGCACTTTTAATGTCTACAAGTTCACTCTGACTATTGGTTTTACACCTGTATTGTTGATTTTATTGTTTACAAGTTTTGCTTGATTTACAAAATAAATTTTTCAGTTTCTTAATGGCTCTGCTACATTACTTTCAGAGATAAAATTGATTAATCTTTACCAAAAAAAGTTGATGACAGACGAAGTCAATAACAGCAATAGTTCCATCGAATTGTGTAAACAAAATACCAACATTTATGGTGTACGGCTAAAAGTAATTAAATGGCCCCAATGTAAAACAAAATGTTGTGAATAAAAATAAGATTTGAAAAAACACCAGAACCTTTTAAAGGGGCATTCATAGTGAGGTATTTGGCATTCACAAAAAAAACACCTTAAACAAACGAGAGCTATTTACATATACTTGCAACAAAACTAGTCAATAACTTAAACATAAAAAAACATCCCAACATATAAAATGGCTACTTTCAAACAGCAGACGTACAGGGGAAAATTGGTGTTGCTTACTAGTCGAGTATCTAGGGAGGTTATCCAGTGTCCCCCTCCCCTGGAAACCAACTCTTTAGCTTCCTTTTATGCTCAAATAACACATCTTGTCATATTAATTTTGGTTGTACCCTTACACCAAAGTTTGTTAGCACTGTATACTCAAAATTTCCCGGGTTCTGTGAACACAATCACAGTCATTTTAAAAATTCAGGACACTCCGGCAATTTAATAATGGCATCCAATATGGACAAAAAAAAGAGGGGGGGGGGCATGGGTACCTTCTGTAGAAACTTGCCTATACACTTTGAGAGTGTGTAGGCCATACATATGCACATCCATAGACCTTTTTGCAGATACCCATTGTGCAGCGGCTAACTGTTCAATGAAGTGCATGCTGGATTGCTGGTCTAGCTAGTGACCCTAGTAGCGATCAAACTTAATCGCTAGCTAGACCAGCATGCTCCCCAATTCACCCCTAATACGCGCATACCAAATATTTGCGAAAAGGTCTATAGATGCATCTGTATACCTGGTAAGTCTGCTGTCATCTTAGGTCTACAAGAGACCCGAATTGAGATAAATATTTATAATATATAAAAACACACATCCACGATGTAACTGAGTTATTAATATTTAAACAATAAGTACATCTGTTCACTTCATATCAAAATAAATGGAGTATCTAGTTCTAAGTACTTCCTATAAAACCAGTAGCATTTATCACAATAAATAATAGTAATGATATGTAGCTTAAATAGAGACATAAATGTACATTTTGTTTTGTTCTTCCTGAGGTGAAAAGCCTGAAGAAAATACGGAATAGACTCTTGAACCAATATCATTTACCAAGTTCACCATTTTGGGAGTTAACCAGTAAAAAGCCTGGATTTTTGTCTTCGAGAGGGCAAGGCCATTTTCATTTTGCAAAGGGCACTACCATTGGAAAATCCTAAAGTCTATGGAAAACCTTTGAAGGGCACCAAGGACAAGACCGGGGCAACAGCGGCCATTGCCTCCCTACAATTCCAGAACTGAGATAAGCGTGTAAACGACGCATCGCTCTAATGTTCATTATTCTGTTAAACACGCAGAGACATCGACTCCCAAAATGGTGAAACCAAGAATTGCGATGATGACATCAGGTTCAATATAGTGTTTCTAAATTAACCTGAAAACTGATTCTGTATTACACACAAAGCAGCTCCTGTTACAGTACTCATAAAAAGTATAATTTTAAAGACCAATCAACATGAAATATTTATTCCATGAACATGAGGTATCCTTAAAATAGTATCCAAAATATATTCCCACAAATGAATCTTCTAAAGCAGTTCAAGTGTGTTCCCACTCTTACCATCCCCACCCTACCCTCATGGTTTAGAGCGAAGTAGCATGAGACAGTGAACACCCATTCACAATTCTGAATGAATGTATATGGCACTATGGTGACAGGTTTTACCCATCTGGCAGTTGCTATACAAAAGCTTTCCCTAACAAATATGACATAGTAACACTGTCTTTAGTCTGGGGAAACTAACCTTATTGTGCACATGAGCATGGCACCCTCGCTGTAGAACCATAGAACATTGCACATTAGCCCATTGCACATTAGTTTTTCCTATTAAGTGACAGTGTGATGACGTCAATGAAAAATTATCATTCCGACAGCCCACTTTATCTATATTCACTATACAAACAACTATGTATTGCAAGAGAGAACTTTAAGTGAAAGCACCCAAAACCTGGCCAAGGAAAATTATGCATCTGTAAAAAGTGAAAGAATACATACGTTGTGCCATTTCAAAACATTGGCCCATCTATGTTGCATGACCATTCTGAAAGCGCCATCTATCACAAAAGTAATGTCTTGCTAAGTAGAATTTAGTACTGATAACAATTCCGCCTACTCTGTTATGCTCTTTATCTACATCTGAAAGAACTTATCCTGCCGTTATCTGCGATGCTCTAATCTGTTTGGCCATGACATGACACCACAGACATATAATAGGTATTATATGTCTGTGGTGGACACCCTTTGAGAATGAAGGCTGCATAGATTTCTTAGACGAGGTCCAAGTATACGTACAATCCTTCATAAAAGGGAGTTTCTTATTGATGGTTTAACCATCACAACTTGAATTCAATGATCTGCGATGCTCTAATCTGTTTGGCCATGACATGACACCACAGACATATAATAGGTATTATATGTCTGTGGTGGGCCCCCTTTGAGAATGAAGGCTGCATAGATTTCTGAGACGAGAGTTCCAAGTATACGTACAGAGTTTTTGTGTTGATGTTTTAAACTTCAGAACTTGAATTCGATGCTCTTAACCACTTGGTTGTGACAACCAGGAATGAAGGCCACATAGATTTCTAAGACAAATCCTTCATTAAGTGGAGTTTGTTGTTGATGTTTCTTGGGGGAGTCTGGGGGTGAACGAGGCCACTGTGTTATCCTTGGGTCTAGAGACAGGAAGCCACTTGTAGGAGAGGTCCTGACCTGCTGGTATTCTCCAGTTATAATGCTCTACAAGGTATCTACAAACAGTCTGTGGAAGAAATCAAAATCATGGTCAATGTGGGACATGAAAGACAGAGGATGGAGTTGGGATGGTGGAATGGGAATAAAGGTAGGCCATAATTACCTAAAAATAGAGACCAAAATTACCTCTTTCTCAACTACATTAGGGAGCTGTTTCTCACAATGTTTTATAATAATAGTGGCTCGTCACCCAGTGACAGTCACGGCGCTTCAACATTATTACCCCTGGTCACTGGGCCTTAAAACCATTCCTTAAACCATCTCAGCTCCCTTGGGAGTATACAGCCTGTGCCGCCAAATATGTAGCGCAAACAAAGCTTATCAAACACAAGAATCATCTCTGCCCTCACAGGTACCCATTTTTCACCTGGGTGGAGAGATGCAATTATAGTGAAGTGTCTTGCTCAGGGACACAAGTGTCACGACTGGGATTCGAACCCACACTCCGCTGAACAGAATCACCAGAGCTTGAATTCGGTGCTCTTATCCGCTCGGCCACGACACCCCGTATACTATCTGTTGCTCGAAACCCCCAAATTTTGTATGCAATCAAATTATTTTAAGTAATGACCATTAAAGTCCAGTTCTTTATTATTTGTGCATTTGTACCATAGGTCCTGTTGATTGCATCAAGCAAAGAAACAAATTGTGAAAATTAATCTACTCTAAAGCGCCATGAACCTGAGCGACTCAAGCCCATTTTAGAGATTTTGAACTTACCTGTAAGCTAGTCTTCATTAGAGCTGTTCCAACACACGAACGCACTCCCCCACCAAATGTAAACAGTAAATTACTTGCTTCTGAAGTCCTGGAAATGAATTTTTAAAAACCAGATAACTGTTAAAACACAAAGTCTCTGTGGTGTATTTCGCATGGAATTGCAGACAATAAATACAAACACACTGTGCAAAGTGGGAACTGGGGAAGTGGGAAGGCCATAACATGACCTTTGACATTAGCTGTATGCTGGTGGCCTGTTTCTGCTAATTAACTTTTTGTGATTTAAGGGTTTGGGTACCTTTTTTTTACGACACAAAACACAACAGCCACAGATTTTAATTAAACTTAGACAGTTTAAAGATAATGATGGTATATTTACCTGTCTTTCCATCTTTCTGGCTTGAATGTTTCTGGTTGAGGGAAGATTGTTGGATCTCGATGGGCAGCATGGGTGATGTAAACTACAGCATAGCCCTTAGGAATCTTAAACCCATCGATCACACAATCCTGAAAAGAACACATACAAGATGAACACACTTCACTGACCCTTCAGTCTTCAAACTACCCTAAACCGCCCTTAATTGCCCGGCACTGATATTCCTCAAAATTCCCCATATCGCCCTAAACCCTCCCCCCTTATATTCCTAAAACTACCCAGAACCGTCCTTCATGTTACTCCTCAAACTGCCTTAAATTGCCCTACCTGTTTAAGCTCTTAATTGCCCTAAAACTGCCCCGCTTTTACTCTTCAAACTGCCCCAAATTGCCCTACAAGTTACTTCTCAACTGCCACAAAACGCCCTGCCTGTTACTTTTCAAACTCACCTAAATTGCCCTACCTATTTCTCCTAAAACTGCCTTAGAACTGCCCTGCCTGTTACCCCTCAAACTGCCCCAAACCGGACTGCCTGTTATACATCAAAATGACCCAAACCGATCTCTAAAAACCACACAGTGCTCAGCGGGTGTACTGGCATAGGGCTAGTCTTCAGTGCATTTCAGTTAATAAAACCATGTCTGTCATAAGAATACAGTCCAATGGAAATCCAACAATAAGTTTACATCTGAGATTCATTCTCTGACAACATGTTCAACATTAGAAAGCTTTACCTCGAGTGTGAGTCGTCGTCCCCCAAGGATTGGCGGCCATAACCTCTCAACCTCCAGCAGAATGTGATTCAGACAATCAGCATCTTCAGCTGCTTGTTGTCTCAAGATTTCCTGCAACCAAAGAAAGACATTTTCAGTCAAAACCACCAAAGCTTATTCAAACCTTGAGAAACCTAAATTATTTAAACACTTTCACAGCAACGGCATGTCTGGCCAGGTCTGAGGTCAGGCAGCTTGCTGTTCGTTCCCAGGACTTCCCTTGACACTTATGGTGATAGGGCCTTCTCTAACATTGCCTCTGGAAAACTCTCTGCCTAAATATATCTTGGAGATACACAAGACATTTCACACTTCCAAAAATCTCTTAAAACACACCTTTTGAAATTGGCCTATCAACACATCAGAGAATTCTTTGATTGACCTAGACCAGCACATTTGAATGTTTAACAAAGAAAGTGTGCCCTACAAATGCTGTATTTTAAGGTATTATTATTATCATTACTTCATCTTATCACAGCATGCAAAAGAAAGATCATATTTTCCTTTGTGCCGGTAACTCCTCGAGTTGGGCTATAACCCCCTTAGCCTTAGATCTCGCGTCTTTCTGTTATTATTATTATTATTGTTATTAATATTATTATTAATATTATTATTATTATTAATAGTATTATTATCATTAAAGAGGTCCAGAGGTACCCCCACTTACCTTTTCTGATCCCCCAGTGGCTATGAGGAATGACGTAAGCATTGAGGCAATAGCTTTGGGTACCAGAGCCGAAGTGAAGAGTAATGTGTGCTGCTCCAACTCCTCCGCTGTCTGGAACCCCGCCTCCGTTAGACTCTGTAGGGATGAACCATCCTTTGTGTGCGCCAGCTTGTCTCTGATGATACCCAACAATTTGTCCTGAGGGGGAAACACAGTTGTGCAGACTTGTATTAACATAATAAAAAATATTGCACAAAGTCAATATAAATGCTTTTTGTTAACGCATTAAACGCTTCATTGAGTAGAAAAATACTCTTTCTGAATACGAGCAGGCATTTTGTCTTAGATTTCAACTTTTGCCTGCAATTCAAAATCACTTTCATTCGAAAATATTAAATAAATGTAATACAGCCCAAAAAAAAGAGTATAATTGCAAACAAAAATAATTATATATTTTCTATGAAAAAAAAATTAATAAGCTAAAGATGAAAGAATTAAAATAATAACAGTGAATATCACACATCATCACTGGCAGCTGTGTTACCGGATGAGCATGACAGATGCGACTAAACAAACACAAAACACTTGTGGCCTTGAGCGCATAATTGATTGGAATACTTTGTCCCAGTATTTCTATTTCTCATGTGTGTAGTGAGCCAGGCCTATAATTATTAACACACAGACCATGGATGCTATGGCCTCTGTTGCCCATGCTCTTGGCCTTGGTGCCCATTCAAAGGCTTCCCAAAGAGTGCAAGATTGTTCAATGGACATGCCCTTCAGATATGAAAATTGCCATTCCTCTTGGGTCTAGGTACTTTTTGTAACACAAAACACAACCCCGCAGATTTACATTAAACTTAAACAGTTTGAAGATAATGATAGTGGAAACCTTCCCTTCAAATATTACTTGGTGAGGTGATGTAGTTTTTGAGAAATTAAATAGACAATGATGTCACAAAATTTATTATAGTTTCAGTTTGAGCATGTAAAAAGCGTATAAAACCAGTTATGGTGTTTTTTACCATATCTGCTAAAATAATTTTCGTCTCACTGAGACAAAATTTACTTTTTGAGACTTGTTTTATTAATTTCTCAAAAACTATTGCACCTCAGTAAGTAATTTTAGCAAGAAAACCATTGTGTAAATAAAATAAATGTGCCTGTTGACTCACCTTCGCTTCAAGAGCTCTGCTATATGAGGATGAAAACATTGACATCTTGACAGTTAGAGGAACAGAGATGATTCCTGAAAAACAAAACAGAAGACCTTAGATATTGTCAAAGTTTCCAACATTTTTAAAGATAACGTATTCCTTTGGTTTTTTTAACTTTTGTTTTAATCCTACACAAAATGGAATGCATTTATAGCTAGAAAGGAACCCTAGTTTGAGTGGATTGGGGAAAATGCATGAATTGGAATGTGTGTTAAATGAAATTGAATGCATTTTTGCTGAATTGGCGAGATAAGCATAAAATTCACAGCTTCCAAGGGGCTCCAAAAGCACTGGACACTTTCCTCAATATATACTTCAGCATAACAACTTTCTTAGTAATAAAACAAGCAAAGGTGATAGCTTATAATATTGTGAGAAACAACTCCCTCTGGAGTAATGTAGATTTTGAGAAAGAGGTAATTTCTCACTAAAATATTTGAATCTGAAAAAGATTTCAGGCCTTTTTCAGACATTTGAAGGCACACACAATTGTGCAACAAGGGTGTTTTTTTTTTTCATTATTCTCTTGCAACTCTGATGACCAATTGAGCCCAAACCTTTACATTATTTGTTACTTTATGCAGATGTTGAGTCAAATCAAGTGAGATTACTGGTCTTTGACAATTTACCAAACGTGTCCAGTGCCTTTAAAAGACTGAATGAATAAACTGCTCACCATGCCAGTGAGTTGTGGTGACGTCAATAATACTCTCAGTCAAGTCTGGATGTTTCTCAGCGTCTAATCCCAGGAACAGCTCCAAGGAAAACTCGGTAGCAAAACGCTTGAAGAGTGTGTACACACTCACACAATGACTGCGAAAGGACCCAATATTGAGTCATGAGTCACGAGTAACAACTTACGAGTATTGAGCATTGAGAAATAGGCATGATCAATGAATACTGAGTACAGAGTACAGAGTACAGAGTCCATAGTACTGAGCAATGAGCAATGACTAATGAGTTATGAGTAAAGAGTAACAAGTAATAAGTATCGAGTAATAATTTGGGAGTTATTGTTGATTTCATATGAATCAGCTTATTCAAAATATATGGGCCGATATAATCTTAAACAATATGAAGAGGAGGTTACACTAACTTACAGTAAACAAAGAATACACACAAAAAATGCAAATCAGTAAGTTAGAAGTGACAACTTATGGGAACACAGGGTGTTTTAAAAAAAGAAGAGAGGTGTAATGGGATAAATTTATCTTAATTTTCATGATTTCCATTAAAAGGAAATATAAATTGTTTCTTGTTGGTTTGGATTGCTGTTCAGCAGTCTTGAAGTGCTCTGTTCTGCAGCACACTATTTAATGAGTCATGAGTGATGGAATGAATCATGAATGCGGCATGATTAGCAAGTCAGGAACGATGAGTAGTGAGTCAAGAATAGTGAATCATGAGTAATTAGTTGTGAATAGTAAGTAAGTGATGAGTAATGAGCCATAATATGAATTATGAAAAGCTAGTCATGAGCAATGAGTCAATAGCTAGTCATGAGCAACGAGTTGTGGCAGGACGGCTTTGTAGAGGTGCTGGTCACCTGTTCCTCCTTGCCACTCACTGGCTTGGTATTTTTTATAGCTAATTTGATTCTTTATTTCTTTATGTATCGATTTGTATATTTATATTTTTATGCCAGTGTCAAGTCTAATAAAACTAAAACTAAAACTTAGATTAAAGAGTCGCAAGAGATGAGTAATGAGCATTGATTGATGAGTGATGAGTCATGAATAGTGAGTTATAAGTTATTGGTAATGAATAGTGAGTCACGAGTAATGAGTCACGAATAGTGAGTAACGAGCATATACCTTTTATCAAGATTGCTGAAGTGTTTTTCTGTGAGTCTCTGAATAAGGTTCTTTACACTGGGTACTGTCTGAGCCCCGTACAATCGATGGATGACTTGGTGAAGTCTAGCTGCCTCAGCTGGTGTCTCAAACATGATGTTATTGCCGAATACCGGCTGAAGAAATGCCCGGTACCCCATGTCAAAATGGCAGTTCTTAGCTTTAAAAGAAAGGAAAGAAGTCATGCCGTGAAATAAGAGTTGTGTTTGGACATTTTAAGTTAATTTTAACCATTTAATTGTAAACAAACGTTAAAATCCATTTCCAAAACTGTCATATATAAACAAAGACAATGGTATTTAAAAAGCAAAAAAAACAAAATGAAAGGTGACATAAAAAACCTGAAAAAAATTGGGACCTTCCACTTGTTTTTCCCAAACAAATATCAGCCCTGCTGATTAACATTTAACAACAGGGCCCGAAATTAACCCTCGACAACAGGCCTTAATAGTGCTGGACCAGTTAAACTTAAAACGGAACAAGCCTTGGGGTCTTGTGTTTTTCATTTGAATAAAAAACCTTATTTTGTAGTATCTTTGTAAGAAAATGTTGACTGTGAATGTGATATTTATTTTTCAGTTCTCTTTCAAGTGTGCCAGATAACATGTACACATAAACACAAATAGATAAGATTTTCTCTGAGTGCTTGTTCCACACAATTTGAATCTGGTTGTGTAAAATAAATCTTTGTCGAGTAAAAATTGTGAGCTGTACAAGTCTGGTAGGTTTTCCCCCAGTTAAAGCCCTGTACTTGGGTTGACATCCAGAGACGGTAGACAGAAATGGAAGGTGGGAGTTACAAACGTACGCACTTTCTGCCCTTCTTTCTGCAGAATACCCTGCACACTGCAGTAAGTGTCAAGAACAAACAGGTCATACAGGGTCAACTACATGTATTTCATCTCCAGAATCCATCACTTTCTTCACCTACCTCCAGTCAACTCCTTCACTCCGTTGATAGTGCCGACAAATACAGTCGGTTTGTTGAGAAGCCGAGACAGAAACACCCTTGAATTATACTCTTTGATACGCCAGTTGACAAACGCGATGGGGTCTTTGTAGAACTCTGCTGACTTATCCCCGATGACACTGTAACCTGCTCGGCCCTTCAGGGCAGCCATCAGGATACAAAGGAGGGGTAGCTTTCTTCCTCTAAGTTAGAGGTTTGGTTTGACTGTGGCTTGGATGGTTTCATAAACGTAGCTGTAAACAAGAAAATTTGCATAAATTAGGCCTTTAGATATTAATTTAAACACAGCTGAAATCACGTTGTAGCTAATAATTAATTCTTCATGATTTATTAAAACATTCAATTTGGTTACCACAGGCAAAATTACATGAAAATTACATGAAAAGTACATGAAAGTACATTAAAACACGAAAATTACAGACAGTGTAATCTAAAAAATAATCCCTGCGGAACCTGATGCTAAAGATTCAATGACAAACTGAAACTGTGGTATAATATAAAGACATCATCTGCTCTTATTTAGTCTTACAATGCTAAGGCTGTGGGCCTGTGGGTTCAAATCCCACTCAAGTGAATTGCCTGTGGATTTGCAAAGTATTTTTTCCAGAATTTAACCATTAAAAAAGCACAAAAGGCAACCACAAAGAAAATACCCCCAGCCCCCCCCCCCCCCCTTTCAGTCACTCACTCCGGCCCTGTCCAATAAAATAAATAGAAAAAGTAATTAGTAGTAATAATATTAATATAATACTAGTCAGTAAAATTTTAAAATAGAAATAGGCTACTCCTTGTTTCATTTGAAATTAATTACATGACAGACTCTGACCATGGAGATGCCACCTCCATGCTCTGACCAAACTTACGTTATTTCCTATTTCCTATTACTGTTAGTTGTAAATTGACTTCCGAAAATGCTGTCCATGCAACAAACGCCAACGTCAAGCAAAATAAATGAACACCGCCGGTGTCAGTCGTCACTAAGAAAAAAGACATTCCTTTAACGTCGTAAGTATTTTGTCCTCATTCGTTAACATCACAACAGACTCACTTTGCATGGCTATTTAATGACGATTTTGAGGGCCATTTCTAACCGGCTAAATCTTCCAATCAATCGCCCATCTCTACTCTCATCGTAAAATAAAAAATAAAGTGACTGTTAATATACCGCCCTCAAGGGTTCATGTTTGGAAAGCAAGCCAATCTATTTTATGCAAATCATCCTAAACCAAAATTTGTTGACATTTCCTAGGGCAGAACTTTGGTATGGATTCAATAACGAAAATTATATTTAGCCTAACTGATATTTTGCATTGATATTTCCTCTTTAAATAAAACATTTGATGTACAATTTCTGAAAGAAGTGAGCAATAACTTGTGAGTAAAGTTAAAAGGATGTTATTTTTTGGAGTATTCCATTGTGTTAGAGGGGTTGCGTGTCATATTGGCCACGCCCACTTGTTGTTATTCGACGATTTGGCGCGAAATACGCACATGTCATTGGAGAGCTCGAAGTCAATCGCTCGATCACATCGGATATTTCTTTAAAAACAAACTTGAAACATGATTGGGCAGAGAAAGATATCCTCTTTTTTCAAAGTGGCTTCGATTAAAAGTGTTCCAAAGAGACAGCTGAGTGGAGATAAATCAATCGAAGGCCACGAACTTGACGATCAGGTAAGCAAAGCGTAGTTTTTAGTGTGTGCCCTCTCTGCTGGCTGGTTCGTCGACCATCCATGATGATCATGATGGACCATGGACACGGAGGAGGAATGACAATAAATGATTGATTGTTATCTGATGTGATGTCTGTGTATCTGTCGAATACTGCAACAAACTCCTCACAGGATATATAAGTTGCAGGTACGGTGTGGCAAGGGGACAAAACTTAGTGGTGAGCTCCCCGAAAGTGGTTATCTGGCTGGTCATTGTTAATCATGTTAATCATTTAATCATAATGGAGTTGATATAACACTAAACACTCTCTTTAATTATTATTATAGGGGCATTTAATATTAACTAGTATTACTAATTAGTAATGGCTAAGAAAATGGACTGACGGACAGGTCAAGACGGAAATTCATAATCATGACTGTATTTATGTTCACCTTTTTTTTATTTTGTCTGATGTATTATTTCAAAATTCAATGTCCACTACCTGACTACGCCATACTACTCCTACCTAGAAGTAGAACTACGAAGAGGTTCGTTCGGCTATCGTCTCCCGGATGGGAAACGATAGCCGTAATCAATTATGAATGAAAAATGGTAATTTGTAGAATCTAACAAATTATGAATATTATCGCAGGTGTTTACAAAGTAGAGTTTATATTTTTAATTTGTTAACATTCACTCTCCGCGGTTGAAGATTGCTCTTCTAGCGAGATCAATGCTCTCGCGCGAAGCCGCTGACTCCTCTTGACTGCTTTCCATTAAATGAATCCATAGTCGTGAGAGCAGTAGTTTCACGGGGTGGTCCAGCAGTCTCGGGAGAACATCACAATAGACTATAGAGACCTGTCCATTAGGCTACGCCCACAGCGCATGTGTGAGTAAGAATATGTGAGCCTCTCCAATGCCATTTGGCACAACTCTGCCGCGCACGCATGTCGAACTCAATTTGTCAGACTTTTGGTTGCGCAATGGGTTGTAATTGGTCAATACGCAATGGGGCAGAGCTTAAAAAGGATCGGTCCATTGTCAGAGCGCTATCATCATGAAAACAGTTGAGTCTAAAGCACTACTGTACTGAGTCCACACTCAAAATTTAACTTAAACACTTCAACTTCTCTTCTAGAGATGCACCCCACCCAAGAGGCAGAAATCCAACAGCGCGAAGGAAAATGGATCAAACAGAGAAGAAAGAGGAAGCAGTCTGAGCCCGGAGCAAAAACAACGCATGGAACTACAAAGATTGAAAGCTCTAAAGAGATTAGAAAGCAATGGGCTGACCAAACCGATTGGTAACGGCGTTGAAGGTGCACCACCCAGCATGGGGCCATCCTGGGCTTCAGCACTGTCTGCAGAATTCACCAAACCATACTTCTTAAAGGTAATAATAATAATTCAGGCATAAAATTCTACCTACACTAATCTGATTTTCAGATTTGATTTCCCTTGGATTAAATAGCCCAAAAAGTCTTCTATAAATTATTCCAACTTTTTTACAAGAAGCAAATTATATCATGCCCAAAATTGGTCCTTACTTAGCGCAAACATCCTAGTAGTTAGGTAGTTCCTTACTTAGCGCAAACATCCTAGTAGTTAGGTAGTTCAAAGGGCTTAACAACATTATTATTCTTGGGCATACTTGGACCATCCTTTAAACTTTCCAATTCCCTGGGAGCATACAATCCCAAGCTGTTTAAATTAAAGCTAAGGGGTAAAAAATCAAACACAATAAAATACTGAGTCAGTCAGCCCTCTCTGACTAGAATGCATAAAAACCCAAGAAAATCTGTAGAAACAACAGTCAAAATAAATAGCTTGTGAACGTTTTCTTGCAGCTTCATAACTTTGTTAAACAAGAGCGGCAGAGAAAGACTATCTACCCTCCTGCTAACCAGGTGTATACATGGACCAACATGTGTCCCGTCCGTGACGTAAGTCTGTCCTCTCAGGTTTATTAGATCAATCTAACTATTTTTCATAATATTTGTCTGTGATTTCTTGTTTGTTTTTTTTGCTGTTGAGAGGGTTTTCTCAATATTTCTCTGAGCCTTAAAATTTCCTTGAAAGAAGTAAAGCAGTCACCATGCTACATTGATTACCAGAATCAGAATTCAGAGCTGGGTACACATTCTAAGATCCATCACACAGACCTTGAAATAACTCCCATGGCACCCACAACAGTTGCCGTGGTTCCCTGTGCTTTTCCTGTGGTGCCCTCTGCAAAGTTCCTATAGAAATTTAGTAAGTGCCCCTTACAAGAAGTAAATTGCTCTGCCCCTTAAAAAGCATCGAGTTCAAGGCCTGGCCGTTATAAGCTTTTTGTAAAATCGAGCCCTTGTTTGCTTAAACGGTTTGTTTAAATTCACAAATTTTTGTAAAATCGAGCCCTTGTTTGCTTAAACGGTTTGTTTAAATTCACAAATTTTGGTTTCCACAGGCAATTATTTCCAAATTGTTTTTACCTTCCATTATGTCAGACCGATCACAACTGGTCTTTTTTGTTTGTTTATGCAGGTAAAGGTGGTCATTCTGGGTCAAGACCCGTACCATGGACCAGGACAAGCACATGGTATGGACACTTCAAATCAAATTACATTTCATTATAAAAAACCTGTACCGAATTATCCTGAAGGAACACAGACACCTTTATTGAATATTAGTTTTAAGGTTTTAATACTTCTTATGCTTAGTCAAATCTTCTTTGTTCAACCCTAAACAAAAACAACAAAAATTACCCCGTCAGTTTTCCTTGTTTGTTATTATGATATCTGAAATAAAAATTTGAGTCCCCTTTCAGGATGATCCCCTGGTAGCTGCTTCCCAAGTTGAAATGTAACCGTGGGTCAATTGATCTCTGGCTAATGGGCAGTAACAGGTTGAATGCTTTCTGGCGGGCACCCTGGGCAATGATACCGATAGGGCATCAGGGCTAGAATAGCTCAGTTAGTAGAGTGTCACCATGTTAATCTGAAAGTCGCAAGTTCAAGTCTCGCTCTGGTCCACTTTCCTTTGCTCAACCCTAAAGTCATATGTATTTATGAGGTCTGTATGTTATTTTACAGGTTTGTGTTTCAGTGTCCAGAAAGGTGTGCCCAACCCACCTAGGTAAGTTTTTATCAATTTTGTACAAACTACATGAAAGCATTCAGCTTAATGTTTTCTGTGTTTGTTACAATGAAGTCAACCTGGTGAACCATTATATGATTAGGTCTCATAATTCAAACAGAGTCCCACATCTTGCAGTTTGTTACAGCGCCAGGAGCGTCACTGAGTGACGGATATTTGTGCTATATAAGAAGCCACAATTATTATTATTATAATATAGACAGACCCAAGTGTGACTGACAAATCAAATTTGTCGGTTGTGCAATGACGGGTGTGTGCCTCTAATGTAATTTGCTTTACTCTCTTTCTCTGTTTGTAGCTTGGCGAACATGTTTAAAGAGTTATCCAATGATATTGAGGGATTTCAGAAGCCATCCCATGGGGATCTCACAGGATGGGCCAGACAAGGTAACAACTCAAGAAACCCCATTTAGGGATGAGATTTTGTCAGACTTTGATCTGAAATCAGACTTTTTAAGTCAGCCTGGTGAAGAAAATCAGCAGTTACTTTTTCAATAATAATTATCCTGCTCTTTGATCTACTTCTCTAGTGCTGAGAACACTGTTCCTAAAAGCTCAGTGGAATCTATAAATCCAGGGGTTACCATACAGGTGGAAAAGCCATAATTTCAACAATACATCAGCAGAATATGTATTATAGTCGGCCTAGTTTCAGACCTTTTTGTGAGCAATGACTCTCATCCCTGCACATTACATGAAGCACCCTAAGTATTAATACAACACCTTAATGAGCTGTTACAGATCTGAATCAAATAAAATGGGTTAAAGCGTGGGTTATTCCAAGGCCTAAACTAGTGTTTTACCATTTCTCCAGAAGACAATCAGAGCATACTGATCGAAACGTCGAGTGAATCCAACGGTTCCTTTCAGAACCACCCCAACTCATTTAGAGATTGTTATTACATGGTGTTACCGCAAACTCTTCTATATCTTATTTCCACCATGCAAAGTTTCAAATCCTACTTAGTGTTTTACCATCCAATTGAACGCCTTACTTTGTCTTTGAAGGTGTTCTGTTGTTGAACGCCGTGCTCACGGTGGAAGCTCATCGTGCTAACTCTCATAAGGATAAAGGCTGGGAAACGTTCACCAATGCTGTGATCGCATGGCTCAACAAGCACTGTGATGACATTGTGTTCCTGCTATGGGGATCGTACGCACACAAAAAAGGTAGCATCATCAATACGGTAAGTGTTTAACTGTAATTTATACATATTCATGAGTTAAGACCATTCTGTAATTGGTCTATCTAATCTGATGTTTGGCTGTTCTTCATGCATATTCATAAGTTAACACAGGAGTTGTGTTTTAGCTTTGTTATATATAGCTTGGCAGCTGTACATTACAGAAATTTGGGTGCCCATTTTGTGAATGGTCAAGAGGTTTGTGTTTCTGGCCGAGGCAAATTCACCTAGGGTTTTCTTCACTGCAATAGTGTTGTGTTGTGGTCAAGCACACCAGACTCAAGCTCTGGTGTTCTGAACAGTAGAGTGTGGGTTCCAATCCCAGTGTTGGCACTTAAGTCCTTCAGCAAGACAAGTAACCATTCTTGCCTCATCTTTCGGATGGGACGTAAAGACGTAGGTATTTTGTGTTGTGAAATGCATGCAAAAGAACCCAGTACACTTATCGTTGAGAGGAGGATCACCCCAGTGTTTTAAACAGGGTTAGCAACTCCATGGGCACAACCGACCCTGCCCGTGTGACCCATGAGAAGCGTTTTGGTGCAGTATCCTTCAAGACAAGAAAAGACAATTGCTTAGTTTTGTGGTACATTAATATGTATTCCTTTTTCCCTGTTCTGCTTTAGAAACGCCATCATGTCTTGAAAGGTGTACATCCATCGCCCTTGTCAGCCTACAGGGGTTTCTTCGGTTGCAAGCATTTCTCCAAGACAAATGACATCTTGAAGAAACTTGGCAAGGAACCTATAGACTGGGGACAACTGAATGCAGAATAGTCACATGTTTACAAGATCCGATGGGCCCCTTGCGTGTGACCTCGCAAGCCAAAACAGCCCTCATTGAGGTCAATTGGAGACCTATCATTGGTTGAGAGTTCTGTTTTGCTCATACACACGTGCATTGCCATTGTTTGAGCTCAGCAATGGGTTCTATTTTTCACTTTCCTTGAACCATCCTCATCCTATCAAAATCCCACTGCATGTTTTTGTTTGATTCTGTTCGCCTGAGGAATTCAAGAGAGTTAGAGTTAACAAGATGAGTATTATTGATATATGCAATGTACATAAGCCAAGATGTTAAACACTGCCAAAAACAGGACATCTTAAGATCATTTTAATATTTGTTTACTAGAAGGAGAATTTGATTCTATACAGTCTGATCACAAGTTTTAAATTACGTTATTTAAATATGACAGGAAAATAAATTTGCGAATGAAACTTTGCTTTGATCTTTAGGAAAAAAGAAACGGTAGTCGTCTAACTATTTTGGAATATTCAATCTTCAAAATAGGTTCAATTAAAGGCAGTGGATTCATTGGTAATTACTCAAAATAATTATTAGCATAATACCTCGCTTGGTAACGAGTAAATGGAAAGAGATTGATGGTATAAAACATTGTGAAAAATGGCTCCCTCTGAAGTGACGTAGTTTTCGAGAAAGAAGTAATTTGCCGCAAATTTGATTTCGAGACCTCAGATTTAGAATTTGAGGTCTCCAAATCAAGCATCTAAAAGGACACAACTTCGTGTGACAGGTGTTTTTTTCTTTCAATATTATCTTGCAACTTCGACGACCAATTGAGCTCAAATTTGTTATTTTATGCATATGTTGAGATACACCAAGTGAGAAGACTGGTCTTTTACAATTACCAATAGACGAGTGTCCAGTGTTTTTAAGCCATTTCAAATAATGGCAAAGCACAGCACCCTGGATTCATTACAAAGCTCCTCAATCACGTGTTCTAAGTTCCATTACTTTGATTAATGTTTGACACACAAACAAGTGTTTACTTTAGCAGCGTTAAAAAACAACTTCTTTTAATTGTGCTACATTTTTCTCACAAATGTTGAACATGCCAACATAAGGCTAGATAGCTCAGTTAGAGCACCGGCACGTTAATCCAGACATGTCAGAGGTTAAAGATTCACATCCACATCTAATCAATATTTCTTCGTTCAACCCAAACTTAATTATATTTTTCTGTACATCATGTTGTTTTTGGTGCTTTGTTATGTAGTTGTAGATTAACATTGGCTTTTAGATAATTCTGTTACCCAGAATCTTTGTGCACACATTTTGTTTTATTGAACTATTGTGATTTAATCAAACAGAAAAAAAAGTATTGTCTATGAGAACAATTCAAAATTCAGTACTTCCAAGGTCAAAGCTGCATCTTCACAAAAACATATTTTTTACAAATTTATCGTAGTTTTATTTTAGTTTACTTCAACTCAGTCAACTTGTTAATAATTTTGAAAGCAAAAATTAAAGTATGTTTATATCATTTGTATGCGTAAAAAGGAGTTTTACTAAACCAATGAAACTTTTTGTCACAAAAAAAACAAACAGTGGTTGCAGTTTGAGCCACCTGTGTATATATTTTATAAAATATTAAAAAGTTTTCATCTATTTAAATAAATGTTGTCTGTTTTTGTATGTGCAAGTCTGGCAGTTTCACTAAGGGAAAACTTCTTGGGCATATAACCAACACAATTTAAAGAACACACTGATTGAAGCGCAACATGCTCTAGAGCGACCTATATTCAAAAAGACTTCTCATTATGACCTGTGTACTATCTTGCCTGCCGGGAAATGCCCTGCAATGTACAAGGTCACTCTATTTATAAACAAGATCAATGATGTTCTTGACTCATTACAGGATTAGAAAACTGCTAGAAGTCAAAACCACACAGACGTTTCTCCTCATCAGGAACTTAAGACTATTCCCCTCCCAAAGTTGGGGCCAGATACTGGTTAATGTATACACATACATGTGTACATTGAATTTAACTGTGAATCTCCAGAACCATGCTGAAAGCCATGTGAAATGATGCGAGGTCAAAGGTGATTATGTACTTGGTCTTAACAGCAGATCTCTGGCGTAATTCATGTGCCTCGAATGTGACCTCGGATGTTCAGGCTACAAGAAACTACAAGATGCAAAACACTAACCACAAAAAGCGCAACTTTCATTTTGTCCATGTAGCCAAAATTTATTCAATTCCTCATTCTGCCTTGAAACAAATTGATACAGTGCTAATATTAACATGATCACCCGGGGACAACTTCATAAATCCTGTAAGCAGAAATTTTGCCTCAGAGCTGTCCTATAAGCAGAATACCTTGACCACTCTTTACAATAATAAAACAAGAGGCATACTGCATGCTAGCAAGTCATGTAAGCAGGGCCCAATTTCATAGAGCTGCTTATGCACAAAGGTAGCTAAGCACAATAACATTTTATTTACAAGAATAAGATTATCAGCCAAACTTCCATGTCACATGTACAGTTTGTGACTGGTATCCTGCTCTTTTCTGCTTAGCAGAAAATTGTTGGGCAACATTTTCTGCTTAAGCAATTCTATGAAATTGGGCAAAGACGAGTGATGTAAAAATGCAAACCTTTAATAATGCATGGTTTAAGAAATACAAAATGTTGGTTTGTACATACATTTTCCTGCTTCAGTAAACACAAAAATTCACTTACCGGTAAAGAACTTTATGAAATTGGACCCAGTATTTGTCCCCTCCGATCGCGCTCTGTCTTTAATGAATCTCAAGTGAAACTTCAAGCGCTCTTATTGTTCCCATGGCAACATGATCTGATTCATCTTATAAAGTAAACAAACTTTAAAATAAGTTATGCATCACTTTGTTAGCCATTATTTTCAATCACTATCAATTTAAGGACAATCTTTGCACTGCTTTTGAAATTGCAAACACGTAATACAAATCATGACTGTTTATACTTTCTGTTGTTTGTCCGTTTGTTTGTTTGTATGTTTGTTTAAATGATCTTAGTTGTGGGAATTTGGCAAAGCTTCAACAAGGGGATATAGGCCAAGCTGGCAACAGCCAATCTCTCTCATACAAACATTAAAGTATGATTATCAATTGCACAAATCAACAAATTGTGATACAGTAACTAGACAACACCAATTCTATTCATAGTGAAATCAGTGGTTAGCCTGGGGGATTCGAACCCACAACCTTGTCAATGCAAGTCCTGCAGTCTCACCAAATGACCTTGTGAATTTATGTCCACTTGTTGGATTAAAACCATGCATTCAATTGACTTAAGGCTTTGGCATAAATCCGAAGGAAAGTATTTAAGGAAAGAATCAAGAACAGTTCAAGATCACTCTGAATTCACTCAAAAGTTAAGACCCCCAAGACCCGAGGCTGAAGCGTGTGCCGACAGTACAGTGGCTGCTTGGCTGGTTTCCAATAGCAGCCTGGCCTGTTCCAGCCAATCAGCGACCACCTTACGCGGCATCCCTTTTAGCTGGTTGACATACCGTACCGCCTGCTCCAAATCCCCCTGCTCCATGTGATAAGTGGCGTAGTCCAGTATCTTAAACGTGTCCAGACTGTCTGGCTCAACCTCCTGGTCGGGGTGGGGTGGGGGCACCAGCTTCTCGCTGAGTACCAGCAGAGACTGGAAGAACGAGACGACATAGGTGAAGAGGCCGCTGCCAGACTCCTCCACCATGGAGACGCGTCGGCAGACCCTCTTGACGTGGTCCCAGCGCTGACGAAGCGTTTCTTGGCTGTGAATACCCTTCGTCAGAGCAGTGTCAGGTATGGATTTGACGATGTCACCTACGAAGGAATTGCCTTCTGACGCATCTAAGACAGCTACAACTTCATTGGCTAAAGGTGTAGGGGTGCCATTACCTGTAAGATCAAATCAATAATACATAGGTAATGGAAGTTATTTAAAGTGGCTAAGTAAATATCATATAGGGTAGCTTGCTTTCTTTCAAATGAAGAAATCAAATACTTTGTGTGCCATTACCTGTAAGATCAAATCAATAATACATAGGTAATGGAAGTTATTTTAAAGTGGCTAAGAAAATATCAAATAGGGTAGCTTGCTTTCTTTCAAATGAAGAAATCAAATACATTGGTAATTCTAACTAGACTCACCTGATTCTATGGTTCGTTTTAATGTTTCACTGGCAAGCCACAATTCTTGGGCCTTCTTTACTTGTTTTTCCATACTAGCACGACCTGAGACAACAATAAAAACACATTGTCTGGTTACAAATGATCCCATATCAATAATGAACCCCTCAAATCGCCACAACATTCCAGGAGCAAGCTTTAAACCAGGAACACCGAGGCGAACCCCTCCTCTTTTACAATGCATGGGCCCAAAGGCTTTACATCCCATCCGAAGGACAGGCAATCATGGTTAAGTGTCTTGCTTAAGGACACAAGTGTCACAACCGGAACCCAAACCCACACTCAGCCGATCAAAAACATCAGAGCTTGGGCCCTGTGCTCTTATCTGTTAGTTGACATAAACTTCAAACCGCTGTCTTAAAGAGTGTCTAACTTTGTTCCAACGCCTTGAACACCTTTAAGGTGGATACTTCCGCTATATAAGACTTGACTATATTATAATTCTAACCTTCCACTGCGGCCTGTACACCCTTTAGAGTAGCCAAGGAACCTGCTAGTTTCTGGTGGTAATTGTCTTGCTCCTGGATGCGGATTTCTCTCTCATGTTTCTGCAGCTCCACCTCAAACTCCTTGACTTGCTGGCGTAGGACGTCACTAAGGTGGTCGCTGTGAGCAGCAGCTTGACGACGAAGCTGGGTACGCATCTCCTTTTCGCTTTCTTGTTTTGCCTGATCTATCTGTAAAGAAAATGTAAAAGAAAATAGGCGTAGTAATAACAATACTAATTAACGCTTAAAGTGCATATCACTGTGAGATCCCTATGTTTGTTTATTTTTGGCCTGTCGTTGGTCTGTTTTTGTTTTGTTTTTGTTCTTGTGTTGACCCCCCCCCCTTTGTTAGTCGCTCCGTTCTTTGTATAGCGCCTTATAAATGCTTTGTATTATTATTATTATTATTATTATTATTATTATTATTATTATTATGTTTAGCTGTCAGTATTTTCCTACAAGGTATACGTGGAGCTACGTGTTGAAGTATAAGACATATTTATTTCATAGCACCATGTTATGGTTTACAAGGTGCAAAAAATAGTTAATAGCCTGACGTTTCGACCCTAGCAGAGTCTTTCTCGAATGCTAAATGACATTACAACAACCATGAACAGGTAACTAAGAATAACATAAAGCAGTGAGGTTTACAAGGTGCTGTGGTGCAATATGCAGCCAATCAATGGGGCGAACCCCTTCTCTTAACGATAATATAAGTGTACTTAGTTATTTTAAGCGCATTCTGAGAAAGTTTAAAGGAATGTTATTGGCCAAATGACCAGGCGTGGAATTCACAAACAGTTAAGAATAGTCTTATCTTGATTTAGGACGAGTTACTAGTCCGAACTTAAGACTAGCTATGCGTTTTTGGTATCTGTTAGGACTAATCCTAAGTTAGGACTAGTCCTAACTCTTTGTGAAAACGACCCCTGGTCACTGTAAAGCTCTTCTATACGGTTATTGTAAAATTCAACTATTTATTATTTTTATTATTACCTTCTTCTGTATCTCCATTGTGAATACTCCGTTCTGTCGTTCCAGTTCTCTATTGATAGCTTCGACGGTCTCTTCTTGTAGTTCTGTCTTCTGTTTCTCTAGTGCCTTCTCAATGTGCTGTTGCTCCATGGTGAGCAGTTCAGCAAGCTGATGCTGCAGCTGCTCAATCCGACGATGTCCGTAGGCAATCAGAGAGTTTAGCTCCTCCTCTGTCAGTTTCTTGTCTTTAAGATGAAATCAAAACCAATATTAAAAGAGAACAGACAAAGAATGTAATCAAATACCCTCATGAAAAGTACATCAATTCAAATTGATTGATTTAAACATTGCTATCATACATGAAAATTCCCTGGGATACCGGAGGTTCAAACCCACATAAGACTTGCACAGTCTCTTGAGGGGAAACATAAACAAGTAAAGATTATCACCTTTCTCTCCCAGCTTGACCTCTGGCATGAGGCTCTCTAACTCCTTAGTAAATTGTTCCTTGCTCTCTTGGATTAACTCATGAAACTCCTTCAGGATATTGGATTCCGACTGAGCTTTCACCACCTTAGGGGGTCAAAAGACAAAAATCAAGTACAAGAAGAAACAAAACCTTCTTAGAGAGATAAAGGTCAAAGGTCACACTCACCTCCGCTGTGGCACTATCTAGGTCATAGGTCATATCATTTAGATGTTTTGTGGCATCAGTGACAATCTGACTAGAGGGGAGCTTGGATTTGATTTCTTTGCTCTCATTGATCACCACCTGAAGTTTCTCCAACTCCATTCTGGAAACAAATATCAAATCTCTGTGATTCCTAGAAACTGTACAAAATTAATGGCACGTGATGCTTCAAAAATCTAATAATTATACACTGGCATTTAGAGGGTTAGGTATAACATCATTATCAGTACACCAAACAGTAAGGCTTGACAGTTTCCCCAAGGTTCAAGACCTACTTAATATCTTTCAAGTTAAGATTCCTTTACTGCTACAGTAACACTGAATTTACCTCGCCGCCTGTGAATAATCATCAGCCACCTTCAGAGCTTGTATCTTGGCTTCTGCCGCCTCTACCACTCGCCCCCACTGTTCATGCTTATCCTTTGTGTCACTCTGCACGGGAGAAAGACATATTTTAATATACTCTTAGCCAAACATCAACAAATAGGAACAAGAATAGGCTACCAAAACTAGTTAAGCAATATGTAACAAACAGTTGAAGACAATGACTGTATGAACTGTATAATTATCAGGAAATGTGTGTTTATAAATGGCACGTCAGCTTTTAATAAACTCTTAGCCAAACATCAACAAATCGGAACAAGCAGCATTGAAGCTCAGTATTGAATTGGCTACCAAAACTAGTTTGGTAATATTTAACAAACAGTTGAAGTCAATGAATGTATGAACTGAATATTTATCATGAAATGTGTGTTTATAAATGGCACGCCATAGGAGCTCAGTATTCAATTGGCCACCAAAGTATACCAAAACTAGTTTAACAGACAGTTAATAATAATAATAATAACAACAATAAGACTTGTAATGCGCACGTATCCACCCTGCTGCGTGTTCAAGGCGCAGTTGTAGTTCAGTGTTTCATTTCCTGAACATGCTCTCTCTTTGCCAGCCGCAAGAACTCGCTGCTTGGACAGAAGCTTCATCCACACTGCCGTCCCCCTATGGAACAGTCTTCCTGTCTCTGTTGTTGGCACTATCACTGAGGAAGGGATTCAGTCATTTAAATGCCGTGTGCATGGACACCTCCTTCTTGCATAATTCAGTGTTTCCTTGGTACCATATATCTTTGTTTTTCTGTTATTCTTTTCTGGTAATTCTGAGCTGCAGTGAACCATTTGATTAGCCCATCAGAGTTCTTCTTTTAAGATCCTTCAGTCTGATTCAAATTTCATTCTGTTCATTGACCATGTCAATGTCTGTTGGGCTATTGTTCACATTTGCTCCTTATATAAAAATGTTTAAAAAGTCAATGAACGTTTAAAACCTGAAATTATCATGAACATGTTTCTTAATTGCACAACATAAAATATATTAACGTAAACACAAAACTTGTGCAAGAATTTAGGCTACAAAAGACAACAAACTTGAAAATACAATTTTACAGATATGGATTGCAGAGATAAGACTCTCTGACAACTTGGCAAACAAGTGGCAAGGACCTGACTGATCCTACCTGGGATTCATCCATCGCTTCCTTCAGTCGTTCACGGTGCTCCGTGGTACGCAGGGCAGCCGTCTTCTGAGCCTTAATGGCATCATGAGTCAGCTGGGAGCTGATATTGGCTGTCGCATCAATGATGGCTTCATAGGCTGGAAATAAGAACATCAAGATGTCATCAATGCCTTACAGGGTTTGGCCTTTAGTTTCATACAATCTTTGGTTTCTGGAAAGCATTTTTATTCCTGTCAATGAGCTCTCAAGTGAGGGATTTGACTCACTCGCATTTGGCAACTGATAATTTTGAACCATGAAACGGAAATTGATGAATGAGGGCTTCATCCAACACAGAATAAATACATCCTGATAATGATGATTTTGATGATAAAGAAACCATATATTGTCAGCTGATATTATTATTATTATTATTATTTGAGTTTTACCAGCTAAGTCTGCAGCATCATCTATTTCCTGTTCAATGATTTTATTCTGAAGCTCCTTGGCTCGCTGCTCTTCTTCACGTTCTCTCCTTAGTCTCTCAAGACGCGACTCCTCTTTCTGTCTTAATTCTTCCTCCTTCTGTCTTAAATCTTCTGCTTTCTGTCTTGCTTCCTCCTCTTTCTTTCTTGCTTCTTCCTCCTGCATGGGAGACACCAATTAAGGGGCTTGGTCAAAAGACTAGTTAAAGGGAATGTATGCTTTTGAAATTTTCATACAGAATCCACAGGCTACTCTTGTTGGATTGGAACCCATGACCTTCAGCAATCAGGAGTAGATATCTTGGTGGTTAGATTACCAAACTTACGCTCTGACCAAAAGGCCAGCTCAAACCATTCTCTTCCAGCGGGAGGCAACAGGCCTGGAATTTCATCTTTGAGAGGGCAAGGCCGTTTTCAATTTGCAAAGGGCACTTCCGTTGTAAAATCTGAAAGTTTATGGGACACCTTTGAAGGGGCACCAAGGCCAAGACCAGGGACAACAGAGGCCATGGCCTCTTTGTAATATCAGGCCTGAAGTGAGTTCAACCACTAACCTTTTGGGTGTCAATCTGTTGAGATAAAATCATGTCCGAGCTAGCTGGTGTATCTGTTACTGCTGTTGCTGCCGCTGATTCGGAAACCAAGTCTGGCTCGTCAACTTTTGGTTTTGGGAACAGAAGTGACGGTCTGTATAATAATGATGATTGAAAAGTCAGAAAATTAGCAGGTGAGACAACAAATAGTTATGATAAGTTTGAAAAAATAAGTGCTTACCATACCTAAAGGTAGGGTCATGGATTGCTTTTTGTCAATGTAATGCTGATTTATAGGCAAAATATACAATAAAAGTCACCTACACGTATGAAAGAAAATTTCAGCTAAATACAATGTCTACATAAGTTTGTTGAGAAAACAGTAAAAAACTGTCTGCTTAATTTCATCAAGAACATCAAATCCATTCCATGATCATTGAGAGTGATGGTGGGTACCAACCACATCTTTGGCCGCACCATTCACAAACAGACACCATGGAAATGTTACCTCCAAAAGTTACCTTTATAGGTGAGTTTTGGAGTTTCAAATTTGTTGACATATTGTTATTGATTTCTAATCAATGGGGTCATTGCAGAGGCCATCATTTCGCAGGTTGCTTTACAAGCACTATCATCTTTTCACAAAAAGGCTTTCAGATCAAACTTACACAATTTTGTTAAATGGGTCATTGCCAAATTATGACCCTACCTTTACAAAAACAAAAATGATAGGAAGTAAAGAGACTGGTGACACTAAAAAGGAAGTCATCAATATTCTGTCTTGCTAAGATATCCGATTCAATCCAAACGTTTATAATCTTAAATCAGATCATTACATCAACCATACTTCCTTAATGACATAAGTCAATCCTATTTCCTTGAAACTTTTACAGAGTACCGGGCTTGTCACGGAATGTCAAACAGTATTTGAAAACTGTCACAATCAGACCAGTGTGGTCTGACATCAGATATGACGCCCTATCCCAAAATATCAAATACCAATCAATCAGTCTAAATCAATCAGTCAATCAAGCAATCAATAAAACAAGCGTTCATTCAATATTTATTTATCTGGACAATATGATTTTTATAAAAGATATTGATATTTATCAAAAGGGCAATCATTTAGAGATCCTCATCCTTAACCTTTATGAATAAATCACACTTAAAAAAGCACTTAATTGCGACAAGCTAAAAACAAGAGATCACAGAATATCATAAATGTAGTTGGATGCTTTGAGATGGTTAGAGCGATAACACTATGAAAAAACTCACAGATTTGAGAAACCTCCTCCCCTCAGCCCCGGCAACACCTCCATGACTTTCTTGTCCTCATCATCGTCATCGTTGAATAGATACGGGGAGAAGCCGATGAGGATCGGCCAGTTGCTCTCCACCTGCTTCCGGAACTCAGGGTTGGCCCTAGCATAGGCAACAGCTCCTACCATCGTCCCACCAGTTACAAGAACAGTGCCTGCCAGAAACTTCAGGAACCGCCTGCCTGACCTTTTGAGAAAGAATGTCAGTCAGGTAGTCAGGAAAGGTGAGAGACATTATCAAATAAAATAATAACAATAATGTGTAAATATTATGCCATTTTTTCAAGACAAGTACATTTTTTCAATCCTCTATTGACAAAGTATATAACACATTATGTTTCCTAAAACTATGTATAGCATTACCAGCCTAGTGGGCGCACAGGTACATGCAAATTTCAGCCGAAAAGCAAACAAACAAAGCCTTTTTCTTCCTTCTTTTTTACTTATTTCACACAAAAATTTATGATCAAATTTTAATATTGTTTTATGAAAGATGGACAATTATCAAAAAGCCTTCCGGCCACTTCAATGTGAGGACTAACTTTGTGTTATCAACAAATTAATCAACTGTCACCTAAGGGCACATTTCCACCTACTCCTGGGGCTAAAACAGACATATCCGTAACCCCCTTCAGTCTGTAAGACAGTACAGACCATCCAGTAGGAGCCCTTGATCAAGGGCATTTAAGTATCATGACCGGGTATCAAACCCAAACTCTGCTGCTGACAACATCAGAGCTTGGGTCCGGTGAACCAGACTACTAAGCCACAAAATGCCACAAAAGGGCCGAGCGGAAAGTCTTTGTGTTTCTGTCCATCGGAGTGTGGGTTTGAGTCCCAGTCGTGACACTTGTGTCCTTAAGCAAGACACTTTGAACATTGCTTCGTCCTTCGGATGGGACGTAAAACCATTGGTCTTGTGTAATGTGTAATGCACGTAAAAGAACCAAGTGCACTTTATATCCAAAATAGAAGGGGGGTAGCCCAAATGTTCCTGGTTTGATTGGCTGCATATTGTGCCACAGCACCTTGTAAACCATTACATGGTGCATGAAAGGAATAGGTCTGCACTTTATATCCAAAATAGAAGGGGGGTAGCCCAAATGTTCCTGGTTTGATTGGCTGCATATTGTGCCACAGCACCTTGTAAACCATTACATGGTGCATGAAAGGAATAGGTATCATACTTCAAATCGTAGCTCCACATCCCTTGCAGGAAAAATATTGTGCGCTTTGATAAGCCCCTTAGGGGTGTGTTAAAGCGCTCTATAAGAACACAGTATAAATGAATTCCTAGTACACCTGGTAAACATGTAAAGAGTGTATTTGTTTGTTGTTTTTGTCTCCATTTGTCCCTGGCTATCTAGGTGTGAAACCTTGAGTGCTCGCTAAACACAGAACCTTCAAAGCTCTGTAGTAAAACACCACCTGTTAACCTAACCACACACAGAACCTTATAGGCGGTTGCCACATCAACCGCCCACCCACATAAACAACATGAAAGCATGTTAACTTGACCTCCAAGTTTGTATCCTTGGAATCTTTGATCAAAGTACAATGTACTGTTTGTTTTTCCTCAGCCCTGCTTCGAAGAAAACAGAGCGAGCCAAATCATACTAATTCATGACCTATTGCCAAATCAAATTCCATCCAACAAATGTCCTTGCCAACTCAAATATTCCCAAAATAAGCACATGCTTGTTGCAGTTATGAACATTTTATACTGGTGACTGCTCAATGTTTTGAAACAAGCCTATGTTCCGTTAACCCCTTGTGATTTACACATTACGATTAAGGTTAGGGTTTGAGTTTGGGTTATGGTTACGATTAGGAAAAAGCACAAGTGGCGGAACATTTGGGTGTCGGAACATAGGTATCTTATCGTCATAATTATTAGATTCAGATCTCAGACTTTGGTTTTTATTTATTTTATAATGCATAGAATTCAAGCTCTGGTGGTTAAGTCGTCAGTGTGTAGGTTCGAATCCTGGTAATAACACATGTGTCCTAACGCAAGAGACTTTACTGTAATTGGTTCTCTTCATCAAGGCACTATACATGTGTACCTGGGTACCTGTGAGGAGAGAGGTTAATGTACTGTTTGAAAAAGCCTTCAGAGCAACATGGCAGCCCTGAGCTGTATACTCTCCAGGAAGCTGAGAAACATTACAGGGATGTTATGGCCCAATGACCAGGGGTGGATTTCACAAAGCGTTAAGACTAGTCTTATCTCGATTTAGGATGAGTTACTCACCCTAACTGAAGACTATCTACTTATTTTTGATATCTCTTATAGGACTAGTCCTAGATATTTTGTGAAGTCGACCCCATGTAAAGTGCATTAATATGTTATTTTAAAATGCGCCACATACATGTAAGAACTACATGTACATGAAGTTAACATTACAATGGTGGAAATATTTGATGTAAATATATATTTTACTTGACATCATTCATTAGAGAAAATCTCCAAAACAATTAGGATAATTTCTCTTATTAGTAACTTACTTTTTGGGTGGAGGAAGAGGTGGAGGGGCAGGAGGGGCTTCTGCTTTCGTGCAAAGTTGACATCTTGATGGGAGCTTTAACCTCTTCCCAGCTAGGCTGCAGGCGCACTACAAACATAAATAAAGAATAATGAGTTATAAAATGTGTTCATCAAACAGTTTAAAAGCCCAATTCTACTGAGCAAAAAGGTGCACATATGACATGGTATTTTGGCTGGTAACTCATTTCTACTAGAAAATGTTAAGTGGTTTCAAGCCATGTTTTGTGTAAGCCTACTTTTATGAAATTGGGCTATGAAATGGAGGTGCAAGGCATGTACAATGTAGTAATTATTACTAATTATCTATATGAGGTTTGCCCGTCCCCCATACCATCACTAACTAATCATCAAAATTTGACCCTAACCCTAGCAGAGTTATTCTAAAATGCTATTTTAAATTACATATGAATGCTTTATAGCACTAAACTAAAAACTAAACTTACATGTGTAAGTGGTAGGGATGGGAAAACAATTCACTTTACAAGTGCCCTGGTCATTGGGCCAATAACATGTAGTCTTTGCGCTCCAAAGGCTTTTTAAAACACTATATCAACCACTACCCTTGCAGGTACCCATTTATACCCCTGGGTGAAAAGAAGCAAATTACAGTAAAGTGTCTTGCCCAACGCTACAAGTGTCATGACCGGGATTCAAACCAACATTCCCATTATGACTTAACCACTTAAATTTGATGCTGTAAATCCCTTGTCCATGACATCCCACATGGTGGATTCTACAGACCCATGTATTGCAATCATTTGAACATCTACACCAAACCTTGTATGTAACAGGAGGACTACATTGTACAAATGCTGTTTGAGAACCAAGTCCTTTATTCATCACATCCATGGGTTTTTCTCAATAAGTCCCTTTTTCATGGTTGTTGACTAATAGTAATAACAACGAACAGTGCATTCTTTATTGACTGTGGGACTGTAGCGGGTAAGTCCCATTCAGAAGTCAACAAAATCTTTTGTGCCACCGAAATGTGATTGTATAGGTAGTAGTGCTAGTGTACGAAAGTGACAAAAGTCCTTTTAATTTAAAACTTGCTGGTTTCCTCTTGGCATGCTTGGTCTAAAGATAAAGCCCACAGCACCCAAATTATGAGCCCTGGAGCTGATTTATACTTGGTGCGATATGTAAAAAAAAAAAAAAAAAAAACTGTTGTATTTCTAACATTTGTCTTCCTCTTTTCCCCCCGAGTGTCACAGAAGAAACTGGTAACAACACACTACACAGTCACACCAGAAACCGGCGATAACTTTCCGTATGTCTCATTGAGTTGAGGTAAATTAGACACTATATTATTTCATATCGAATGAAAAATTGGTGCCACCACTTTTTCATTCGAAATAAAATAATATATCCTGGTGTCATGTGTTTTCAATAGGATAACAGAAAAAAATTTCACAATCCAAAACTGAAAGGGTTTTTTTCAAGTCATCTATCCAATTTTTTAACAATAACACTTACACTTCATGGTGTGTTTAAATTTTTTTTAATTTTTGGTTTTACGTTGCAAGAGACAGTTCGCCATTAACAGTGCTTATGCATGCATGACATTGGAGCAACGTCATATGTTTTCACACCTTTCATTGGTTGGTATTTTATTGAATATTCAGAAGCTAGTATGGCGTGCAAAATAAATCAAAAATATTATTCAATTACTACTTAACAAATTTAATTACATTTTTGTCCTAAGGTATTATGGCTACTATATAAGAATCCAGAGATATCATAATGCATTAAAGTAAAACACCCCACTCCCCTTGAAGCACACACACTTCATAAAAATCTGTTTTCCCCCATTTCAGACAGTAATGTTTGGTTTCAGGAGATAAGAAACCATTGTATGATAATTTCTCTTTAATGTAGACTTAATATTTATTACGCTTATCGGAATTTATTGCAGTAAAAAAATTGTTGTAATTTTCACTTAAATAGTTAAAATATTTGAATTTTTTCCCCATATTGGCACACCATTTTGTTTTGAACTTTCATTTGAATGTTGGCATAATAATGCACTAGTGATTTGTACCGAAAATCAATCATTTTATAAATGTTTGAGCATCAACCAACGACAGGAAACTTTATTCTCAGCATGATTAAGCCTGATGAAAATCAGGTTGGATGATGTTTCTTTGACTCATTTGAATGTTGGCATAATATTAATGCACTAGTGATTTGTACCGAAAATCAATCATTTTATAAATGTTTGAGCATCAACCAACGACATGAAACTTTATTATCAGCATGATTAAGCCTGATGAAAATACAGACCGTGAGTAAACTGCATAGATTCTGTCACTGGTGCAGCTTGCACAATCTCGCGGTAAACGGGAATCAAAGTTTGGGTTCGAAAACATACAAGGGGCGATAACGTATTACGCTACGATATCCCTTTTTGTAAAAATGAGTGAAAAAGTGGTGGCGCCATACGGAAAGTTATCCAAACTTTTCCTAACATTAAGTTAGGACTATAAATTCTTGCATTGCATGCAAAAATGCAACTGCAATTGCAAATGCAAAGCAATGCAAACACGTCCGGAAACTAGGCAACAGTTAAAAGCGTCCCGATTTTTACCTTTAGTTTTATAATTTATGCATCTTCTAAAATTTCCTCACACAAGATTAACCGGACCCAATTCTAATTAAATATACATTTAAAAAACGTTAAATACCTTAATTCTGCATGATGTTTGCGTTGTTGAACGCCACATTTTGCCGGACGTTGAAAGAGAGAGAAACCTCCAAGTTCCAGATGTGACCTTTGACCCGAGAGCATGTGCGGCCGCGCCTGCGCTGTATGTCAATTAGTTTCCATGCTCTAAAAGTGGGGCGGGGTCACGAAAAGTTTTTTCTATGATACAATCAACTTTAAAAAAGCCTTTTGAGAAATTTTTCGGAAAGTTTGAAAAATAATATAGTTAGGCGGCCATACCAAAACGTTCGGTCTGCTTTTTAGTCTAATATCAGTTTTATTGGAGGAAGTTTTAGGCGAAATAGTCACGGATATTTTTGTAGTTTATGACCACTGTTATGGTTGCCTCCAAATTGCCTTTAAAAGCTGCCTCGTGACAGGGCACTGAGAGTAGCTTAGATTATGATTGTTTTTATGATTATGATTATATCAGTGGGAAACTTGTTTAAACAAAAGCCTTAACAATTGCACTGACTTCCTCAATAGATGTCTCGAGACAGCTTCCTCTCTGTGTCATGCTGTGCATCCGTGTTGTGTTTCGGATGATCACATCCCGCCCTTATGTGTGAATAAAATATCCGGAATGCAAGATACATTAATAATGAAGTCTTATATATTTTTATATCCACATAACAATCATCAAAAATGTGGATGTCTCCCAATGGCACATGCAAGAAATAAAAAAAGGAGTGCTATAAAAATTATGTCAAAGCAGAGGTTTAACAGAAAGCAACAATAATACGGCCGAGCACGGGGGCCTTTAATCAACATTTTGCAGCAACACATTTCGGTTTTAGATTTTTTTTTTCTGATTTATTATTGTTTCCAGAGCGTTTACCAAAGAAAATATACAAATCAAAGAAATTGACAGGTAAATAAAAACAATGATAGATATGAGAAATCTTGTTTATATAACTAATCGAGTTTCCTGAACAGCTATTTAAATCTGGTTGTGGGTGAGAGCGTTTTCAGGCCCAGTTTTAAAACATTGTCTTCTATTTCAGTTTGTTTGATCTTGGACTTTCGTTTTGCTGTGAGATCAACAAATTGTATCAAATCGTATCATTCCCGATGCAAGGGAATGTTGGAAATGCAACACAAAACAGCTATAACCTTTTGAGGAAAGAAGTATCAACTTGGCACAGCGCCCCAGTTGGAATAGTGGACAACGTATACTGTACACAAATGTCAAACATAGAACAGCAAAGCGAAACAATACTTTCCGATATAAACGTACTTCCTGGTATCCTTTTGCATTATATTGATGACAAAATGAAAAAAATATTAAGTCTTCAGTGGGCCTCGGGCCTCGTGACAATATAACAATAAACGCGACTGTTCTCATGATTGCAAAATAATAATAATCAATCTTTGATTATAACAGTAAATTATACATTAAAAAATATGTGGCCATTTCACATAATTAATTTTAAAACATTTTCTTTTTATATAACTAACACAATTTAACTTTCTATAATGAAAAGTATGCTTTCTGATTAAACTTTCAAATTCGCTTAAATATTAAAGAGATGACAATTCAAATGAAGATCATAATGGAAGATGAATAAAGATTCATATTATAGCTGCTAACTTACAAGCAAAGAAGAAAAAACACTGCTTGTTTTTTGTTGAACATTGCGAAAGTTTAAATTGGGTCTAATGCCCTACTTCCCATATTGAATTGAATCCAACACAATATATATCGTGCTCTGGACGATTTGTAAACACTACATGGCGTTTCGGTTTGATACAGTACAGTTTCTATTGGATTTAGATAAACAAACAAAACACTTGTTTCCCTATCATTGTGGTTTTTGTTAATATATGTGACTGCCACTAATATTAGTGAAGAGAATCTTATTAACACTGTGTTTTTAGGGGGACGTTTCCCCACACTCACCAATCACCATCATGTGACTGGATAGTCAACATTCCAATGTGAGATAATGGAGTTACTAACCAGTTTTGTTTTTGATTAATACTGAATTGGCAAAGGAAAAACTGTCTCCCAAATACCAGCAAATACATTTTTAGACTTTATACCAAACCTAAACAAGCAGTGCCATCAGGCCGTGTCCGAATGGGTGACTTACGGCTACGACTGTTGCTAAGGACTTTCCATATACTTCAACGCATAATGACGAGAGGTTCACGTCGTATACCTGTAGCCGCAGCCGTATACTCACCAACTCGGATACGGCCAACAAGTCATCAGAATTAAACTAATGGTCACACTGTCGAGAAAGCACAATACAATGGTGGAGCTTTCTATAGATTATTTACCCCGCTTTTTCTACTGAACACTCACAAGCTTGACTATAAATAAAGAATTTGTGGAATTGTTTCCTCGATGGTTGTCAAAGGGAAATACTTCTCAGAATATTAGTTTTTGCAACGGGGACAAAGGTTCAATAACAGACAACAGTCACATTTGAAGAAGAAAAAAACATTGTATTGGACATATCTAACTCCCTTTAAAGCTGCAGTGTCTAACGACTTGTAAATTACGCCTCTGGCGTCCATGGTCATTAAAATATCCATTAAGCCCCTTTCACACGACATCAATTTTAACAAGGCTACCTTGCTTTTTTTAAAGCATGTTGCGGAATTTTACACAACGCCTCGTGTAAAGTTGTAAAGTTTCAGAACCATGCTCAAATTTAAACAAGGTACTCTTGCTAGTGTGAGTTTTCACGCTTTTAGGCGTTCTGGTTCATCTTTTTCCGGAGATAGCGAAGTGTTTTAGACGGTTGTGGTATTTCGCTCCATCGACACCGCAGCATCGGCCGGAGAACCTTCTTGAATTGAGGGTGCTTAGAGGCATAGATGATTGGATTCACGCAGCTGTTGCAAATCAGAATGGTTGCGCCGTACAGGGCGAATGCATCGTTGGCATTCGGGATGAACAAGTAGATGAAGTAAGGGGAGATCAACAGCATGAAAGCACAGCAAGTAAGAAAGAGATTCTTGGTGATCTGGAGTTGATGGCGACTGATTTTGCGTTTCTCGACCATGGTCGCGTCTGATCCGGTCACGGACATTGAAGCAACACTGGTGCCACTTGCTTCAATGGGATCCGCTGACAATGTGGCGCTGTTACTCTTTTTCTGTTCTATCTGCCTCTTGAAGTGACGTCTGATGTGGATATAGATGATGATGTAGCTGATGAGAACAGTGACCATGGGGATGGGGTAGAACCCGATGGTCTGTGCGAGGTTGTACTTGGCCGCCTCTTCATGCAGGTCATCGTCAGTGCATGTGTTGAACTTGAGATCGTGCCCCAGGCTGCCGATACCAAGTGTGAGCGGGAGCAAGATGACGGTGAATGGGATGGCCCATGAGATGAAGACGATGCCGACCATCGAACAGGGAGTGAAGATCCGCCTGTAGATGCCAGGGCGGGTGATTCTGACCAGGCGGTTCACTGAGATGAGAGCCAGAATATAGAGGCTGGCACCCAGGCCGGTGTGCCACATAAATGCCGCTATTTGGCACGGGACGACGGTCCGGAGGGGCCAGGTCCCGTTGCCGATCAACGCAATGACAGTCCAAGGAAGAGACAGGCTCGTCCATAGGTCAGCCACGCTAAGATTGACCACCAAGACGTTGGTCATCGTACGGACGCTCTCGCTCAGGACCGCCGAAAGGATGACCATGAAGTTACCTGCGATTCCCAGCACTGCGACCAGGATCCACCAACAGGCAATGAACACCAGCACTCCGTACGAGTGAAGTTCCACAGCTGCCGGTGCTACACTGCTTGCAGGAGGGGATGTAAAGTTACCCTCCGTAACATTTACTGTCAAAGACATTGTTATGTTGGGTAGATCAGCCATGTTCCCCAACCAGTACCTCAATCCGTGTCTTTGCCCTCGGCTGGGGAGTTACAGAATAAAAGCTGTGCGAGAAAATGATTTTACAAATCTGCACTACTGTACTTGTGTATGTAACAACATCAGACGCACAGGCATGTATGGAGCTGTATGCCCAGAACCAATCCAACCAGAATATTCAACAGGAAGTGGTACAATGAATGTTATCCTAAATTAATTCATTGTCATCGTCAAGCTTGAGATGCCGTGCACTAGTTTAGTTGTAATTCATGATAGTACAATACTGAGAGCCAGGATTATAATAAGTTGGTTTACAATGTAGCTTTCAGATATCATTAGCTACATTTGATATCGCCAAGTCTTGATACCATAGCCCTATTTGACATAAATCACACCTGGTGGTGTGTTCACACGAAGGAAGATAACTTGTGTTCTATGTTACTCTAGTGCTTTTGCTTAAGTCAGTTTTCTCAACTATTAGCAGATTGATATTAAAGTAATTTTTTAACGCCATTTTGTGTGATTTCATTGATAAAGCTTATCCTGCCATAGTGCCGCTTTAATAATTATTGGACCGTGTCTGTTGTCCTGGGCTTGTGTGCGTGATGCTATTTTAAGCATTAAAGGCGCATAGCCTTCGCCATGAAATTACATCTGTCTTTTAGAATTCAGGAAGTTTTCAATGAAACATCAAAAAAGAAAACAGGATATCCTAAAAATGGCTGGGTTAGAAATCGGTAACCCACGAGTGAACCGCAAGCCGGTGTGGCCTTGGGCCGCGTTCACCCTTTTGTTCGACGGTATCGTTTTGGTTTAGGATGCAACATTATATTTTTGATTGTGCGTTATTTGATTATGTAAATTTCTTGGTTTTTGTCACTCATAAGAATAGTCCCGTTAACTTTTTAATCTCCATTGTTCGGTCAGCTGTTAGTATCATTTCCTTTCTTCATCCGTGACCGTGTTGGGAATTTCTGGGTCTTACGTATAATTACAAGAAACAAACCGGAGGCTCGGGATGTGGAGAGAGAACAATAGTGCAACAACCATAGACAATGCGTCGGGCAGTCGCCGTTTATTAATAATAATACTTTGGCGGCTTACAGCGCAATTACCATTCGTTATAGGCGCTTTATCATTCAATATTTTCCTGCGATGTAAAATAATCTGACTATACGTTTGAATTATGAGACCAAAAACCCGGCCAGTCGTTGGGCCCCCGCACCAAGGCCCCTGTGCCACCCTTGTTCCGTTCTCATTGCGCGGTCTGCGCTCCCATCAACATTGACCGGGAGCCCGCGGAGAGAATGTTCATTGTCACTGGGGAATGTTTGTTGTCCGTTGCGAATGGGTGGCCCAAGATGTTGGCCAGGATTGTAGGCCCTTACTCCTTTTACGGAGCACCGTATAAGTGGTTCAATATGCAGCCAATCAAACCAGGAACAGCAGGGGTGAACCCCGGCCTTTTTGATAAGATTGCCGCCCTGTGCTCACGTGCGCAATACACAACAGACGGGACCAACGACTTTACGTCCCATCCGAAGGACGAAGCATCATGCACAACCAAAGGAAAATGAGATCCTGCCTAAGTTTGGTTCATTGTAAGGATGCACCAATGATACTAAAAAAAGGGATGCACGTAGAACATCATAGCCCAATCTATTGACTGAAACAGACATAATTAATTTGTACTCCTTTTTGCCTACGATAGCGAACTGATTAGGTAACTTTGTTATTCAACAGACAAAATGCGGATACTGTGTTTAATCAACCAAGTTTAAATTATATTCCCAACCCCGGCTTTTGACAGATGCCGATGTGGCACCCCCCCCCCCCCCGCGATTCTGTCTCCCCACCCCCACCCCCAATATTAATTTACGTCACAGCGCCCTCAAGTGTCAGAGTGGAAATCGTGTTTATAACGTTTGTTTTCTTGTCCATGCACTGTCTGTGTGTCGTCTGTCACACTGCACTACTGTCGCTGGTGTGGTAAGTACAAAGTAGTTAATATCAAACTTGTGACACTGGGTGAGCTGTATGGTTTACCAGTCGTGAAATTGAAGGTTATTGAACTGCTAAATTGCTATTTGTTTGTCTTCACTCTCTCTCCGACTTTAGTTAGTCTTTTCATTTGTTCAATCAAAAATGACTGTCACAGTCAGTCATGTATTTAATGGGATAACTTTCCGTATGGCGCCACCACTTTTTCACTCATATTTACAGAAAGGGATATCTCATTGAGGTAAATTAAATACTATATTATTTCATATCGAATGAAAAAGTGGTGGCGCCATACGGAAACTTTTCCATTTAATGTAGCTAGGACATGCGTTTTGGATTGGATGCGTACAATTCCTAGAACAAGTAACATTTTATTTTAAAAAGATATTCCAAATTTCAAAGTAAAAATGTTCAACTTTTCTTCAAATTCCTTTCTACCGAGCATGGCCATTTTGGATTGATCCTTGAACCATGCCTGGAAAGAGGTAGTTCTACCTCTATGCTTGACCCTAATCATGCGAATCAAGAGACGAGAATTAACAATCATATTCATCGAAATATAGCTTAGAATAAAAAAATGATGTCATCAGCCGGCCGGGGTTGAGCAAGGCTGCGAACAATTCAATGGTTGATAATGATATAAGTACCAAACAACACACTACATAAAATAAAAGCCCATTATACTAGCAAACAGTATTGTCGAGTAAAGTAGCCTAGTGTTGTTTTTCCTGACACTGTAGCTCAGGTCATACAGGTTGGACTCGCTACCCCATCTACTTTAATAGAGTTGGAATAGTAAAAAAGCTACTGCACTGCCACAGTCATGGTTCTTTCTTGTGCGTACATGTTTGGCATTATTTTTGAGCAGATTAATTAACTGCGTTTGTTTTTCTTATCAGGTAAAGATGGCGCCCCAAGCATGCCCAAGCTGTAAGTCTACCAACCTGACCGAGGACGATCATGGCGGAGAGACGCATCATGTCTGCAAAGATTGTGGTGAAGTCATCAAATCTACTGCCTCCTTTGAGCAGGATATGAACTACTGGAGTAGTGTGACTTTCTGCAATGCTGCGGGATCTCTACAGGGAACAGACTTTGGAAGATGTCGAAATAGTGCAAAAGTGGATCCAAACGGAGCTCCGAGAAAGCTGATACCGTGGCTGAAGTATGTGCGAGAAGTTTGCGGCATGATGAAGTTGACCTCAGAGATGCAGAAGGGAGCCACAGAGCTCTTCACACAAGCCTTCAATCATCCAAACTTTAGGTACAAGCAGCGAGTGAAGAAGCAAGGACTTTGCGGTGCTGTGATATTTGTTCTTTGCAGACGACAAGACTGGCCGGTGCTCTTACCAGATATCAGTGACGTTGTACAGTGTCCAAAGAGTGCCGTATTCAACATGTTGGAGTTGCTCAATCGCGATTTCAATATCAACATCAAACCCCAATCAAACTGTGAGGACGTTGTGACGTCAGTGCTCAAGAAATACAGACTCAGCGACGATACATTTAGGGAAAAGACGATCAAGCTGGTGGGCCTGGCAAAAGATGCGTGGATCACTTGTGGAAGATCCTATGATGCTATCATCCTTGGTGCTGCTTATCTAGTCTGGAAAGCATCTGAAGGCAAGGGAAAAGGCTCTCTATCTCAAGTTGAATTTAAAAAACGATTCAAAATTGCCAAACCCCCAGCTCAGATGACCAAACGTGTGGGAGAAATACGACAGGTTTTGAATCAGCTTTATCTCAAACTTCCATGGGTCAAATCGTCCGGTAAAGTCCGCACGGATACAGCGTTATGGCATCTTGATGACATTCTCAGCCATAAAAGATTTCTTATATCCAGGGTTGGAGCTCCAACTGAAGACGAGGACGCAGATGAAGTGGAGACAGATGAAACACAAAATGAGCAGACTATTACTAACCCATGCGGAGATGCAACAGTAAATAGTTCCAATCCTCCGTCGTCCAGAGGTATTCTACCACCGGCGTGTAGCATGAAAAGAAAAGCCAAGACGCGCGATACAGGAATGGAACCAGCGAGGAAAATTCCAACACTTGTGCCTTGGAACCCGGAGATGGAAGGCTTAGATGAGGAGTTAACTGAGAAAGACATTCCTGAATCGGAGATGCATCTTTATGTACGATCTCAAGAGGAGATAGAACAGTTTGTGACATTGCAGAATGATATGGGCTTATTGGATAGCGAAGATCAGGAGGATGCTTTATGACATAAAAAACAATAAAGGGGACCACTCTCTATTAGACCATCCATCATTTTGACTTTAAAAGTTTGTCCTAATAGTTCTAATTTTAAGTATTGTTTGAAGCTTTGCATGGTGTTGAGAAATACAAAGAAACTATTAATAAATAGTACACTTGCAGGTACAACCATGGGTAAATCTCTTTTGAGTGATTGTTGGCTCTGAAAAGCGTTGGTTTGGTCTCAGCATTTCAAACAGTATACTTTGCTCGTCTTCTTTCTCCTGAAGACGAGCAGAGTATACTGTTTGAAACGTTAAGACCAAACCAGCTCTTTTCAGAGCCAACACTCAGATTTACACATGGTTGTACTCGCAAGTTTACTATTTATTAATAGTTTCTTCTTAGTTCTAATTTTGTTTTAAGTGGCTGAAACCATTCAAAAATTGTTCCAACATGAACCTAGCAAATACCAAATTAGTGATGAATGCAAAGAGGTCCCTCAGGCATGGAATGTCATCTTTGAGAGGGCAGTGCTTGGGGCATTTCCATTGAAGGGGCAACAAGGCCACGATGTGGGGCAACACATGGCATGGACTCCACTGGCATAGCAATCCAGCCATAGATGTAGCTCTTATTCACCAAATTGGACACATCCTGATTTTGATTTTGATATGATGGTGTGTGTGGAGAAAAAAACCAATAAAAAGTGCCTGTAAACAAAAGCACATGAGACGCACACCAAATTCAAAGACATTTTTCAAAACATTTATTTCAAATTGAAGCACACTAAATTTTATTTGGCACCGGAAAGTTTCAATGCTGTACAGGATTAACAAAATTGAAGAATATAGTTATTTCAATCCATTGACCAACATTAAAGGAAGGTATTTCAATCCATTGACCAACATTAAAGGAAGGTTGGGAAATTCAGTACAATAAGAATGGGACAATTTTATCTTAGCGTAAAATACTGTACATGTTCACACGTTTACAAATATTTATATTGAAAAATAAAGGAAGGTACCATATTGGTTCACAGAACATGTGGCTTAGCAGGACTGGAAATTCATGGAGGTCAGAAAGGTCCCGTCACCCTGCTCTTTTTTACCCTGTATTTAAATATGTAAAGTTGATCTTATTTTGTTGTAAAGTTTTACTCAGTTGATCCAGTGGCTACAGGTTCAACTTCAATTTATAACCATCAATAACAATAGCTTAGCACAACCAAAATTATGCTAACTATAGAATGAGCTTCCCAGCCAAAATACCATGTTACACAAACAATCTTTGACTGGTAGCCTGCTTATTTTTGCTCAGCAGAACATTGATAAGCAACAATTTCTTCTCGAGCTTGTTAGCAGCTTTATGAAATTGGACCTTGGTATTGGCCTTTAAAATGTTCCCACAGACTTTTCTTCAGAAAAAAGCTTTAGGCCCATGGCTTTGGGAACTAAACTCCAGACCTGTAATGATTCTGATCCCAAATAATGTTCCCCTCACTGTTTCAAATCCTCTCTAAGTTAAACCCTGTATTTTGGACGAGAAACTAGTACATTGAGATACTAGTACATTTTTTTTCTCTGTAGACAAAGTGTCGTATGATATCACGACAAAAACACATTTTAAAAAAAGTTTTCAGTCTGGTGGTGTGTGCACTCATTATGTTGCTATTAATGATGTCGCACAAAGTGTTAGCTAAAGGGGTGTATGTTTTTTTGTTTTTTTTACACCCCTTTAAAAATGTGGATACCCTGTTTTATCCGTGATTGCAAGTGAACAATTTGAACACCCATTTTTAAAATTTCAGCAAATTTAGTCACCCTTTTGCCAAATCCTGGCTAAAATCTTGACATCACAAAAGATGACTGTTGTCATGATCATCCATAGAAGACCCAGTTACTGGGGCGCTGTACTCCCTTTTTCCCAAGTTGTCATTATTTGGCGTACTAGCGATAATGACACTTTTAAAAAAAAGGAGTTCAGCGCCCGAGTAACTGGGTCTATAACAAAACTCAAAACTCTTGATCATAACTGCACAGGAACGCGCACTGGTTTTCACATCAATAGACTAACGAGGGCGTCCATTGTGATGTGGTGGCCAGCGCGTTAAAGTGTGCAGTCACTATGTTTAGAGTTCATAATTCTATGTAAAGCCACAGGTCTGATTTGATCACAACAATAGTCTCCCTTTAAATGAGGTGACTTCTAAACGAAGTTTTTGAAAAACAAGAATTATGCACTCATTACCAATAGAGGGCAGTAATAGATGTAAAACAATCACATAGTCTGAATATGAACAATACAATCATAAACATACAATGAAGCAGCTAGTAAAATTTAGTCTAAAGCTCCCATTTTAAGTTAAAATTATACATTGTTAAAAAAATTTAAAAAATATTATGTTTGAGAGCTGCAAGTATAAAGAACTACGAAATGTCCATGTCCAAAAAACACATATTTACTTTGTAAAACATATGTTAAAAATAATATTAAAAAATATTTAAAAAATAAATATATGTTTCCAGGGGTTAGAGTCACTGCTGACAAATACAAAAAAATGGATCAACATTTTTTGAGTAATTACCAAAGGTACATCCTCCCTTTAGTAACTAGAAAAACTTAAGCATCAGAAAAAACGAATATGAATGGTATGACAGCCATCCCCCCCTCCCATCCCCCACCAAAAAAAAAAAAAAAAAAACCATAACGAAACATAAAGTGTCTTGTTAATAATAAAACTTTCTGAATACATTTTCACTGTTTACTCAATAACAGTTAACATTACTTTGAAATGTCCATCATATTGTCTGGTCACAGGTGACAGTTAAAAATGAATTCCATGTGATAATTCTTAAAAAAATAGTTAATAAAAAGCGACTAAATTTCTAACATCTCATTGTTCTTTGATTAAATAAATATTATCAATCAATTATCTATTTCAGAAGTTGTTATAAAAATGTCCAGTCGTAAGTATTTCATTTTGAATTTCTTGAAAACTCAACGAGAAAGTACATTTTTACATAACTGTATTTCTTAAAAACTCAAAGGGAAAGTACATTACATAACTGTTTGTTTTTAAAGAATAAATTGAGTTCCATCCTTTAGTCATGTTCAATAAACATGCCGATCAGCCAGCCTGTGCTAAAGTTATTGTCAATACACTAAAAAAGGATAAATTTTTGGTCAGAGAGGTTTTGTGAAATGTTTCTCATGATCTGACTTATTTTGGTTGCGGCAATCCATATCAGAAATGATGATTTGTACATGGCCATGCTTTAAACATCTCACTAAATAAACTGTTAATTAAGGATTGAACCAAGAGTAAACTGTGGGATTTGAACCAGCGACCACCAGATTAACGTGATGGGGTTCTACCAACTGAGCTGTCTACCATTAATGTTGGCGGTCTCCCTTTTCATTTAAAAATCTGAAATCACACTAAAGTCATGAAAGCAGGAATAAAATCTTGCCTGACTATATCCTTTCTCTAAGATATAAGCATCCCTGACAAAACATTGAGGAATATTCATTGTTTTTACTCAAATAAGATCAGTATGTGTGTATTATCTGAAACTCTCAGGAGATGGCTGTCATGGTGTATTTATTGAAACCTAAGGATTGGAACTAATCTACTCTTCCAAAAACCCCAAATGTTCTAGTATTTTTGCTTAAAATAAATTATAATAGAAGTACCATTGAATACTGAATCAGCACAAAGCATTAATACCTTGTTAGTTTTATAATAAATTCAAATGCTTACAATAATACAGACAGTCATAGATGCCACATAATGCTGTGCTAAGCAACAATGTATCTGCTTAGTACAGTTATATTTAATAAACCCACTTTTAAATGTTTTTCTCTATAGATATAAATCATTTCAGTTTTGTTTTTCTCCTTCTTTTCGTTTCTTGAACTGCTTCTGTGACACCAGTATATCTTTTTTCTGTTTGTTGTGTTGTCATTTAGCTTCAGAGAGAAAGACTCTGCTAGGGTCAAAATGTCAGGCCATCAACTATTTTTTGCATCTTCCACACAAGAGACAAACTGCCACTCTTATCCGAGGAGCAAATTTAGCACAGGTGAACTTATAGTCACTGTAAGTTATGCAGAGACCGTGCATTTTATAAATTTTATGTTATTATTAATAGATAAAAAACCCACAGGCTATATCGATGGGATTCGAACCCATGACCCTCCAAAAACACAAATAAATTGAATACATAATTAAAATACTTTGAGTACAGGTATTGTGCTACACACAATTTACTCGCGATGTCGCCAATTGTACTATAAAAATTATACATAGCTTAATTTTTACACATTTCAATACGAACAACTTAAGTTACTGTACACATATTTAAATAACATAAATTGGAAGTCACTTTTATAAGATAGGCCAATCGCTAATGAAGCCCACTTTTTTTACACAAAACTGTGTGTTTCCAGCACGATTTACATTTAGTACTGCTAGCTTGCATCGCAACATCACTGTGACTTTGGGCCTATAGAAAGAGGGCACACAATATTTTTCGTTTAAAAATCACAGGCCTCCCCACCCCCCCCCCCCCCCAAACCATTTACACATTACCCACCCTACATGTCCTTACTAGAAATTACACAACAAACCACAGGCAGACAAGGGCTGGTAGCGATACATCAAAATGCATGCAGGTGGGTTGGTGGGGGCTAAGGGGGTGGGTTGGTGGGGGCTAAGGGGGTGGGGGTAGGGTGCACAGGGGTGGGGTGAAAAGTCAAAATGTGTTGCAAGCAGACGGAAGATTTGAAATCAAGAAAGAAACACAGACCAAATACTACTGCAAATCTCACACTTTTGCTCCCTTCAACACTCAACTGTTAACTAAATGAGTCATTCACTTATTTACTGTTTTGGTTAAGGCGTTTCCATGAAAATTTACTCAAAATACTTTTCTATAAATGAGCTGACTTTCGTTCTGTTTCTGTGCAATAATAGGCCTGTCATGATGTGTAACTTGACATGGTCCACAAGTCTCAAATGTATCACAACATGGGCTTGTTTGTTAGTAAACGTTTTTGTCTCGAAGTATATGATGATAAAAACCACTCCCTCCAACATGCACCACAACCCCTACCCCCCCCCTTAATCGATCAATCAATCAATTACAATGCGCCAATCCAAAGGTTATTGCTCATAGCACCGTACAATAAGATGTCTTAGATGGCTACTAGGGAGATTGCTACTAAGGGAGATTGCTTGATGGAAGATTATTTCAGATCCTAGGTTAGCGATAGAAAAGGCACGACCACTTCTTGCACACAGAAGCCATTGCAAGGCAGTTGCTTTGATGGGGATGGGGGCAATTTGATCATTCAAGAGGGGCGGTTGTGATGTGGGGTTGGGTTAGCTTACCGTTGTCATTTTCTCCAGACTTGTTAGTGATCTCACTTATCCAGAATACCACTGCCAGCAGGGAACATTGAGAGCGGATATGAGATCAGCGATGGGGCAGGCAAGGCGGTGGGGGGGGGGGGGTGGTGGAAGAGGACAAGGGAGTGAGTTTTCTCACACCAGTGGAACCTTCTCCATACCCATCAGCTGATCGTTCTCATCGACCCTGGCCGCTGCATCCTCTATGGGTAGGTACATCGGGGGATGATCACCCTGGGGATGAGGTTGGTGTGATGGCGATGTTTGAGTCAGGGTCTGAGTCATGGGTACCAGGTAGGCTAGTTGACCAGGGGTACAGGTTGTCAGTTGGATAGGCTGGCCCTGGATGAAAGTACCTGTGAGTAGGATTAAATGAAGAGTTTCAGTCCGGTGTTCTTAACAGCTCGACCACGACATGCCACATAAATTACTGAAATGTCTAACTTGGTGGTGGTTAATTTAGGTAACTGAGATTTTAGTGATGTTTCCAGTAAATCTGTTGTAATATTAGTTTAAACTTAACAAATCGTTCTTTATTAACAGCCTTAAACAAAACCATTTTGAAAGAAGGAATAGAAAACTCACCATGTTCATTCTGTATGGTTGTCGGTCCACCATTTGGTACAGCAGGCATGTACTGAACCTGTTGGGAAAAAAACCCCAAAAACACATGGCATCAAGGAACAAGTAAGAAATGGTTGTGGTTCATGAGGTCAAGCTGAGTGAACTATTTCAAAATCTTCTACTATGTTTTAACTCATCAAAGTATATATTTTATATAGATATAGAGTATACAACTACAAAATAACTGGAAAGTTACAATATCCTCAGTTCAAATCAGTTTGAAAAAAATATATATATGTCATAATAACGTGTTAGCAGCGGGTGCTGCAAAAAGAATTTGCGAATAAAAAGTGTCTCAGAAATACAAATAATAGTTGTATTATTGAATGATGAATGATGAATAATGAAAACTTCAAATACGTTTGATTTGTTTGGTTGTGAAATATTAAGCAGAAGCTTACCGTCATTGAGGATCCTGCCGATGTCTGGCAACATGTACCACGGCATGCGATAACAGATGCTACTATAGCAATCCCTAGCTCCAGGAGAGCAACTAGGGCAGTCAAGGCATCCACCGCTACACGACCTCTCTGGGCAGACATAGAGATGAAAAAGCCAGATCAATAACATTATCAAGACATTGGTCTTATATCACAAGTGTTTCACCGAGGAATTCTGCACTTAATACCCCATTTACACACAGACGCCGCTTCTAAAACAATGAAAAGTGGCCAATTGCAGACCAATCGTAGGGAGATGTTGGAGGATCCCAGTGCATCAGTCTGTCAACCATTGCTTAGTCAATACAAGGCAAGGCAAGGCAAGGCAAGCATTGCGAAGTTTAGCTGAGTTTTACATTGGTCAACTTAGGCATAACTGCCTATAAAGCAGCAACTATTCTTCAAACCAGGGTTGACATTTTGCTGTGAAGTACGCACCAAAGGGCTGATGGCATCAAATTTGTTTCGCTTTCGCAATTTACAATTCGTGTGAAGTACAAAATGGGTTGAGACTTACAAATAGGGAAGAGGAGTAGATGGTTCCGAACTCCCAGGCAGTGAAGGAAGCCATGAGAGACAGAAGCTGGAATGCAGCCACCGCAGACAGGATGGACAACACTAGATAGCCAGTAATCTGAGGGTAAAATAAACAATTCACATCAATCATAAGAACTTTAACTCAAAATACTCAAAATCCAATGTTTTGTTGGATTCTGTTGGTCTGAGGACTGCAGTAGTACTAAACTGATTTACATAAAAAATGGTCAGGAATACTTCCAAAATCAGAGCCCAACAGTTTGGGTGTTGGGTTACTGAATGGACTGTTGGACTGAAGACTGCACTGGTAAACTAATTATGCTTTACATGGGATCATGCATATACTACCAATCAGAATCCAACAGAGTTACTGAATGGACTGTTGGACTGAGGAATGCACTGGTAAACTGATTGTGTTTTACATTGGATCAGGCATACTACCATTAATTAGAGCCCAACAGTTTGGGTGTTGGGTTACTGAATGGACTGTTGGACTGAGGACTGCACTAGTAAACTGATTGTGTTTTACATTGGATCAGGCATACTACCATTATTCAGAGCTCAACAGTTGGGGTGTTGGGTTACTGAATGGACTGTTGGACTGAGGACTGCACTAGTAAACTGATTGTGTTTTACATTGGATCAGGCATACTACCATTATTCAGAGCTCAACAGTTGGGGTGTTGGGTTACTGAATGGACTGTTGGACTGAGGACTGCACTAGTAAACTGATTGTGTTTTACATTGGATCAGGCATACTACCATTATTCAGAGCCCAACAGTTGGGGTGTTGGGTTACTGAATGGACTGTTGGACTGAGGACTGCACTAGTAAACTGATTGTGTTTTACATTGGATCAGGCATACTACCATTATTCAGAGCTCAACAGTTTGGGTGTTGGGTTACTGAATGGACTGTTGGACTGAGGACTGCACTAGTAAACTGATTGTGTTTTACATTGGATCAGGCATACTACCATTATTCAGAGCTCAACAGTTGGGGTGTTGGGTTACTGAATGGACTGTTGGACTGAGGACTGCACTAGTAAACTGATTGTGTTTTACATTGGATCAGGCATACTACCATTATTCAGAGCCCAACAGTTGGGGTGTTGGGTTACTGAATGGACTGTTGGACTGAGGACTGCACTGGTAAACTGATTGTGTTTTACATTGGATCAGGCATACTACCATTATTCAGAGCTCAACAGTTTGGGTGTTGGGTTACTGAATGGACTGTTTGACTGAGGACTGCACTGGTAAACTGATTGTGTTTTACATTGGATCAGGCATACTACCATTATTCAGAGCTCAACAGTTTGGGTGTTGGGTTACTGAATGGACTGTTTGACTGAGGACTGCACTAGTAAACTGATTGTGTTTTACATTGGATCAGGCATACTACCATTATTCAGAGCCCAACAGTTAGGGTGTTGGGTTACTGAATGGACTGTTTGACTGAGGACTGCACTAGTAAACTGATTGTGTTTTACATTGGATCAGGCATACTACCATTATTCAGAGCCCAACAGTTAGGGTGTTGGGTTACTGAATGGACTGTTTGACTGAGGACTGCACTGGTAAACTGATTGTGTTTTACATTGGATCAGGCATACTACCATTAATTAGAGCCCAACAGTTAGGGTGTTGGGTTACTGAATGGACTGTTTGACTGAGGACTGCACTAGTAAACTGATTGTGTTTTACATTGGATCAGGCATACTACCATTAATTAGAGCCCAACAGTTTGGGTGTTGGGTTACTGAATGGACTGTTGGACTGAGGACTGCACTAGTAAACTGATTGTGTTTTACATTGGATCAGGCATACTACCATTATTCAGAGCCCAACAGTTAGGGTGTTGGGTTACTGAATGGACTGTTGGACTGAGGACTGCACTAGTAAACTGATTGTGTTTTACATTGGATCAGGCATACATGTACTACCATTATTCAGAGCCCAACAGTTTGGGTGTTGGGTTACTGAATGGACTGTTGACGGAGGACTGCACTAGTAAACTGATTGTGTTTTACATTGGATCAGGCATACACCCATTAATTAGAGTCCAACAGTTTGGGTGTTGGGTTACTGCATGGTGTTGGACTGAAGACTGCATGAGTAAACTGATTATGCTTTACATGGGATCAGCCATGCCACCATAATCAGAGGCAAGGGTGTCAGATTAAGTTAGAGTAAGGCAGGATCCTACTAAATCACTTTAGGGAAGTACAAGTAGAAATGTAGTTACCATGCAGCTTTGTTTTCTAGACGCTGCCAGCTCCCCAGACAAACCTGTGCATATAAAAAACTGAAAAGACAAAAATAAATAGTTAACATCGGTGCACTCTCAGAGTTGCCAACATTGAATTTTAAAAAAGAGTAGCATCTCCCAAAATTTACGGGCGAGCGCAGCTTGGGCTTCCTAAACTGATCTTTCTATTACTCTCTTAATCAATTTTTAATGACAGGCATTTATGAGGGAAGTTCATGTTAAGGTGCCCAACAGTTTATACTCACAAATATTCCTGTCCAGATTGGCGCCCCGATGTAAGCATCTTCCGACTGTATCTCAATAGCAATGATTCCCAAGATAACAGACAGGGTACCACACAAGATTTGTAGATGTGCCGTAATGCGGGCCCCACGCACATTAAAATCTGGCACAAGGTTGGCTGCGTTGTTCTGGATCATGACCATGTACTGCTGGGAAACCATCGGGGGGCCTGTACCACCCAGGTGGCTAGGGGAGCCCTGGGGTGAGGGGAGCAGCATTCCTTGGTTGGTGGGCAGACTACCAAGCAGCGGCGATGTCATGATTTGATGAGGTGGTTCTGTGGGCAAGCTGGAGTTGGTGTTTGGGTTTGGCATCGTTGAAGTCAACAGTTCCTGCTCCATGGTGGCTCCCAGCATCTATAACTCAGTATCACACTCCGAAGCTCCCTAGTGCTAGTAGTACTACTACAACTAAAATAAAAATGTGTCACGTCCGTAAAATAGGGTTGGTCTTCTTGTCTGGCCAAAAAGTACACAGGTGTTACGATCTGAGAATGTATTTTAATTTATCTCCATTTTACACTTTGTTTCAGGATATTTAAATGACCAATTTGTAAATTTAAAATGTTGTAAGTAACCTGACTAAGTTTTGCTTGCTTTTTTGTTGTTGCTTTATTTGCTCTTATTTATAAAGTCTTAATTTATATTTCGAAATAAATAACACAACCATAATTTCAAAACAATTCATGTATTATGTCACTCCATTGCATCAGCAAGGAGGTAGAATGAACAAAACTGCCCCCCCCCCCACCCCCAACCACACACTTTATACTTGTGTTGAGCATACTCGTGTAGCCAGCCCTTTATTGGTACGACAGATGGGCAACAAATATGGGCAACAATTGTCATTGCACACTATCCAAAACTACATACATGACAGACAAGCAGGATCCGACAAGCATTCAAAATTAAATAGTAAAATAAAAACTATTAAAAAAAAGGTTATTATAAACAAAAATTAAAAACTAAAACAAAATAAAAATTTCAAAGGAAAAAGCAAAACATGAGCTTTACTTTATTATTACTGAAGAATACCGCAAATGAACATATTTTGGTATCCAAGTCTACTGTCCACTTACCTTAAATGGAAAATCCAAACGTTCTTGATTTTTGACAGCCAACTAAGCCAAAACAAGTAAAAGCAGGCACATTGTGTATTGACAGACGGGTAAACATCTACACAATATAGACTGGTGCCGTTTTAAGACTGTATGGTGCCCTGTGTACCGATGACGTCCAGCCGTGTCAGTAGTCTTGATTCAAGACTCTCCTGGATTTGTCACAAGAGGGCGCGCACCCCGAGGACCGCTAACCACGTTCTCGGCTCTCGGAGGATAACGGTTCGTGGATGATAGACCGTTGGGGTAATAGCGCGCCCTCTTGTGACACATCCAGGGGAGTCTTGAATCAAGACTACCGCGTCAGCCGCGAAATCAGAAAATAGAACACATACAGTACAGAGAGGTTTCAAAATGGCCCCTTACTCATTTTCTGAAGGTGAACCAGATTTTTCATTCACCTTCAGAAATAAGCGAAATGAGACACTCGTCATCTCCCTGTACTGTATATGTTCTATTTTCTAAATACGCAGCTGGCTTTTCCAGGAATATAGACTGGTTCCGTTGTAAGACTGTATGGTACCCCGTATACCGATGACGTCCGTATGTGTATCGCATAAAAAAAAACTTTAAAAAACCTATTTTTTTAGCAGAGCAAAAGGTCACAAAAGTTCGTTGATGAATCAACCCATCATCGTTTGTTTACTTTGGGCGTTGGACTTTCAATGACATCAATACTTGCTTAATTGTTTCCGGATATAAACAGTCACAGTGTTGGTGGTCAGTGGACAAGTTGAGTGATAATAGAGGTGAGATTCGGATAGGCTAGTTTTAGGAATTTAATTGGGTAAACCGTGGAGGAATTTATTCCTCCATGGGTAAACAAATGTCAAAACTCAAAATCGTGAATGATATTGTCATTGAATAATGATTCATGAATGTTACGATTTAGTTCTATGACTAGGCATATGGTCTTATGGAATAATAATCATGATATTGTTGTTACATATTTGTTACACTTTACTTTACAAACAATATATAAAATAAAACAATTAAAAATTAAATGATTGTTGTTTGATAACAATAGACTAGATTCGAGAGCAACTGTCCTAACTAGTAATTGCTCAAACTAGATTACTTGTTTTTACAGTATTAATATTATTTACTATACTTAGCATTCTGTGGGAGTGTTGCGGGCGTTACTACTACTATAATCAAGCAGCTTTCATCAATTCAAAGTTCCAGTGTTTTTGACAAAATGACGACGAATCAAGGAGTCTACAAGTATCCAGATGGAGATGAGTACAAGGGAGAATGGCTGGAAGGTTGGTTTATACAACCTCAGATAATATACACATAATGAATGTTTATTAGTGCAATGGTGCGAATATGTTCATGAGTTGAAAGATGGAATGTTCTATTCAACGAGGCGGAGCCGAGTTGAATGGAACATTCCAGCTTCCAACGAATGAACATTTTCGCACCATTGCACGAATGAAAAACATTCATTATTTGTTTTATATAACATCCAAGTAGATCTTTGTCATTTTGATTGAAAGATACAACTTTCAAAACAAACAAAGCGTAGGCCTACAATTTTTAATTGTAGAAGCCGAATGCTAGTAATTTTACTAATATGCCTTGCAGTAACACTGCTGCGTTACCAAAGACACGCGCACGCAGTGATGTTTTTACTCAGCTTTTTCGTTCCATCCGAAAAGTATCATTGCACGCTGGCAGCGTGCAATGGTACTTTTCGGATGGAACGAAAAAGCACGGTGAGTGACTCAGCGTGTATTGGTACTTTTATTTGCTATCACGTGACGGACAATCCTCCAATCAAATGGCAAGGATCTGCTTGGGTGTTATATAAAACCTTTTATTTATCAAGGAGGATCCACCAACCCTAAGTATATAGGTTTGTTCCGTAGAGTGAGATGATACTATCATCTCAACAGAACAAACCATTAATAGCGGAACAAACCTCATAGTTCTAGGACTTAGGAGTACAACAACCACCCTGTGCACATTCCCTCTCTCTAAAGAGTTGCGGTGCTACAGAGGAGGGGATCCAATATCTGATTATATCTGATTTCCATTGTTTCAAAAACAATGAGCCTTGAGAGTGAATACAAATTTTTAAAAAATGAAAAAGCGCAAGAAAACTCAAGTGACATTTACCGGGTCATTAAAAACTAAATTTCTGTGTTGGATACAGACTTGGATACATTACTGAAGTGCCCCTTGTATCAGCTTCTGGTGGTAAGGCAAAAGTTAAATATAGATGAAGAGTTTGTTATCATTCTTTGAAAATGCCACATTACATACAATATATAACACGATGGATGTCCCTTTTTCCCCACTGATTTAAATTGTCTTTGTATTTGATCGCAGGTAAACGTCATGGGACTGGACAGCTTAGTCTAGCTGATAAATCAACATACATCGGTCACTTTGACCAAGGATATTGCAGTGGTATGGGGGTGATGGCGTTCTCAGATGGGTCCAAGTAGGTTAATCATTGTGTTCATTGTTCCTTAGGCTACATATGTTTGGTAATCACTCTTAAAATTAATGGCAGATATCAAATGTTATAAACCACAAGGGAAACTGACTGGGTAAATTTGAAATGATTTAGGGTTGAACAAAGAAAATTGACGACCTCTGGATTAACTTGTTTTGGCGCTCAACTAACTGAGCTATCTAGTCCTGTATTGGCAATAAAAACTAACTCTGTTGGAGAAGTACAGCAGCTTTCAATAGTATAAAGCATTTCAAAATCATTTAAAAATTAGCAGTTTTTATCTCTCAAAATTTGAATCTGAGATATGTTACTGTCAGATAAGTTTCTCAGATTGCATATTCCAATTATGGATTCTTCTTCTTGAGTGGACATATTAACAGCTCTGGATTTTCTGAGATATCTAAAAAATGTGACCACCTTTTGAAAAGATATTTTCACAGGATAGATTAATTCACGTCCGAACAATTCTGGCGGTATGGTGTTTTGCAGTTGTATAACAAAACCTTACTATGAAATATCTTTAATTGACACAAATTATTTTCAATATGTTTACTCTTTGAGTCGTGTCACACAAGGAAACCTTTTACAGGCAACCAACTGGATGAGTCATTTTACATGTTCTTACAGTCCTCAAGAGAAATAGGCTAACATTGAAATGTGGATGGCTTTTCTTCTTGGAGATAACCAATAGTGTCCAGTGCCTTTAAATCTGTGTGTTTTTGTTTGTGTAGGTATGAAGGTGAATTCCAGCAGGGTAAATTCGATGGTGTTGGGGTCTTCACCAGGTCAGATGGCATGATGTTTGAGGGAGAATTCAAACAAGGAAAGGTTAGCGGACTAGGTAAGAAAGTTTATCTTGATTAACAACTGTGATTGCCCAGCGGTACCCGCTGCCAAAACATAGGAATCGAACTGCCTCTAGCTACCGGGCAACCTCGGTCGTCTAGTTGGTAAGACACTGCTCTAGAATTGCAAGGGTCATGGGTTCGAATCCCACCCGAGTAACATGCCTCTGGGACTCTGGGAAAGTACCGAGTATACAGTGCTAACACACATCGGTGTATGGGTAAAAACCCAAATTAATATGTGATTGCCCAGTTACCTGGTGTGTGTGCGCCCTCCCCATAGATAATACAGAAGGAAGGTGTGCTTTCGCAGTAGCGTTATGATCGTTCTTAATTCTATGTTCAGCCTGCTTTGATTATGATGACACAGCCATTTTAAGCATACTAATTGCTTTGAAACAAGTTGGCTTCCATGCTGATTGCCAGTCTTTCTTGAAATGGTTGAGAATAAACTAATGGTATTTGGCCAGTTCGACATTTGAGTTCTGTACACACCCACAAGAAATGCCAGTCAGCAACTGGGCTTCCATATACATGTATCATTCCATCATTGCTAAGCCCCTGGACTCGACAACCATTTTAAACCATTCAATTTACAGGATGGGTAATATTGACTATTCAAACAGTAAGAGGGTTAAGGATAGATTTTGTTCTTTCTATTTCAGGGTTGTTGACCTTTGCTGATGGCACAAACGGACTTCCACGTAACGAAGGATTTTTTGAGGGGACAAAGTTGGTAGAACGCCGAAAGACAACAGATGTTGTTACAAGAGCTAGACAAGTTGGTCAGCGTGCCCGCGCTGTTCAGTTATAAATCAAGGTTTATATAAAATAATGTAGTGACTTTTAACCCCTTAACTTTGAGCGTCTAATTAACATGAACTGAATCGTGATGGCATTTATATCGATTGGGAAAGTTTTTGGAGTGTCCTCTTTTAGTTATGGTCAGTTGACCAGACAATTCATTGTGTAGTGTGCACAGAAGTTCACCTCCCGAGTTATGCTTTGATTCCTGGCTCAAAAAGGGCAAAGGTCGCTGGAAGTCAAGGTAGTTCAAAGACATTCCATTATTTCTCTAAAGAGGAATAGGTGTCCTTACTTTGTTAGTCATGTTTTCACTGTGACAACAATATTCAAAAACATAACTTATTTCTAAAAAAAAACCGATTACATCAAAGGCGTGTGAAGATAGGGTACTGTACCGGCATTCCAAGAGCAATATATTATTTTTCAATATAAAAGTGACTTTGTACTCGGTTCAGAAAACTAAAGGGGTCGTTCAAAGCTGTTTGTAATTTAATTCCGAAAAATACTACAGCATTAAATGACTTGCTTAATGACTTGCATATCTTACCCGCCCCCCCCCCCAATCTGTTGTAGTACTGGTTGTAAAATCATGAAAATTTAACCCTTTATTATGGATAGCCCCTCAGATGTTACTCTCAGATTTTGTCTGTATATTTTTGTATTGAATAGAAGCTATTAAGAGGGAATTTATAATAAATTGTAAAACCTTATTAATAATGTAAACAATTATTGAGAAAATAATGGGTTTTTTGTGTGTGTTTGTTTATCAATTTTTGTATAAGCTAGGATTGATTTGCTATTAGGTTACAGAGGCGTTATGTAAGTCGACTTTCAGATTAAAAATTATTTATCAGAAATGTCGAAGTCACAAGAGAATAGAGAAAAAGCCACACTGTTGTCTGTGATATACAGATTTTGGACCATATTTGTTTAACTACTTTTATAAAAACTACAGCGCCTTAGCCCGAAATACTTGATGGAAAGTTTTCCACAAGACCATTTATATACCATGTTAGTTATATAAAGTGCAAACCTGTGAAAACTCATATTTTTAATCTTTACAATGAGTATTTTTGTGAAATTTCCAGTTGTATGATTATGTAAAATAATGAGATTGTAGTTACAATCATAAAAATGTTCTTCTTGGACCAGAAAGATATCTCTACAAATAAGCTGTTTTTACTCTTCTTATTATTGTCAAATAAACACAAGAAATCAAGCCATATTTAGGACTTCAGTTATTTTGTTTCAGTGTTACAAATTATGTCCTTTGATTGGTTTAATAGAGCTTGTCACACGGTATGCCTTATTTTGATAAGAAACCGTGATGGCCATATATGTACATGCAGCAAACAAGACACAGCACCTGTAGCAACTGATGTACTATCCCATAGCAACCAATGTACAGTACCCATGGCAACAGCAGCTTCATGATACCTAGATGTCCAGCCACAATTGTTGTGGTGTTACAAATCAAATATCACTCACTTGCTGCTTGACTGGTGTTCTAATTAAAACTGTGACTCCCTCGGCTTCGCTTCAGGGAAGATGGAACATGCCAATAATTACACTCGGGCATCAAAGTTTTTACTAGAGTACTTGAAGCAGTCAACATTTGTATACTGTTTGATGAGCAAATACACCAGGTTTTGGCAGAAACTTCCTGGTTTTGCCACGAGGCATCAAATTCTTTCCTTAACATCTTAATACTTAACTACGGCCTTTTATGTTTATGATTCAATATGATAACACACACCCAGACTAAAAATTATTTACCACACATATTTTTGATTTAATGTAATAGCATAGAAGTCAAAACAAATATATACACACACACTTCTTAGATGAAGTATTTGTCAATAACTAGTCTTTTTGTCACCTAAAAATATATGCTTTTAAATAAATGAATCGTATGCTTATTCCATAAGAAACTGAAACGAAAAGAAACTAGAAACATTCACACAATGGTTATTTGAAACAGCAGTTTACAAACGATCCCTTGCATGGGCTTTCCAAGATGAAACGGCGCAGAAGACTTTTCATTGGTTGAGTGTGAATTTTCATGATAAAAATAATCACCCACAGATTGGCTCTTCGGTTACTTATATCTTTATAATTGTTGTTTACACAAGTATGTAGAGTTATGAATATGAGATCCATTTCATGTTTGGTGCTGTGGTGCAATCTGCGACCAACCATGCCAGAAAAACAAAGGCAAATCCTAACTTGGGGCTTTAATTTCTGGGAGAAATCCACATGACCACAGTGCTTGTGGATCAGAATTCTAGTTAAAAGATCAGAGTCAAAAAATGAAAAAACTCCCTGAACCCGTTTTAGATTTGAAGAAAAAGTTGAGCAGTCAACTACAAAAGGGGAAAGAGTTGTAAACTTGACAATTTAACTAAACACTAAACAATCATGGACAGCTTTTGGTCTCATGTTTGTCTAGACTCCAGTCAAGAAATTTGGTAAAAGGGTGTCAAAAATTGTTTGAAAAATTCAAAAAATGGGTGTCCAAATTGATTACTTACAATACATTTACATGTAAATGACAGATGAAACAGGGTGTGTAAATATAAAACAGGGAGTCAAAATGACCCCAGACACCCCTCTGGCTAACACAATGACTCCCGTTCTTGGCTACCACATACAACATGCAAGTGAATAATACTATTGCATTTAGAGTCAAAGGATTAGGTGACAAAACGGCTCAAGTCCAGGGGAGCAACGGAGGCCATTTAAAGGTGACTGTGATACTCGAGGCCTTCATTCCTTCATCTGTCAGCTGCCTCCTCCATCGCTGCCAGAGCTTCTTGCTCCTTGACCTTCTCCTCCGCCTCCTTCTGCATCTTCTCAAGTTTCTCCAGAGTTACAGATTTGAGAGGAAGCAGTTTTGGTTTACAGATAACCACGGAGGGCTGCTCCTCTTGATACACCAGACCCTGCTTCGGGAGAACCTCTCGGAACATTCCTTTCTCATCAGGCATGACTTTAGTTTCTTCTAGTCTCACCCGTCAGGAGAGAAGTTGTTGTGAAGAAGGGGGCAACTAAGAAGAGGTATTGAACTTCCTTGGCTGTTGCCACCTCACCTCTTTGATTGTTGATTTTGATTTTGGACAGTGAGTGAGAGAAGTTATACGGTTATAGATTTCTGAATAACCTGGTGATTTCTAAGCTTTGAGTTCTAGATGAGGAGCTTAGAGCCTTCGGATGACAATCAGTAAGACCTGAAACAAGGAAAAAGAAATATTCCAACCCATATAAGTATAACACCATTTCACCGCACAAAAAAACAAAACAAGTTAAAAAACATACAAAACTAAACAGTAACATTCAACCAGAGAAATCTTCATCAAATTCAGTTCAATTTACATTACATGGAACAAAACGATTCATGCTTTGTCACTTTCAATGATTTGGAAAAATCTCTATAAAAAGTTGGATTGGAGGTTTCCTTGGAGATGGGAATGCCGACTGTCAACACTCTCTCAAATTATTCTCCGAGTCTTTGCGTACACGGTTTGCAAATTTAACATTAAGTTCAGTTCTTTTCCCAACGTCTCATTTCCACCACAAAGAAAACTCTCGCAGATAAAAGGGTCATATTCCATATCACTCCGACTCTCACAAAAACATTAGTGTTTTACTATTTTACTTACGTCGTTTGTAGGAGAATGCAAGACACGAGCCACAGTTCTTTTCATTTTGCTTGGGAAAACATCGAAGTGTCTGCTCCTTACAAAAATGCAATAGCGCCACCAAGAGTCAATTTTAGCTTGACGTTTGGATCGCCTTTGCCGAAATTAGACCCGACCAGGGAGGCAAATTCATAACAAAGAGGCAGAGCATGTATTGCTTTTTTCTGTGCATGTTTGGGTGTGTCGGGCAGGATTCGTAGAGGCAATCGTCCAAGCATAGTCCACCGAGAAGAAGAACACACAAATAATCTTCAAGGGTGGTGAATGTGGAGGGGGAGAGAGTCGGCAAAAGCTAAAAGAATGCCTCTCCCTCGTCTTCCCAAAACCCCTCTCCCCATGGCAACTCTACTTCACAAATGAAGCTCCGGCAAATTTATTTTAAATCTTTCATTTTAATGAACCATCTTGTGTTGTACGTATGCCTCAGTTGCTCAACGATCCCATGTAGTTTATCCGATTTGGAGGGGGGCGTGTCCAGAGGATTAAAAAATGGGAACCCGGACTGCCAACTGACAACATCGAAGAAATCTTTTATCTTACGGGGTCTTTTTGATAATAAAATATTTCCTCATTGATAGACTGGGATTATTAACTCCATGCTCCTACCATACAAACTCACAGGCCAAAATACTATGGGGCGCCGTTTGTCCATTAATTGTTTGACACTTTTAAGGCATGTTTTTACCATGGTTTACAGCAATTAGATGTAAACCATAGAAACTGTTGCCAAATGCTGTTATGGTTTACATACCAGTAAAGTATTTGTTGTGTATAAGTTTATGGTTTACAAACCATGAACATACAAAAAACATTTACAAATCGTGGTTCATAAACCAAGAAAATTTACGCATTTTAAAAACATGGTTAATAAACCATAAAAACTGAAGCATCAAATTCATGGTTTACAAATCATGGTTTATAAACCATGAAAATTGAGACATCTAAAAAACATGGTTTATAAACCATGAAAATTGAAGAATAAAAATCGTGGTTTACAAATCATGGTTTATAAACCATAACAAATGAACCATAAATCATGGTTTGTGACCATGGTTTATAAACCACGAAAATCGAGACTTCTTAAAAAACATTGTTTATAAACCATGAAAATCGAGACTTCTTAAAAAACATGGTTTATAAACCATGAAAATCGAGACTTCTTAAAAAACATGGTTTATAAACCATGAAAATTTACACATCTCAAAAACGTTGTTTGTAAACCATAAAAAAAAATGTGCACTTACAAATCATGGTTTACAAACCATAAAAATGTGCACTCACAAATCATGGTTTACAAACCATAAAAAATGTGCACTCAGAAATCATGGTTTACAAACCATAAAAAGTGTGCACTCACAAATCATGGTTTAAAAACATGAAAGTTGAGGCATCTTGAAAACATGGTTTATAAACCATGAAAATTGAAACGTGAAAATCATGGTTTATAAACCATGAAATCGGAGGCATCTAAAAAACATGGTTTGTAAACCATGAAAAGTGAAGCATCAAATTTATGGTTTATAAACCATAAAATTGAGGCATCAAATATGGTTTACAAATCATGGTTTATAAACCATAAAAAAATGTGCACTCACAAATCATGGTTTATAAACCATAACAAATATTTCACAAATCATGGTTTACAAACCATAAAAACGCTAAACAATTAATTGACAAACGGCACCATACGTGTAAAACCAAAGTTGAACCGTTAAGTACAAACAGCAAGCTCGACACGCTATAATGCATTTATGCAGGTGGTATAAAAATGCATCGTCTCTTTTAGACTTTGTGCACAAAGAATAATGGTGTATGGATGGCGATTTGTGCTCGCGACAGAATTATGCGGGCGACTATCACACACCATGCGTGAAGTATTGCTGATGCAATACAACAAAATGGACGGATGATTTACTTACACAACGGACCAAACTTTTGGTTAGCTTTCAAACAAACATGATAACTGAGAGCAAAATAAATATTATTATTTGCGAGGTAAGAAACTCGCAACTGATGTGTAAAAGTATTCATGGAATTGGCGTGGCTTTTTTTGCTGAGCGAAATTGTCCTATATGCTGAGCGAATTTATGTTTCAGCTTCTAAAATTAACAAACTTATTTGCATTTTTATAGATGCCAGCATAAAACTACGTAAGATTCACTCAGGCATTCTACTCTTAAGAATTATTCTTCGATTGAGACAAAGTTCATAGACAGTGGATATTGTACATTTTCTTGCAAAGTAGGCCGACTGCTGAGCTGATGTTGTTTCGTGTTGGAAATTATGTATTGAAAATTTTTCAGCAACTAGTTAATATTCATGTGGTAGCAATACGCTTCCTCTGACTGAAACTATAGTCGATTTACACTGATAACAATTAACGCACATAATTGACAATTAAGCTTTAGAGAAAATATATTACAACAAAAAGTATAGGTTAGTCTAGTGCTTTTATTATAGGCTTGCTTTAAATAAACAAATCAAGGAATGATCCACAAGGACGCAGTTTTGAGAACACATGTAATTGGTTTCTGTCCCTGTTGAATGAAGCTGAAATAATGAGGACGGCATCAGACGAAATGTATACATAGTTAGCCGAAACAAATTGGGGGACGGGGGGGGGGGCACACAGAATCTCCATGGGATCGAATCTCTTGCCACACCGGCACCTGCGCTCTTCACCCAGTGAAATGTCTCTACACAACAAGCTCAGCACAGTAAAAACAACAACAACAATAACAACACAGAAACAACAAAACGAAAGTCTTGCTTTCTCCAGAAGACGATCAGAGCATACTGATCGAAACGTCGAGTTGAAACCAACGGTTCTTTTCAGAACCACCCCAACTCATTAGAGATAGTCATTACATGGTGTTACCGCAAACCTTTCCATATCGTATTTCCACCATGCAAAGTTTCAAATCCTACATTGTTATAAAGGTAAATAATTGTTATACCTTAACAAGAACACAGTAATAATTATACAACAGTCACTGAAAATGAATCGTTAAGATAAAAACCAACCCCCAAAAAGTCACTGTATACCTGCATGATTAAAAACACACAAAACAATTAGTATGCGAGACTTCATCATTTTATTAGATACAGAAATCAAATCTCAAAACCACTGCCCTACCAGCATTTTAATACAGGATAATACTATAACAAAAAACACCACCACGTTGGTAAACTAATACGAGTGACAAGGTGTGGGTAAGGACCGACCCGCCTAAACCACGAACCCTCTTTATTATTATGGCAGCTGAATCAAAACCTAGCTGTGAGCGAGTTCATCTGTACCTAAGGCAGTGATGTTGCTGGTACTCTGGGCTCTGGGAACAATGGATAAAAAGCAAGAATCCAAGTCTCCGGTGGTCAGAAGATGATCAACTACTTGGAGTGACTGTTGAAGTTCTTGGGATGCGAGAAAACAAACACTATACATTTTAATGTTTTGAGTGGGAGTCGAGAATCAATTGGACGGCAGGTCAGAGGGGGAAGGACTGTGCGGCATGGTGGTGAAAAGTTGCTTGATTTTGGTACGTTTTCTCCAATACGGCATGATGACAAGATTCATTTAATAGTAGTTTTGAGAAGTTGATGATGGTACCTGCCATCATAGAGTAAGGCTGTTGTCACCATATATCTTCTGGACGTGTGATGTGGTCAGCTACCAGAGACCTCTGCTTCCCTAGTTTTCAAGCGTGGGAGGCCCAACAAAGCTTCCCGGTGATGATGGCTTTCCGGAGCTCCGAGCCCTGCAAAACGCCGTCGAATCAAACACAACCTTCGAGTAATTTGCAGGTATACGAAAAATCCAACGAAAACAAAAAAAGTTGTTTGCAATCTTTGATGAAAAAACTCAAATTCCTCAAATGTTTTCTACAAAATGCGTGTTTTTTAAGAAGCATCGCGGTTATTTTGTTTACATAGGTTTCTAGTTGGTAAAGTTTGACTCTATCAATTACTTTCACTTGAGAGAAACATCAGGTTTTTTTTAAAGTGAAGAAATGTAAAAATCAAAGAATGCTATACAAGAGAATAGTTAAATCTGACGGCAAAGGCACGTGCAATATATCGGGTAGATCTTTTTTTAAAAACCTGTGACGGAAATGGGGCAGATATTTTTGAATAAAAAAAAACAGTCGACTGGAAAAAGGGCCACATCTTACTATCGACGTCTAGTTGCGGGAGTTCTCCTGATGTTTCGTTTAGCGTGTTTAGTTTGGACGACTCTTCAGTGGTTTCCCTTCTAGAACTTCTTCGATGTAATGTCATTTTCGCTGATGTGACCGTTACAATGGGCATGTGAATATCCAATAAAAATGTCCGTTTTAACGTTCGCAACAATGAATACTGGCTAAATCCACCGAAAGTGCCGAGATTTTATCACGAGAGGGCGACATTCAACACGTTAACTCATGAACCAGGCAAATCTTGAAACCGCATGTGCATGAATATTCATCAAAATGTGAAATATGCTGGTGGGATCGCATGATGGTTCCAAGTGAAGTCAGTTGCAATATGAAATCAACTGGTTCTGTTAGATCGAGGTAATCCCAAAACAATCAAACTAAATAAAATACAGAAATCGTAAAAATCATCAGTCTGTCCAACAATGTAAAAACAAGGACGGCCCCCCAAAAAACCCACCCCAAAACAAACAAACACACACCCCAAATACGATGGTAAAGAACTAATCATCGCCCCACTACTATTACTAACATAAAAAAAACCCAACACAATCTTATTCTTAATAAAAGAATTCATACAAATAACAAAAGAATAAGTATAATTACTTTGTACAACACAATAACAAACCAAATTTACCTACAGTTTGCAAATTTTAAATACATATGGAGTTAGCAGAGGCTACAAAATATCCTTCCAAAATTGACAAATTTTCTGTACCTCATGGAGACCAAGAACAAAACTTAAATGAGAAAACAAAAGGACTCCAAGGGGTAATTCTAAAGACTGGGGTGCTCCGTCTAAGGAAAGAGCAAAACGATGCTCCACACAGATGCATTTGGGAGAACTATCCTTTCTTGCTCAATATTGGTTGTGAAAATTGCGAGATAACTATGAAAGAAAAAAACCCTTGTCGCACCATGGAGGTGGTTGTGTGCAGATTCTTTATTTTGAGACCTTAAAATCTAATTCTGATGTCTCGAAATCAAATTCATGGAAAATAACTTCTTACTCGAAAACTTCGTTACTTCCGAGGGAGCCGTTTCTCACAATGTTTTATACCATCAACCTCTCCCCATTACTCAAGGTTTTATGCAGATAATTATCTTGAGTAATTTTCAGTGCCTGTAAGCATACACTGCAGTTGTCTGCAAAAGTTGCCTCGTGTGTGGGTTTTGTCATTGTGCGGTCAAGGGGGGGGGGGGGGGGGCGGGTGGGGGCCGGGCGGCCTGAATGATATTGCTCCGTCAAAATAACCGGGTATTTGTGTTAACTTTGCTGGAGGGGAAACCCCTGTCCCTAAAAATGGTTAAGACCATACTCAAGCCTTATAATAAATATAGGCCTACAACCTACTACGTTATGAAATATATTTAACCAATTTTGCCTACTAATAGGATTCTAAGAACCATCTTAGAAGAGTTTAACAATGTGGAAACGGGTTGGTTCAAGATTACACTATTCATGGTGCATGTAATAGGTACTGGTACATCGTACAAAACGACAATAAAAAGCCAGTGTATTATGCAAATGAGTTCGCTCATTTGCATAATGAAATTCTCGAGCTGTACCAGCATAAACAAACTTCAGATCGGGTCAGGTTTTTTTAAATGATTTTGTTATGAACCAAAATGACGAACAAAGGACGCCTGTAATATGCAAGAAACATCATTTTACAAGACAAAATTTACTGTGCTACGTTTACGAAGGATGAAGTTTCCATTTATGATATGCCTTGTATTAAGGTGTTCATTTTCGTGTTCTTGTTGTGTTGGCTACCAACATAGTATAAAAATGGTCTCGGTTCGACTTGTAACTTTCAACTAATCATTATTTCTGCGTCATCTGTTGATTTTTACGACCTGTTTTATTATAATTAGGTTCTGGGTGACGGTGGTATCACCATCAAATAACTTTTCTGTTTTGAGCGTCTCCGTGAAAATTTGATCCCATTTCTCAAATTAAACGACTTTCGACTCGTAACCTCTGATGGTCTTCAAGAGAAAAGTGGACCCGGGTCACCACAACTTAACTGAGAGAGTATTTCCTTGGTTGTATAATAATATTACTATATAGAGTATTTGTAAGGCGTCAAAATCCATCAAACTAAGGTGCTCAAGGCGCACATCAAAATTATCTTTTAATGAATTGTTTTTTTATAACCAAAATGGCGAACAAAGAAAGTTTGTAATACAAGAATTATTTCACAACTCATTATTATACAAATATTTTACAACTCATTATTATGGAATTATTTGACAACTCATTATTTTACAACTAATACATTCATACAAAATTATCACCAAAAATTAAAATAAGGGCCATTGAAACAACCAACCGAGCTCGTGGTTACGATACGTGCAAGGTGCATGAGTTTTACAAAGACAATAAAAACAACAAAACCAAAACCCACACCAAGAACAAACACATACACAAATCTCAAACAAACCAGAAACGAAACAACCGGTAAAAAAGGCAGTCAAACAAACAAATACCCCACAAAAGCGGGCCTTTTCACCACGCCCATCAGACAAAAACCACACAGAATCACGTGCAAATTTGTATCAATTAAAACAGGGCCTGTCACCGTCATAGAACATCTTTATGACCAACTTTGCAAAATAAATGTACTTCCATCCAAGCATGACCGTAAAAGAATACCCTTCAACAGAAAACTGCAGAGAAAAAAAGGAGGGAGTGCGGGAAAACTAATCCTACCCGCATATAGTCATTTTTCACAGCAGCTGTGGTTAAAACGAAAACTATCATTTTACACCACAACGTTCAACAACCACCACCACATCAGCGGCCTGTGTGTCAGTTGACAAGAACAGTTTCGCTGATGCGTTTTTTGGTACAATACTGTACTTTCTACACTGTATTCTGGCATCATGCAATGCTATAAATAGTGCATTTCTTCAAAGACGATGTCACGAACAAGACTGGATGGAGCACGGAGGAACTAGTGAGGTAACATTTTAATTGCTCTCTTGTGAAAATTTGTTTTCCTTGTTGACTTGTTGACTTTTTGATTTAGCATCCACAAAATAAGCATACAAAATCAGATTGCCAAAAAAGTTAGTTTTAAAATACATCGCACTGTTTTAATCTTGTGACTGACCATCTTGGATTAACTTTTCCTTAAGCCTTATCCTAACCCCGTCACCTTTATTATAGTAATCATGATGTAAAAATGATAAATATTGTGACTTTTCACCCTTGGAAAAATGCTGACAGCCCAGCATATTGGTAAAATTTGTTACAATTTCAAATATATAGCACAACCTCATCCCCATGTCCGGTGGTTGCTCTAATAGCCGAGGTATCTCTTCTCTACATAAAAAGGTCTTGGGGTTGATGTTCAACCTCAAGCTTACATTCAGACAAAGAAGGCGCAGCGAACAGTCGTCGGGGATGGCAAATAAATCGTAAAACTATATTTTGAACATCTGATAAAAAAATGTAAGTATTTTGAAACAGAAAAACATACATTGTACTAGGTGTAACGATTTGTCTAATGGGTGGGGATTGCATTGTATTAATACATTTGCTGCTGTGCTGGGTTTTCGTTGTGCTCAAAGCGGAAGTCCGCGACCACGTGAACAAATGAGAGAACAAAAACCCCTCCAGAATGAGTTTCGTTTTGAATAAAATAATCAGGGGTAGCCGGCTTTAAAATTTTACATATTGTGGAAATTTAATCTGGGAAGGTTTTCGGTAACATCAGCGTTTTAAAAGTGTTAGTTTTGAATTGGCCATAACCAGTCTTAATTGTTTGAGCACCCTTACACCGATGTGTATTGAGCAAAACACTCCCTACTTTCCAGAGTCTTGTGAACTTGTTACACCATCGGTTCTTTTTAAACCATAAGTCAAACCATTTCACAAGAAATATTTCATGACTCTCTTTCTAGAATTACTTACTTGTTGAGTTGTCGACTAATATGAACAATATGAGTTGTTTTTTAGGTACTGTTATGAATTGTTTCCTGCTGTTCAACCAACGTTCAAACATTTCCAACAATGGAAACTCAGTAAAACGCGAAATCAATAAATCAATGACCAAATAGACCGAAAAGCTATAATATTGCGAAAACATATGGTGTGACTATTTAAAGGCACTGGACACGTTTGGTAATTGTCAAAGACCAGTGATCCATCTTGGTGTATCTCAAAATATGCATAAAATAACAAAACTGTGAAAAATTTAACTCAATTGATCATTTAGTGGACAACTACTTCTATCTCGAAAACTACGTTTCTTACACTGTTTTGTCCCATCAACACCTCTCCATTGCTCATTACCAAGTAAGTTTTTATGCTAACAATTATTTTGAGTAATTAGCAATAGTGGTCAGTGCCTTTAACGATTCTATACGCACTTTGTTTCCGTGAGATCGCACAGCAGTTCGTATTGAATACAAAGCATACACACAATCGTCCAGCTTATAAAAAGAATACACAGTGTTGCTTAAAATAGAAGAAAACCATTTTATCAAATATATTAATTGCCTTCTTTTGTAAAACGGTTTTCCCTTTCGAAACTTACTGAGGTTTTGAGGAGTGCTTTTGTTCTTTTTGTCAGAGATACAATACGTTTGGTTTCACCGAAATAGACACAAACCATTCTGGTTTTGTTGTCGTTTTGTTTTCAAAAGAACAGTGCGTTTGGTTTTTATACCGCAAACGGGATAATTATTCAGTTTTATTTTACATTAGAAAACACATGGACAAACAAAATTGAAATGTTCATAATATAAATTTATGGTAGATGCCATCACGACTTGGCAGATTGGTGTACAATATTAATCTGAAATAAACTTCCCAATCACATCAGGGACACAACATCCTTCAACATTGAAGTCACTTCTGAAAGCCCGCTTGTTTCAGGAGGCCTGCCATCAATGACTTTTTATTTCTTCTGTGCCTCAGCGTCTTTGTGCAAACTTTTGATTTAGGAGCTATACAAATTACGTTTGATTGATTGATTGATTGATTGATTGATCAATTTCTTATCTAATTCGGGGATTCCCCCTTTATGTGGCGTATACAAGTATATATAGACGAAGAAAACTACAGTGTTTCTAAAATAGAATGAAGACACTTGACACGTTTGGTCAAAGACCCTGTTACCACTTGGTGTATCCCAACATATGAATAAAACGACAAACCTGTTACCATTTGGGCTCAATTGTTCATCTAATTTGCAAGAGAATAATGAAAGAAAAAACACCATTGTTGCATTACTTTGTTTGCTTTCAGACGCCTAAAAAGGCTTGAGTGAAAAAAAATTATATTTCTAAAACATACGTTACTTCTGGGGGAACCGTTTCTCCCAATGTTTTTAACTGTCAACAGCTCTCCATTGCTAGTTACCAAGTAATTTTTAAGCTAACCATTTCTTGAGCAATTACCAAAAGTGTCCAGTGCCTTTAAACACATTTGTCCTCCTTTGTCAGGAAGGGTAAATATGCAAACAAAATAAATAATTTAAAACGTGGATAGTTTATAGAGTCATCTGCATAAAATGAAACTCAAAACAATATTTGCAATGGGATATTAATTTCAGGTTTGGGTTATAAACTAAGCAATAAATGTGCAAACACAAAACAACCATATGCCACATAACTGTAGTAATGTTTTATGCATAAATTAATAGGACATAATATAAAATAAATTTGTTTAAGGACAAACAGTTGGAGTCTGAGCTATCAAAAACACAAATTTATTAGAAAATACTTATCTTGTCTGTATTTGTTACTTTTTTTCTTATTTGTATCTTTTCTATTTTTTTATTTTGTTAATTGTTTTATTTATTTATTGATACATTTTTATTTATTTGATTTTTATTAAAAAGAAAAATTATTGGTTGATTTATTTTTTTAATCTCATTTATTTGTTTGTTCATGTATTCAAGTTGAGTTCACATCCGTTTATTGCTATCAATCATTCTCTATTTAACAAAACATATGGAAAGGTTCCACAACATGTGCAAATGTTGAACATATGCGTTGAACATATGCAAAACAAATTAACGTTACAAGGAAATAAACAATAAAGATATTGTGCAATTCATTATTAATTGATTGATTGATTGATTGACTGACTTATTTATTAACATCCTTATTTACTCACAATTAAATTGATTTGTTTACATTTTCTTTGGGTGGGGGAATGAGAGATGGTCAGACTATTTCGCTGTCTTTATTTAAAAATTGCACACAACCTGAACAAAGGGCAAGAGAGACAATAAATCATAAGACTTTAAATTAAAATGGCAGCTGCTGTAGAAATCTTCTGAAACAAATGAAATTGAAACTGTAGCTCGTTAAAGGTAACCCTGCTTTGGGTTTCAGATAATTTATGATTTTAACTCTCATAGGAATTCATTCATCACAAGGCTTGGTAATAAATTATGTAAGGTTAATTCTGAATGTAGACTTGCATAAAACTGGGTACATTTACAGCAAACAAAATCCAACAATCGTAACACCATCGGAACTTGAGTCTGGTGTACCTTTATAGTTCGCCTAAATAATAAGAAACTCCTTTACATTTTTTACCTCATTTCATTTCATTTACTTTAATTTAATTTCATTTAATTTCATTTAATTTATTAAGCCAATGACTCTGAGACAAGTGAACTTAATCACTGTACTAGCCAAGAGCCAAACGGAGAGAAGAAAAGGAAGGAAGTTTCACTTTTGGATGTGGGAAGAAAACCTCCCGAGAATTATTCCAGGGAAAACCTGTGCAGTAAGGTAGGGAATGAAAACCCAATCCATATAATGTCTCGACATGAATTGACCTGGAGTCCAAGAGATGGAAGGCGAGGAAAGATACCAACTTGACCATCTACCTTCAGCCGTTGTGGAATTTAAAACTTGTTTAATTCTTTGGATCAGTAGAAGCATAGCTTAGCGGCCTACCATGGCTTGGTATTTACCTCTCTAAGTAGTAGTGCCGCAGGTATTTGATGATAAAGTTACCTGCACATTACTGCTTAATGAGGTGTCTACCATGAACTACACGTATGTTACTTAAATAATAATCTACCAATAAGGTACTCAAGGTGCTTAGTATATAAATTTTTACAGAAAGATACAGGTTATTGAAGTTATGAATTATGCGACCCAATTATGTAGCACCTTTTAGAAGGAGCTATACGGCACATTTAGCAGCCACAGCCAGGAACACCCTTCTCTTTTCGATAAGTGCACTGGGTTCTTTTACGTGCATTACACAACACACCAGACCAACGGCTTTACGTCCCATCCGCAGGAAGAAGCAATGGTTAAGTGTCTTGCTTAAGGTCACAAGTGTTACGACTGGGACTCGTACCAAAACTCTGCTGATCAGAAACATCAGAGTTAAAACTCGGTGCTCTTAACCACTCGGCCACGACACTTCCACTTAAATGAAAACACTGTGCTGTTTAAACTGAACGCTGAAAAGTGATATTGATTTGAATATTGGTTTTAAGACATGATACTGCTGAATAATAAAACACAGTTTAGGAATTGAAAATATACACATTTTAAAGTTGTAAATTCCCTTTAAACAAAGACTAGACAGTCATTTGACCATGAAAAGTAATATACCTCTGGGATATTATATCGCCATGGAGTGAGTATATATTTTTAGCAATAGCTTTCTGGTTTGTTTTACACTAATAATGAGAAGGCATTAATTACTAGGAACTACATTAATTACAAGTGTCAAAGTGCCTTATGCTAACCTTTTCTGAAAGCATATACTTATAAATGTCTATCTCCAAAGATCGCTTAAAGGCAACTTTTGGAGATTCAAATTTCCTTGGTTTGTGAATGCTGGGTCCAGAGATGTGGTTGGTAACTGCTGTCACCTTGCGAAACGCATATGGGTTGGACATTCTTGATAAAAATAATGTGGCAGTTTTCTCCTGTTTTATGAATTATGAAATGCTGTACTATGAAATTTGGGCTGGGTTTTCCGAATCTGAACCCACTAATTAAATTTTGGAACTGAAATCTATATTTTGCTCAGGTTTTTTGATAGTGCAGGTCAGTCTGGTGTTTAATCTACCACAGCATATTGAATGACATTGGGTGTTAAATTGCAATTAAATGAAAAGACCCTCCATGAGGAAACCACTAAGCTGCCCCACGTTTAATTACCAGTAGTAATTGATGAGCCGCAATAAACATCTATCAAAATAATGACTAATTTATCACTTTAACGTTTTTAATTAATATTCAACGGGCTTTTTGTGTTTATGTGGTTGTATCGTTTGTGCGTGTACATTATGTGTCCAGAGTGTAATGCAGATTCGTATCAACTGAAGGTCATAGGTTTTATCAAACGCAATAATTAAATATAATTATAATTTTTTTTCAGTGATTGATATTTATTATTAAGCAACTTGAAAGTAGTAGCCCTAGACCAGGGCTTTATTAAATATAGCATGTATTAGGCACAAAAACTTGCTTAGCACAACAAACATTTGCTAAGCAAGAATAAATTACCTGCCAGAATACCATATAATTACCACTGTGACTGGTACCTCACTGATTTCTTGCTTAGCCAAGAAACTTGCTAAGCAGAATTGTCTGATTAACAGCTTTAACAGCTTAACAGCCAAAATAAGTAGCCTTCAACTTGAATTGGCTTGTGATATTACATATGACGATATTGTTATTGTACATATTTCATTTAAATATTAAAAAATAAAAACTTCTTAGATGTATGCAGTATGTAACTAGCCAATCTCAATAATAATTTGTATTGCCACACAAGTGTTATAGTTTGAATTATCACAGACTGCTTAGAAATATATGCAACCCTGACAGCCAAACTAGTCAACATGTACATGTATCTTAACCAATCACAGGTACCCATGTAGACATACATGTATCCTCCTAGGTGATGAGAAGTAGTTATGGTTCTATTAAAGCGGCACAGAAGAATGAACTTTGTTGTACCAGTCCAATTTGCTTGCTCTGTTCTAAGTACTAGCGCCGCAGTTGTTCATATTGAAATCCAACTGCTACTCTGGTGCTTAACACTGGGCCTTGCTTACAATCAAGATCCGATGACAACCAAGTGGTCGCCCACTGATTGCCCGACGGTTACCCGATGACAACCCACTGGTCACCTCATAACTGCATTGTGGCTGCCCAATGACAACCTACTCATCCCAATGGTTGCCTACTGTTCGCCCAACGGTTGCCTCATGACAACCTAATGGTCACCTCATGACTGCATTGTGGCTGCCCAATGACAACCTACTCATCCCAATGGTTGCCTACTGTTCGCCCAACGGTTGCCTCATGACAACCTAATGGTCACCTCATGACTGCATTGTGGCTGCCCAATGACAACCTACTCATCCCAATGGTTGCCTACTGTTCGCCCAACGGTTGCCTCATGACAACCTAATGGTCACCTCATAACTGCATTGTGGCTGCCCAATGACAACCTACTCATCCCAATGGTTGCCTACTGTTCGCCCAACGATTGCCTCATGACAACCTAATGGTCACCTCATAACTGCATGGTGATTGCCTAATGACAACCTACTCATCCCAATGGTTGCCTTCTGATCGCCCAAAGGTTGCCTCATGACAACCCAATGGTCACCTCATAACTGCATTGTGGTTTCCCAATGACAACCTACTCATCCCAATGGTCGCCCACTGATCGCCCAAAGGTTGCCCTATGACAACCCACTAGTCACCTCGTAACTGCATTGTGGTTGCCCAATGACAACCTACTCATCCCAGTGGTCGCCCACTGATCACCCAAAGGTTGCTCGATAACAACCCAATGGTCACATCATAACTGCATGTCAATTACCCAATGGACAACCTACTTATCTGAAAGGTTGCCTACTATATTAACCCAACGGTTGCTCGATGACACCCCACTGGCATTGGTGGCCTACAGGTCTCGTCCGACGATTGCTCATAGTGATCTCTATAAACCCAGAACTGTCTCATTTCTCGAATGATGAAATAATTACATCAAAAGATCTTTGATAATCAGTAATCAGGGTAATCACTGTGAAAAAGATTAGAACAATTTAAATTGTTACACATATATTAATACTTTATTTCCACTTCTATCATAAATATACATGATCAAATAAACAGTTATGTAACATAGTATACTGAAGACCTTACTGAAGTTACACACCTGCAGAAAAGCCATAACAATTTCGACTGCGTCTTCATAAAATAAAAAAGCTAATTTACTTATATATACAATTGAGTTGAAATCTTTGAACTTGCTGTATTTTGTTTTGGCTACAACTATTGGCTTAACAGCAACGCAGGGCTTGGATATAACACTGGCCCATAGGACTGAGTCCAGTACATAGTTCTAGTGTCTGGCATGTAAACAAAAGACTAGACAAGTCCAGGAGCCCTGTGTTTTTTCAATTGAATAAGACTACCCTACTCCGTGTAATATTGTGTTCAAATGTTGACCTTTGAGTCTGATAGAATACCTTTCCTTTCTATTAAGTAATGAAGTACTTATACTCATATATGATTTGAGGCATTGCATGGTGAGGTATCAATATATATTTGGTTCGCGGTAACACCGTGTGTGTATCTACTTGCCAGGTAGAGTTTGTTCTTCGAGAACTGTCTTGCTTCATTCTACTACCGCGGAGTAGATTGTTCGGGGTGTTCGGGAGACTTCTCAGTTCTGGAAACAAGTGTCCCGCTTATTAACTATTACTACCGCGGAGTCAGTTCTTTGGTTGGTCTCAAGGTTTCGACTAGCTTGCTCTAGTCATCGCTAGGAGACTACTTATACTCATATTATACAGACAAATGAGATCAATCTTCTCTTTACATTCCTTAATGCTTGTTCAAATAAAACGGTTAAATGTATCTTTAGATGTGTCAGGACATTTTTTTCTAATTTAGATTCTGGTTTTGTATAAAACTATTCTGGGCCAGTGAACATTTTGAGCAACAAGACCTGTGGTCTCGTTGGTACCCTTTAACCCCTGGGTGGAGAGAAACTTAAGGTGAAGTGTCTTGCTCAAGTACACAAGTGTCACGATCGAGATTCAAATTAACACTCTGCTGAACAGACACACCAGAGCTTGAGGTCGGTGTTCTTCTCCACTCAGCCACGATACCCTATTAAGTTAGCACCTCACACCACGCCATGAAAGAGTACCGCACGCTAATATCTTTTTTCACGCTTGAATCCTTTTTTGGACACCGTTTAATGTTTTACCAAGAAAAAACAGTACCATTTTTTTTCTAAGCGTAGTAGAACTGATTCTACAGCCCAAGATATACACGTTCTAGTAAAACAAACAAAAATGCAATAATATTGGTCCAATATGTTTTTTTGAAAGATACCTTTAGCTTGCTCTCGGGTCAGATCATTGCCATAGCAACTGGGTATTTGTGTTTCATCCACGGTCACAGATAACTTCAACAATCTGGAATAAGAAATAAGAAGAAACAAAATGATAGGTGAAAATGCTCAACACTAAAGAGAATTGGACACGGGACCACAGGCCCAAGTTTTAGTGGCAGGTCTGTAAAGGCCCGGTCACACAGGCCCTGATAACGAGAACGAAAATGTTAACGATAAAAATGCACCCCCTCTATTGGTTAAATAAGCGTGGGCGTATTCTGGGTAGAGCATTTCAACCAATCGGGGGCGTGCATTTTATCGCTCTCGTTTTCATTCTCTTTATCGGGGCCTGAGTGACCGGGCCTTTAACCCATGACTGGACAGGTCCAGCAGTATTGTGTTTTTTAATTGAATACTAGAACCTCAAGCATTTTGAATTCTGTGTTCATTTCCCTGCAATTGGACCATTGGTCACCATGGAAAATGTGTTATGAAAAAATATATGCAATGAATGAATGAATCCTACATGTACCCTTAAGAAAGACAAATCCAGGATTGAAACAGAGGGAGACATCATTATAATCATGGAGCAGAAACTGCCAGCATGTCTGTAATACTCAAAGTCCAATAAACCCTCATCCACCATGTCATTTGTTTCCATCTTTCTGTAAGTGTCTGCGGTAGTAATGCACCATTTGGTTTTAGTGTCTCTGCGCTGTTGATGGGGCTTGCCTAAACCGATGCACGAACGGTTCTGATGGTGTACTATTACTAGGACACGTGGAATACGATACATTACGTTAAAGGCACTGGACACTATTGGTAATTACTCCAGATCATTGTTAGCAAAAAACTTACTTGGTACTGAGCAACAAGAGAGCTATTGATAGTATAAAAGAAGTAATCTCTTACTGAGCTGAGGTCTGGGATTCAAGGCATCTGAAAGCACACAACTTGTATGTATTCCATTTGTAATTTTGTGCTCCTTGCTGTGAGTTGCTTTGAAATTCCATCTCCTTTTGGCTAGTAATGAGGAGCCTCGCTGCAAGGCGACAAACTTTGCTTCAAAATGTTCCAGCAAATTGTGGTCCAGAAAGTTCTAAAGTAATTGGGTTTCTTTGTGGTTTTTGTTCCGGGCTTTGGTCCTTTTCAATGACCATTTGCTCATTAAGGTCACTTACGTGCCAGCAACTTACTGCTTTTATGGTGCAGAATGGCCTTAACAAAAAACAAAAAGTATGCAGTGGCAAAGCTATGCTTAGCTCTTTCAGTTTGGGATTCCAATTACTGCTTATATTCCTACTTGTACATGTACCCTTATATTTGCTAATCATAAAGTTTAATGACTGTATAGAGAATGCATGCAAATGGAGGTTATGCAAAACAAAAAGCTGGGGGTTTTAATACTGGGCCTTCCTCGAAGAACCCCCTACCCCTGGTCTGAAAAAGGTAATATATATATTTTGTACACATTTGAGTAAAGATCCTGATACAATTACTTGTTTCTCTCTTACAAAAGCAGAACAACAAAACTGGACAATTTAACCCTTTCATGCACCATGTGATAAATTTATCAAAATGACAAACTAAATGTTTATCGATTTGCTTTTGCAACCCCCTTAAACAGGTCTCTCAGTATATATTTCACTCTACAACCCATTTTTGAAGGGATTTACACTAGGTGCATCTGAATCAAGGGACTTTGGCTATCTGCTAGAAGCCACACAGCACTGAAGTATGTGGCTTTCAGTGGTTCGGCCATAGGCACTGCTCCAGCCATCTTTTCAGACATGACCAATGCCCAATGGCTCAAGCACAAAAAATAGCTGAGCACAACAGCATCATGCTTACCAAAATATGGTTAACAGCCAAAATTATCTCACATGTACAATTTATGATTGGTATCCCGTCTTTTTTTAACCTAGAATGAAGTTTCTAAACAATTTATTTGGCACAAGCAGCTTTATGAAAATGGACCCAGACCCAGGTGCACATAAAAGAAAGGCAATTCACATAAAACTACCAGCATATTTAACCAAGTCATCAAAATGCAAATATAGCCACTCCACAAATTTGCATAATATGTATGTATTGATATAAGGACTTCAGTGCACTGGGAGGCAATAAACATAGAGAAAATAAACTTACACTGGTCTCCATTAGAACCGCATCTAGACATCGGTGAAGAGCACTGCCCACTATTTCATCCAATAGAAAATGAACCAATCTACCAACAAAATATACAAATTGTTAGAAGTTACCCTCCTTAAAAATGTACTTGCCGCCCAGAATTGTAAAATCTTACTTTTGAGTAGGCTGCAACCTTTCCAAACAATCTCGTCCAATAGAAAATAAACCAATCTACAACCAAAATATCAAGATATAATGTTCAAAAGCTGTATGATAGCTATTTCCCTATTTGTTTGATTTGAATTCACTTGCCAGCCAGAATAGTACAACCCGACTTTTTAGAAGGGTGCAATCTTTTCTAACTAGTCCTCATATATTTGAATAATAATTGACAACCAATTATTTTTGTTTTGTTTTGACCAAGGGGCCACTCAGAATAATAACATGTTGAAATTTATATCTGTTTTTAAAACTTTGAGTGGGTACATCAAAAGAAACGCTGCATCTAAAGAAATAACTAGAAAGTAATACTTGTACCTACATACTCTTCCAAAAACCAAAACACAAGCCTGACCTTAAATTGTCCGTTATTGTTTAGAATCTTGAGATAAACTTACTTTTCGTCAGCTACAAATCTCCAAAGGTAGAGGTTAAGATAATGCGTGTCAACCTGGATCTGTTGCAATCCGTAACGCCCAAACGTCCTCAGTCTAACACACTCTAAAAATGTCTGAAATGAAACAGCACCCAAACATTATATTGGTTTTACCGTAGCAGAGATTTGTGTTGAGCCCTGTATATTCGGCACTTTTTGAGGTATGAGGCCTAAAAATCCACAAGCGTACTGTAAAAATGTATTTTGGTCACAACTTGAAACTTTGTAACCACTACAAGTTCATTATAAATAGGTTGATACAGTCCCAAAATGTAGCTATATTCTTGTAGTGACCCAAGTCACCTGACGTCAATATAGAGTCTGACTCTGTGTTGTTATAAACGGCACATTTTAGGCAGCACACATGTGGTTACAGAACACTATATCTTTTGTATGCAATTTGACTAAAAATCATCAGATATTTGGTCCACAGTAGCTGCATGAGTGTGACCTCGGAGCAAGAGTCAATATTTTGTAGGGTCAATAGAATTTCCCTAGACTAGCCACAATTGCAACAAGTCCTGCTTTCTCTTTCTCTCTGTCTCTTTTTCCCCACCCATGACTGAAATATACAGAGTTGGTTTTGACAATAACTCAGTCCGTAAAACTTTAACGTGGAGGTCAAACAATAGATACTTGCAAATGCGTACACGCCACGCATAACTCTCAGCCAATGATAGGTCTTCCTTTAACCTCAGTGAGGGGGCTGTTTGAGGAAGACATCATCAGAAGGCAGGGAACAAGACTGAGTATAAGCAGTTGTTTGTGCATTATTTAGTCTGTTACCTTGAGACTGATCTTGACGATGCCGGTAAGAATGGAGACTTTAGAGAACTCTACAGTGCTGAAGATTTCTATCCTCTCTGAAAACAGCTTCTGTATATTACTCATCAAGCTGGTGTCAAAGGTGTTACTGTCAGAACAATACACAAATGGTTAGGACTATTATATTATTATCTGGAAAGGTCTGCGGTAACACCATGTTATGTCTATCTCTATTGAGTTGGGGTGGTTCTGAAAAGAACCGTTGGTTTCAACTCGACGTTTCGATCAGTATGCTCTGTTCGTCTCCTGGAGAAAGCAGGACACGATCAGAGCATACTGATCAAAACATTGAGTTGAAACCAACGGTTCTTTTCAGAACCACCCCAACTCATTTAGAGATAGTCATTACATGGTGTTACCGCAAACCTTTCCACATCGTATTTCCACCATGCAAAGTTATTATATTATTGTTTTATTATTTTATATTATTGTTTTTTTTATATTATTTTGTTTGCGGAAACACTACTGATGATGAGTAGAGCAAGCTAGTTGAAACGTTGAGACCAATTAAGAACTCACTCCAGGGTAGTGAAGTTTATAACGAGAAGTCCCCCCGATCTACTAAAAGTGAAAGTAGTAGTCCCTGCCCATTTTGTACCTTCCAACCAGGTAGTAGTTAAAAAGTTTTTTTCAGAACTGAGAAGTCTCTTCAATTCTGAAAGTAGCAGAGAAGTCTCCCAAATTCTGAAAAATCTCCACCGCGGGTAAAAAAGCGACTGTAGCCCAAACCATTAAGTGGCCTTCAGGCCTTGTTTGTCTGGCGACTTTCATAAAAACTAATTAAAAACCCACTCACCTTGATGCATAGCTTCTCTGCATGCGTAGCTGCTGCTGCTTAGATACACTGTAGCTTAGAGCTCTCCTACTAGAGTCACTACTGTGAGCCTTGCGTGTTCCTTCCTCGTAAAGCGCCCCCACTTGGCCGTCAATGTTGGTGATATCCTCTACGACGCGCTTCATGACAGCACGCACTGTGCGTGGCTCAATGGTATTCAGCCAATCTCGTGTGTCGACACTCTTTCTTAGCATCTGAAAGAAGGAGTACATTCATTCCAATAAACAGTGCCAGAGGTAGTCCAAGTAGTATACCACTGCTTGTGTAAAGCCCGATTCATAATTCATGCAAATGCGATACGAATGTTGGCGTCACATATTCGCAACAAATAGTTCGCAGCAGTTGAGTTGTGCTCAAGTCCGTTACAAAAAGAGTTGCAACATCAAACTAACGTCAAATCCACAGCACATTCACAGGAAGTATGAACCGATCTTTACTCTGGGCAAGAGCACGCCTCAGACTTTACAGGAATTTCCTACAAACCAAATTCTACCACCTGTTTCATCGAGACTCTTATAAGCTGTTTTCAGTAAAGAACCCCCTTCCCAAAGGCCAGTGATCATCAGCCACAAGCCAACTGCTGGTTACAAATAACCAAAAAGCTGAAGAGCAGGAAGAAAAGCCTACTTCTTCTTAACGTCAATATCTACAACCATAAAACCAACTTTGTCCCTTCGCTGACCTGAGATATCTGTAGCCCTTGAAGTTTGACATAGTGGTTCAGTAGTCTCTGTGCAGCTGTCTGAGCCTCTGAGCATAGGACAGAAGCTTGGGTTAAACCTCGTCTGTTGTCCGTAGCGAACAGCTCATCCCCTAACACCATCTATGAGATAAAAAGAGAAGCGACGTTCGATTCAGTTGATTCTAAAGCAACTTCACTGGCAATATATCTCTCATTGAGCCATCTTCAAGCTGTTGCTTGTTGTCTCAATGACAAGGCTCCCCACTATTTCTCAGAACTACTTCGCCAAGGAACCTTTGATCAAGTTCCATGCTTCTCCTCATTGAACCCAGGTCTCGACACTCCTGGGGTGACAGGTCTTTTTCTTCAGCTGTGCCACGGAACTCTCTACCACTTAATCTTAGATTTTGTACCACAAAATTCAAATCTCTTCTCAAAACTTCACTTATGTCACAGGTTTTCAAGGACTAATTTAGTTATGTCTGTTTTCTTTCATTTGTTTTCATTTGTGTGCGTGTACGTGCCACATAAATCAAACCAGGAACGCTGTGTGCATTATTGATGTACGTGTATAGACAGGCATACGGCCTGCCCTATAAGATGGCCACTTTTACAGCAACAAAGGGGCTGTTTGATACGGTCTGTCGGTATAAATTTAAGAACAACTTTAAGTCCACTCATTTCTGTATAAACATCACCAGACAATTATAATAGTTGCTTAGCAGTGGAAACAAAATGCTAAGCTATAATTGAAGCCTGAGATCTGGGTGCAGGACTCACCAACTGACTGATTGTAGACGACTCAAAGTCTAGAAGAAGTCTTGAGAGAACAAGGATGAGGGGAGGAGCTGTAGAGGAACTCTTCTCACCGACTCCGTCACAGAGGTCCTACAAGGGAGAGAGAATTCGAGTTGTTGTATATTAATTTCCACTCAAGTAAACATTGAGTAATAAAACCTTGGCTTTGAAGAAAAAATACATATTGAAGGGGAGGGCCATCTAGAAACACATAGGGCTTTTATCGCTGACCCTATGTAGGTGCTAATGGGAAAGTGGTTGTATTTATGCAATACTAGGAATGAATGGATTTTATTATTTTTATTTTCCAAATGCTTTTTCGAAAGAAAGCAACAGAAAAGCAATTGTTGTCTTGATACAAATGTTACACACAGCACTTAGTAAACATTTGAATACACTGATTGCACATCCCTGTCAGGCTTTTGCAGACATCGGCATCGCAAAGTTAGTCTTTATTCAAACAGGTTGAAGCTAGATTTCTGATAGTGTCCAGTCAACTCACGCAAGAAGCAGTTAGCATGTGTCTGAAGAATGCCACAATGAGGCCTTCACGAACATCGTCCTGGCAGAATGGACCTCGGAAATATGGCGTCTGGGAGAATGTAATGTCGTTGGCAATAAATGCCTGCAGAAACAAAAACAGAAAAAAATCACTGCTCAGTATCAACCTCTTACAAGTTTGTTCTTAGCATTCCTCATTAATCATTATTTTTGAAAGAAACTTTAAAGACACTGGACACTATTGGTAATTGTCAAAGACCAGTCTTCTCACTTGGTGTATCTCAACATATACATAAAATAACCAACCTGTGAAAATTTGAGCTCAATCTGTCGTCGAAGTTGCGAGATAATAATGAAAGAAAATGCTTGAGGTCTCAAAATCAAATTCGTGGAAAATTACTTCTTTCTCGAAAACTACGTCACTTCAGAGGGAGCTGTTTCTCACAATGTTTCATACCATCAACCTCTCCCCATTACTCGTTATCAAGTAAGGTTTTATGCTAATAGGTATTTTGAGTAATTACCAATAGTGTACACTGCCTTTAAAGGAAAGGTTTGTGGTATATGCATGGTGGAAACACACTAACTAAGGTTTGTGGTGACACCATGTAAAAATCTCTTTTGTTAGTACTGGCGGTTCTGAGATGAGCTGGTTGGTTCTGCCCAACATTTTGTTCAGTGTACTCTACCGTCTTATGAGCACACTGAACAAAACATCAAGCAGAACCAACCGGCTCTTAAACGGCCATTTAAAACCTTGCAGGGTCGTGTCCGTGCGATAAAAGCCCTCACCTTCGGCTCGGGGCATTATCACACGGCGGAGAACCGGCCGGGTTTAAACGGCCGTTTAAGAACTCGTCGCCTACTCTTTGATTCCATTATTGAAACTTTGTAAAGAGCATCACAACAAAAGAGCACTACTGCAAAGTGCTGCGAGTCCCGTTAATAACTTCAAGGCCTGTACTCGATGAAAATTAAATCTTGCAATTCTATATCTTTTCTACTTCACAAAAAGGTTAGGACAAGTGTCGAAGGGAAAATCAGAAATTTATTTGACCTTGAGATTTGTGAGGATGGCCTTGATCTGTTCTACAATGGATGTTGAAGTTGTATTCAGTAGATCTATCATGTCTAGTTTATCTTTCTTGCCAGCAGATCTCGGGGCACACAGAGTCTGACGAATGTCCGTCATGCACTCTAAAGAAACAAAGAAGGAAACCACATGAGAAACTTGTTTCAAAATAACCTGGGAAAGTTCCCCTTCTGAATACTTTCATCAAAAACTTGCCGAGCTTAGAGAAAAAAAAACAGAAACTGGTTACCAGCTAAAATTACATAAAGTTAACATTTTTGCAACTGGTGCCCAACTCATAAAAATATATATAAAAACTGGTTAGTATTATTATTATTATTATTATTATTTTTATTATTATTATTATTATTATTATTATTATTACCTGAAAAATGACGCTTCAGTCCATCAAAGTAAAACAGCGCCCTCTCATGACCACTCTGGGCTATGATGGCCGAGGCACGCTCAATGATCTTGAGTTGTGGAACGAGGCGGTCCGTTGCGAGTAGCCGACGGTAGAAACGATCAAGGGCGCGCACCAGCAAGGAGTTATCCACTGTGCTCTTCTGTTCGACGTGGAAAAAATTCAAAACAGTTTTCAGAGAAAGAAATACAGAGTCAACCCTTATTGTAAAGAGCACTGTTATAAAGAGATTCTACATATAATGAGTCCATTCTAAGTCCTGAATCTACTCAAATGATACTATCCAACCATACACACATTTGTTTGTCCACTAGTCTTGATGCACTACCCACCTCTGCTTTGATCCTGTCATCAATGTACACAAAGTACTGCTGCATACGGGAGTTGACAAACTCAGCTAGCTTAGCGTGTGCCACCTGCTCCAGAGCCTCCTGTTCTTGTGAACTAATAATGATCACAAAATCAGTCAACTTATCAGTTATTATCCTCAAAAATTAAGTCTTCAGGGGTGGATGTCACAAAGAGTTAAGACTAGTCTTATCTAGAGTTAGGACGAGTTACTCGTCCTTACTTAGGACTAGCCATACGTTTTTACATATCTCCTAGGACTAGTCCTAAGTTAGGACTAGTCCTAACTCTTTGTGAAATCCACCCCAGGTTTATTAAATTGGCCTTTGTTGTGCAAGAAAGAGTGTTTCATGTATACATAGTCGAATAATTTGTTCACAAGCAGTTGTTTATTTCTGCAAAAAGAACTCAATAGGTACGGGATTATTATTATTTTATAAATATTATTTACAAGAATACCAGAAAAATAAATAAAATACAAGGCAAATCAAAGAACTTTAAAACCGAGGCAGAAGCAATAAAACAAAAACAAAACATAATCCCAGGCCCATCCCTAAGAGATACAGGGGCCGCACGCGCTTTGCGATCATCGCAAACGCCGAAATCGATCGCTAAATCCAAAATCCATCGCGACTTAGCGATGGATTTTGGATAGCGATTTCACTAAAACTTTGCGATGAGTATACTCATCGCAAAGTTTTAGTGAGCGATGACAATCTTGCGATGACTCGTTAGTGGTCACAAAGTAAAAGTTCATCGCAAACTTATGATGCATTGGGCCATTCTGTGCTTAGTTATAGCTGTGGAGTTTACAGCCTGTGCAACAACTATGCGCTACTCAGCTATATCAATCACAAGAACCATCTCTGCTCTCACAGGCACCCATTTACCCCTGGGTGGAGAGAAGAAATTATAGTTAAGTGTCTTGCTCAGGGACACAAGTGTCACGACCGGGAGTCAAACCCACACTCTGCTGAACAGAAGCATCAGAGCTTGAGTTTGGTGCTCTTATCCACTTAGCCACAGCACCCCAATTGATCTGGGGAGGGACGCAAGACACTACCCAACAAAAGGACAAAACAATGGATACTTACTCCGTTGCTTGCCTGTCCACAAACAGCTCCTTATAAGATGCAATGAGTAGACTGATGTTACTCAAGAAGCTGTTACAACTACTGTCAACAAACTCCAGGATGTCCTGCAGATGAGATGGGAAGATAAGAGAAGCAATTTTAGCTAAGCTGCTTGCTCGAGGACACAAATGTCATCTGAACCCACACTCCAATGTTTTAACCAACAAAGCTTGGAATTTGATGCTCAAAACCACTCGGCCATGACACCTACTAAACAAATTTTTTTTTAAATCTCAAAACTGCAAGCGCCGATAGTTCGTTCTTGTAAGAACAGGCCAGAGGTACAGGCCACTTCCATTTGTTACAACGAACATTTTGGTGACTTCTCTATATTCTGACATGCATATGTTCCAACAACCATATCATTACTCCGAGTTTGCCCTCTTAGGGTGCGTTTGATTAGCTTCCCTGGGTCAACCCCGTAGTGTGCTCATTCAGGTGAGCCCCTGACAAGAGCTAATAAAACATTCACTCACCCTCTCGTGGTGACGTCATGCACCTCGGGCCACCCCAAATGACCCACTCCACAAGCAGGGCACCTGGGCTGACTTGGGTGAGCCCCTGGTATGACGTCAAACCTATTCGAACGTACCGATGGCAGACCGGGTCGACCCAGGGAAGCTAATCGAACGCACCCTTAGTTTACATGTTAGGGTTAGAGTTTAGGTTAGCAGTAGTAGTCAAAACTTCTTGATATGTGCAACTCATAACCATAGCATCAACCAATGTTTGTATGAGAGAGATTGGCTGTTGCCAGCTTGGTGTTTAAATCCCCTTGTGGGAGTTTGCCGAGTTCCCTTGACGGGAAGATCATCTCCACAGACAAACGAACAAACAAATCAATGTGACCCACCATTGGTATACTTCGCATGAGTTTCTCGGCTGGTCTCTTCTCATCTCTCTCCTCAGTCTCAACATCTTGTTCGTTCTGCTGGGTACCAACCAACGCTGGATCAACCTGGGCTGCTATCTCCGCTAAGTCTTCATCAAGCTTCTGCATTGCACTATTACGGGAAACAAGAAACAAAAACGGAAAAATGTTAGTATGCTAGGGGTGGGGATTCATCAGGGCCAGGTGGTTTACTTGCTGGAGTTTGTACAACATAGACTAGTCCGCTGTCTCAAGAGAATCCCCATTGACTGGTACATAGACCAGCCTTAGGGCCATGTCACAGGCAATTTCTGGCAACCAGTTCCAGGCAATCTCCATGAAGAAAAAGCATTCACATTTGAACGTTCGCCTATTTCTCTTGTGGGGGGTGGATCGTAATACAATGTTAGAAACATGACCTGTTTGCTACCAAAGTGGGCCTGTAGCATGCACTGCAGTTGGTTGCCTCCAAGTTGGCTGTAAACGTTGCTTCGTGTGGCAAGGCCCGTAGTTTGTCGTGTAGCAATAATAATTTGTTTGACACATCTGAAATATTCATGAGTCTGCCCTGGAATGGTGAGATACAATCTCTAGACCATAGTGAAGTCTTTGTGATTACTTTCAGTTAGCTGTTGCTCTATCTAAGCTCTTTAGTGGAATCAACCCCCTGGTACAACAGTATTGATTCATCTACACTGCTTTGCAAAATTACTTACTGAGAGAGGAATTCATCGCAGAGTTCATCCGGTGGTTCCTTTAACTGAAGAAGAAGATCCACACTCTCTGCAAGTTGCTGTGCACTCGACTAAAGAGGGATGGACAAATATTAATGGTTGATTGCCGAGTCAACCATGTACAAACATTAAAGGGTCTGGGTACTTTTTGAAGGACACAAAACACAATATCCACAGTTTTACAACAAACTCACACAGTTAATGGTAGAAAACTTCCCTTAAAATATTACTTGCTGAAGTGCTGTAGCTTTTTTGAAAAATGAATAAAACAAAAATAATTTTCGTCTTTAAGGACTGGGATGAAGACTGGTAATCTTGATAGTTAGGGGTGGGTGTAACTGGGATAAAGACTGGTAAGGGGTGGGTGTAACTGGGATAAAGACTGGTAATCTTAATAGTTAGGGGTGGGTGTAACTGGAATAAAGACTGGTAAGGGGTGGGTGTAACTGGAATAAAGACTGGTAAGGGGTGGGTGTAACTGGAATAAAGACTGGTAAGGGGTGGGTGTAACTGGGATAAAGACTGGTAATCTTAACAGTTAGGGGTGGGTGTAACTGGAATAAAGACTGGTAAGGGGTGGGTGTAACTGGGATAAAGACTGGTAAGGGGTGGGTGTAACTGGGATAAAGACTGGTAAGGGGTGGGTGTAACTGGGATAAAGACTGGTAAGGGGTGGGTGTAACTGGGATAACGACTGGTAAGGGGTGGGTGTAACTGGGATAAAGACTGGTAAGGGGTGGGTGTAACTGGGATAAAGACTGGTAAGGGGTGGGTGTAACTGGGATAAAGACTGGTAAGGGGTGGGTGTAACTGGGATAAAGACTGGTAAGGGGTGGGTGTAACTGGGATAAAGACTGGTAAGGGGTGGGTGTAACTGGGATAAAGACTGGTAAGGGGTGGGTGTAACTGGGATAAAGACTGGTAATCTTAACAATTAGGGGTGGGTGTAACTGGGATAAAGACTGGTAAGGGGTGGGTGTAACAGGGATAAAGACTGGTAATCTTAACAATTAGGGGTGGGTGTAACTGGGATAAAGACTGGTAAGGGGTGGGTGTAACTGGGATAAAGACTGGTAAGGGGTGGGTGTAACTGGGATAAAGACTGGTAATCTTAATAGTTAGGGGTGGGTGTAACTGGGATAAAGACTGGTAAGGGGTGGGTGTAACTGGAATAAAGACTGGTAAGGGGTGGGTGTAACTGGAATAAAGACTGGTAAGGGGTGGGTGTAACTGGGATAAAGACTGGTAATCTTAACAGTTAGGGGTGGGTGTAACTGGAATAAAGACTGGTAAGGGGTGGGTGTAACTGGAATAAAGACTGGTAAGGGGTGGGTGTAACTGGGATAAAGACTGGTAATCTTAACAGTTAGGGGTGGGTTTAACTGGGATAAAGACTGGTAAGGGGTGGGTGTAACTGAGATAAAGACTGGTAAGTGGTGGGAGTAACTAGGATAAAGATATGTAATCTTAATAGTAAGGGGTGGGTGTAACTGGGCTCTAGGTTAGTACCTCTCGATTGCCGAATTGCTCTCTGAGTTTTGTACGTAGCTCATTGACAATCTCATTGCAGTCTTGTTGAATGCCGTGGAACGATGACATGTGCTGATACTGAAGTAAGACAGCCCTGGCCTTCACATAGTACCTGTGCATACATTCCATGTTATGAACATCAGTTATTAAAACCCTTGGAACAATTTTGTACAAATAATTAGGGGCTGAGCAAAGGAAAGAAAGACTTGAGTGGGACTTGGACCGGCAATATCTGGTTTCACATGCCGATGTGGCAGGAGATTCTGTCCCTCCGCCCCAAGATTCTGTGTCCCTCCCATACAGTCAACTCAGTATGTACAAAATGCTTCCGATAGCGCCCTCTTTTGAATAAAACCTCCTTCAGCCAATGCTAATTTCCAAAATGGGGGAAAGAAAATCTTCAATGGAGCTTTCCGTAATGACAAATATTTTAAGTTCTAGCTAAAAGGTAAATGTGTTACGAACAGGACTTATGCCAACACTTGAGTATCATGCACTAAAGACCGCTTGACCCTAAAGGTCCGGTCACACAGGCCTTGATAAAGAGAACGCAAAAACAAGAATGTTAACAATGCACGCCCTTGATTGGTTGAATGAGGATGGGCGTATTCTGTGCGGAGCAATTCAACCGTGATCGTTTTCGTTTTCTTTATCGCTGCAGTGTGACTCAGCCTTTACAAACTAATCTCACCTGACAGCCTGGCTGTACGCTTTCATCTCAATGCATTTCTTGAGTCTGGCTGGAAGCTCAAATAAAAACTGGAGCTGTGGAATGAATCAAACCACAACATTTCAGACAAGCTGTCTTAAATTCCTGATACACTTATTTTATAAAAAATTAATACCTTGACAAAGAAATCTTGTGGATACCATTATTGGATATCTTCAAGACACCCATTTGGGATATCTTCTGAGTATCCATTTGGGATATCTTCAAGTAACCCATTTGGGATTTTTTGTGGATACCATTTTGGAAATCTCCACAACAACCTATTTGGGATATCTTTCGGATACCCATTTGGGATATCTTGTAAATACCCATTTGGGATATCTTCAGGACACTCCATTTGGGATATCTTCAGGACACCCCATTTGGGATATCTTGTGAATACCCATTTGGGATATCTTCAGGACACCCCTTTTTGGATATCTTCAGGACACCCCACAAGGGATATCTTGTGAATACCCATTTGGGATATCTTCAGGACACCCCATTTGGGATATCTTATTAATACCCATTTGGGATATCTTGTGAACACCCATTTGGGATATCTTCAGGACACCCCATTTGGGATATCTTGTGAATACCCATTTGGGATATCTTTTAGGTAACCCAATTTGGGATATCTTATTGTAATAACCCACATGAATTTGCACAGCCATGGAACATTTTAAAATACCTTTTTGAGAAGCATGTGGACGCTACTCAGCTTGGTTATCTGCTCTCGTCTGTCTTGTAAGGTGCCGCTGATCTTAGCACTGAAGTCTGTGATGGCGTCCATGTTGGTTGCTAGGCGATCCATCTCCTCCTCCATCTTTTTAAAGTCTGTTTTCATCTATAACAGAAAACAACAAATAATAACGTTAATTTGAAGGGTTTAAATTTGAAGATGTTTCTTTAAAGTGAAATTGACAGGCTTGATACCACAAAGCTCTCAAGACTCATTAAACAGAGGCAGGGAAATGACCGATTCAATTTTGTGATATTCTCATTTTCCAATCGTTAGAGTCCTCATGTGAGTGGGGAAAAAATGAGTGGGGAAATAATTACAAGTCTCTAACCTCACGTTGAAGTGGTGTGAAATTCAACAGCCTTCCAGTGCACATTTTTCAACATCCAAAACTTCTGATGAGAAAAATGGATCTCTAAATTTGTGTACGGGGATTTTTATGAAGTTTCACTTCTCCTGAAAGAACATTATTTGCATGAAACATTTTACTAAATGAATTTACCTTTCTAATCGTGTCTGTTGCACTAATAAACTTGTTGTAGTTCTCATACACCAAGGTCTGCATATCACTATCTAGCGACCGGATCTCTGTGAAAGAAAGACAAAATGTTGAAGACTTTGAGTGTCACTGAGTGACGGACATGAGCACTATATAAGAAGCCAATATTATTATTATAAAAGATACAAATTTGCATGGCGAATAAATCAGGATTTATCCCTGATGAAAATGTCCAATCTATTATATCAATGCGGTACCCGCTTCTAAAATATAGGATTCGAACAGCTTCTAGCTACCAGCAATCAGGGAGGTCTAGTTGGTAAGACACTACTCTAGATTGCAAAGGTACGAATCCCACCCAAGTAATGTGCCTGAGATTTTTTTTCACAGAGCTCTGCTAAGTACTGAGTAAACAGTGCTTCTTATACATTGGTGTATAATGGGTAAAATCAAAAGTTACAATTATTATTATAGTTTTTAAATAATATAGGTATTGAGCGCCTTTCACAAAGATCAAAGCGCTGAACAATTACACACAAAAAATTACAAAGCAAAGAAACAAGAAAAACAACAAAACAACAAATGATTAATGACGAGGCCGACTGAAAAAGTAGGTTTTGAGGTTTTTCTTTTTATAAGACTCGACTCACGTTTAACCATGTCAACCTCCTGATCTACCAGCTCAGTCAATCTCTTTTCTCTCATGAGTTTAGTCAGGTAGATCTCTGAATCAAAGTGTGCCCCGTCGATGTCAATGGGACTCGCACTGGTGTCTCCTCCCGTTTCATCATCAAGTCCGTAATACATCTTGAGCATCCCATGCTTGCGTCTCCGCCGCTGTTCACTCTCTGCTGATTCTAAATGCAAGACAAATTGTTTATCTTTATTTATTTAGTTATTTTTTAGAAAATTTATCAGGCATACAGTTTACATAAAAGAAACAATAACCTACTACAAGTTCTTCTTCTTCTTCTTCTTCTTCTTCTTCCTATATACGAATACAAGCCTCACATCCACATTGCGAAAAAATTTCCAAAATCTGTTAAAAATATTTCTACCTAACTCGGGAGTCTGAAATCTTACTCACATGTTCCTTGTAGTTGGAACTCATTATTTAAAATTGTTGAATTTTCTCCTTTGGTGTTAATATTTTGCGAAAAGAAAATTGAAATTAGCGTGTTCCGATCCCACGTCGTGCACTAACTTCCGTGTAAACACTTTCTTGCACTGACCACTGGTGGCCTACTATTTGCAGCCAAATCGCTGTCAACCTGCGTTAACCAAACACTAAGCAGATGGATAATAGTCGGTGAGCAATTTACACAAAGCGCAGACCTATGCGATACCGAGCATTGACGTCTTGTGCTAAGACTTCGTGCTAAGACTTCATGAGCCGGAAGCGTATTTTTTTCCTAGGACAAATGAGGCCACTTTTTACCATGCGCGCAGGAAAGCACCCTCTGTTGTCCGCACATATACAGGAAGCACTGTGAAAAAGCAAGACGGCGGCAGACGATTTTGCTGCACGCTTAAAAAAAATTTTTTTTACAAGAAAAAAACTTGATATTTGTACTCGAAATTCAACCAGAACTTTATGAAAATTCTATTTGAGCTGGAATATTTTACGCCTCCTGGATTTTAAAATGTACATTGGAGGTGTTGAAGGCGAGTTAACGGCACCTACCCTGTTTTGACGGCGAATGGCGGCAAGATAATGCACTGTACTCAAAGCCATGCGCACTTGGGCTCACACTATCAAGTTGTACACGGTGATCAACATCGCCAGTGCAGAACTTCGACATATTTTCGGATATAATTTCTTCCATGGATATATTTGTTAGCTGTGAACTCTTTGAGAATATAGTGAGGGACACTATGAATATATGAACGGAATTTCAGCTTCTCAAATCAGGTAATAAATAAAGAAAATTGTCGTCAAACTTGTGTTCGCATTGTAAAGAACCTTTATATCCAGGACGTCAGTGCAGTAGCACTGACTGACGTCCTACCAGGGCTCACAGAATTTCTGTCAGAAATACGTGAAATAAGTTGTAGTAGGTTCGTGTAGTACAACAAAAGTGGGGAAAAATAAACAGGAAAATTGCAACCTCAGGCTACCTCAGACCGCCCGCCCACCTCTGTTAAGGTTTTTTTTTCGACAGTCGCTCGACACCCTTTTTTGCTTTCAACATCTTGAAACTCTGCGTCCGATAACCATTTGACAAGCCTAAATGTTCACAGATTTGTTATTTTATGTTTGTTGGGATACACCAAGTGGATCCCACCAAGTGCTTAAACTGGTCGTTGACAATTACTAAACGTATCCAGTGCCTTCAAACCAACATAATTATGAGTGAAAAAAATCAGAATGTATTTGTTACCTTCTCTGGTCGCCGCCATCTTGTGCTGTATGGAAAACGCCCTCTGTTGACTAGATTTGATCACCATGCGCTAGTCTTAAAATCAAGTCGGTAAATGTTAAGCGCGGTGTGGTCCCGGGGACGGTACACTCATGCTCGAGCATATGCGCGCTACCTACGACCGTTGCATGTATGATCGCACTGAATGTGTGTTAGTAACAAATAGGCACCGCATAACGACTAGTGATCAAGTCTAACCATGCGCACAACAACACACAAAAGTTCTTTTTCGACGAAACAAGGACAAACTAGAAACACAAACGAGGCAGAGTCTATTAATTGAAAAAAGACCCTCTGATAATCAAAGGGGGTGGTCCAACGCGCGAAAGGATGAAAAAAACTTAACAAGCACCAAATAATATTCCCAAAATGAATATCTTTTTGAAATCACTTAAAATAAGGGACTAAACATTCTTGTGTGAGTTCTTATTTGGGGCAAGTGAATGTGTAGGGCAACTAGTGTTTGGAACGTGACGTCATTGAAAGGCACCATGGACAGTCTATTATTGTGATTTATCTTATTGAGGTGATTCTATTCATAAAGTTATTTGACCCTAACCCGAAATTTTGCAAGGGAGTTTTTGGCGGGGTAGGGCCTACGGAGTTGACGTCATAGTGGGCAGTATACGAAACAACTCATACAGATTAACAAAGTTGAAAATAAGAGCAGTCATTTCGACTGTCAATTACTACCAAACTTAAGATTCTTTTACCTGTCTTTAGCTTCTTTAGGGAGCCACTTCGTGCTTCGTAGCCCCCGGGGCTGGGCGATCTCATCGAGATGTTTCCAGCGACAGTTTTATTTGTGTTCAATTATCTGACCCTTGCCGAAATTTGGCAAGGGGGTACTTTGGGTACGTAGTTTAAGTCATGGTGGGCAGTGAGGAAATTGGACGTGAAGTTAACGTTTAAGAAATAATTATTCACATTAAATTTGCATATTCTCGCGACTAAACATTAGCATAAAGTGAATAATTATTTTAGAACGTTTACTTCACGTCCAAATTCTACTTTCCCACCATGACTTCAACTACGTACCTAAAATACCCCCTTGCCAAATTTCGGCGAAATTAAACACAATTCATGCTATTGCTGGAAACATCTTGATAAGATACACCCAGCCCCGGGGGCCACGAAGCACATAGTGGCTCCCTAAAGAAGCTAAAGACAGGTAAAATAATCTGTACACTGGTAGTAATTGATCAGCGCAATGACTGCTCTTCAACTTTGATAAACTAGGAGTTGATTTACACGTAGTTTGTTCGGATCATTTTTCCTAGTCGGCACTCTAGATTTGCGGCGATTCCTAAAAATACACTCCAACCGTAGTTTTATTGTATGTATACAGTTATACAGCATTAATACAATCGAACGATGCCTCTCGGATTTTCTAAAATGAGAAGTAAAAATCGTGTTCAAGCTACCCATCTGCTTGTTGATGAGCAGTTAGACAGGAGAATATAGTCCTCGCCCAAGGGCAAAGTTAATTGCATTGCCCCGGCTTACATATATTAACATACAAATGAGGTCATCACAAACGCCATGGGACACCTGCAAAAATATATGCCTGAGCATAGTTGCACCTTCCCTACATCTGATCTAGCCGAAGCTAGCTGTAGCCAAAGTCGCCAATTCGGATCAACTAAACCCTTTCCTTCAATAGTTAGTTCGTGATTTGGTCTGTCGCGGTGAGATAGTCGAGTCCTGGTGGTGGCGTACAGCGATTCGGGCTTCCACGATATTATTCTGCTCTCGCGAGATCATTAGCGCAAAGCTGCTGGCTACAGACGAAAGCAGTAGCCTCGCAAGGATAGTCGTCAGTGTCACGGGTATCGCGGAGAGAGTCGAACGCTACATAAGGCGACAGACATTTAACGACTTGTTCACAAGTCTAGCATGCATACCGGGATATTAATACTCCGTGCGCGGACCATCCATCCAGCTACAAGCATTATAGTGTGTAACTTGAACTCGCTCGTTACTGAATGGTATTTCATGTTTAATGCTCACTCGTTCGTGATATTTTAAATGGGTGAAAATTATATATCGCTGCTGCTGTCTGTGAGTTGTGACAATGCAATGAGATCCCTGTTGTTGACAGCAGATAAAATATAATAATTGTACCACCGATAGGCTTGACGGTAGGCCTAGCTGGAGCGTCTCGGTTTATAAGGCCCCGTCATCCACGCCGGAGAAGGTGAATTAAGTTGGACTATTTAAGTTTAACTTCTATAGGCTTGTTGAATTAATGTACAACTGAAAAGCAGCTCGAACTACCGGAAATCTTTGCGGAAATGATATTGACAAATGCAGTTACCTATCTATACAGAATGTTGCAGTCAAGGGGGATAGGAAACGGCAGGCAGGCCACGAAGTGCATGCGTTTCTAGCTAGCACAAGTCTTCACGACCTGTCTCCACAGCAGACTGATTCTACCACAGTGACATATTATACATCATCAGCATCTGTCAATTCATTTAAAGGGTGAGCGTTCTGCCATTCAAGGTTGGAAATATTCAAGGACTAATGCATATAGCCTACCAGTAGCTTACATTGTAACTTACTATGGGTGGAATGGGATTTGAGGCAATGCATGGTGAAGCGTCAATATTTGGTTGATGGTTTTGCGGAAACACCATGTGTGTATCTACTTCGGCAGGTATAGTCCGGGAGCCCAGCAGGGTTTATTGGAAATTTTGAGTGCTAAAGATTGAGGTGTGGTATGTGTAGTACCCCATCGGGGAACCTTAAAATGTGAATTCTTAAGCGCACCCAGTGATGCGTTGGGAGGGGGGAGCCCCCTAAACACACCCCAAAATTTAGCTTGCACTCAACATTTCATTGAAATGGAATTTGGGGGTGTGTTAAGGGGGCTCCCCCTCCCAACGCACCACAGGGTGCGCTTAAGAATTCACATTTTAAGGTTCCCCCATGGGGTACTATACATCCCACACCTCAAACCTTTTGCGCTCAAAATTTCCAATAAACCCTGCTGGGCTCCCGGACTATGCTTGATATTCTGCTACAAAGAGGAGTATATGTTCCGATTTCGGGAGACTTTTCAGTTTCCAAAACAATGGTCTTGCTTTTCAACTACCTGGACAGAAGGTAGAAAATCGGTGGGGACTATTATTAGCTACTTTGGCTTTTTACGTCACTTCTGCGGAGTGAGTGATTGGTCTCAACGTCGACTAGCTTGCTCTTTTATGTTTCAGAGCCGCCTGAGACAAGTCTCCCGAATTCCCTAAATCTACTCCACGGTAGTACAATATAAAGCCAGACAGCTCTCAAAGAACAAAATCTACCTGGCCAAATAAGCAACCTGCAAAAACTTGGTTGTTCTATCTCCATGGTTAACGCAACACCACATGAGTTGTCACATGTTGATACCAACAATCAAAATTTACACCATAGTAGTGGTTAAAAGAACACTAATTATTTTTAACAATTACATTGATCTTATTTTTAACCCCCCTAAATGATGTTAATTATGGTTTTCTTTGTTCGGTATCTATAGTGTGTTAAATTTTAACACCATAGTTTTGTAGTGTAGTTACATGGTATATGGTATACTGATGGTCGTGCGGTGAAAGACCCATATGACATGAAATGATATGTTTGCTTATTACTTGCTCCGTGTTATTACGTTAAAAAAATCAACAATGTTTGCATATGGATTTAATTCATGCAAATATACTGCTTGTGTATACTGTGGGCAATGCTACATGTGTCTGATGTGGAGCTCTCGTGAGTTTATCTATTTTGGTAGATCAGGGGATAAAAAGTGTTATCTTTTTCTACAACCGCGGTAGGCCTACTTGAAGTGAAATGTTTCTCAAAATGCATTGTTGAATCCAAAGCTGGGTGGCACTCCTCAAAGTTCTATATAACCGCGTAAGTTTTTTTCCCATGCCGTAAATGTCCATATTTATTACTAAAACAGATACAGACCCTTTAAAGGGAGATTACAAAATAATTACTTATAATCTCATATTGTGAATTAGCAATTAGCATTTTGGCATAATTATGAGTTGTGTCAATAAGACTAGATTATAGATGTAATGAGCCGTATAGGTCCTTACCCCACCACGCTTTCTAACCCCGCCCCCCCTATTACTCTGGCGAGGCCCCTGTATAAAACGACTGTTTAAAACAGTGCGTTGGTACATAAGGTAATGATTAAATAATACCGTATCCGAAGGCTATATACAGCTACGACGGTAGTCTTGGTGCAAGACGTTGTTATTCACTATACCACTCAAATATCGCGACCCCCCGCTCGACTTCTCATAGTAGCCGCGCACATGATCTCAACAAGAACGTCATGCACCAAGACTACGACTGTGGCCAAATGACTTCCGAATCTTCAACGCATTCTGACGCATAACATAATCAGTGACAACACCGAACACCAGTTCTCACTTTGTGTCTTGATTGTACTGTTTTTACAGAAAAAAAGACAGACCCAAAACCGCTTAGATAAAAGTTGAAATCGTCACCTCTTTATTTTTCAGTGATTACTTTGGAAGATAAAAATGACAGCTCCCGAAGCGAAGGAAGAAGGCATAATGATGCGCCTGAGATTGAAGACATTATATTCTGGCTGGTGGCATTGGGTTGTAACAGTCTCATCGGCGATTCAGTTTTTCATCGTCCTGGGTTTTTTGCAGAACTATAGCATTTTATTTGTGAGTTTACAAGAGGAGTTTGGTTCAGGAGCTGCTCTTACAGGTAAATCTATAGTGACATTGACTTCTCAAGATTGATTTCTTTCCGTGTAAAAGAGAAAGTACACTCATGTTTAAGCATAATCTAAATTTTATTTTCACGTCAGGTAAGTACGTGCAGACGTCATACGTGAGCCTGAAAAAGGCACACAGTGTTGACGTCACCTAGGAATGACACAATTTGTTGACGTTTACGTTCACGTTTTTGCTCGCGTATAACGTGCAGCTAAACCTCACTATTAATAATACCTGCCATCATCCTTGTGGCTGAATATTAAGGGGACCAGTTTACCCGTTGATTTGACAATAACATTTTTTTCCGCTTTCTCCAGAAGACGATCAGAGCATACTGATCGACACGTCGAGTTAAAACCGACCCAACTCATTTAGAGATAGTCATGACATGGTGTTACCACAAGCCTTTCCATATCGTATTTCTACCATGCAAAGTTTCAAATTCTACTGACATTTTTTGTTGTTGTTCGGTATAGGATGGCCGAGTTCATTAGCTTGGTCGCTGACTTTCCTTGGAAGTCCATTTGACGCCCTGCTTCTTCATCGGATAACGAATCGTACGATGACCCTACTGGGGCAATGCATCCTGTGTGCAGGAATTGTGATGACGTCATTGGTTCCGTCCGTGAAATATGCCATCATAACTTACGGAGTCGGTGTTGGAGTCGGAAATAGCTTCGTGAACCACGCGGCATCGGTGGTTGTCCTCAACTGGTTTGCAGACAGAGATTATGTTCGCGCCAATGCAATCGTATCCATGGGATCATCTATAGGTAATACTCAAATTTGTTCAAACCTAATTGTGGCAAAAACACAAAATTGTATGAATAGCAATTGTACATAGCATGCAATGAAAAAGGTTCCCACTTGGTATTATTAACTTAATGTCTAAGTATTACTTTGAACAAAGACATGTTTCCATTTTAAAATCTAGGCCATCTTTCTACGATATTGTTTATCTTATTATCCACAATTTAACAATTTAAAAGCTTTTTCTTTGGTTTTCCGTCTCTGAAGGAATGTTCGTCTTCAGCCCCATACTCACAGCGTCTTTTGCGCGCTTCGGGTGGCGGGCGTCGTTGAGGTTTGTCGCCGGCGGATGTTTGGCTCTCAGCTTCGCCTTTGGAGTGTTTCTCGTTGAACCGCCACCAACAAGCGACGATCCGCGGCATCGGGAAAAACAGCGAGCAATCAAAGAAGAAGGTGAAAGGGAACATATTTCTCTACGAGAGGATGATAAAGACTCTGAAGCCGGATCAGAAGAAACGTCGACGATGAATGTGGATCTTCAAGACAAAGAAGATAATAACGGTGGGAATATTCAAATGGAAACTGACAAAGAGACGAGGTTGACAGAGGGACGAGGTTGTTGCTCTTGCCATTGGGAGGTATGTCACATGGTGAGACGTCTGGACACGTGGTTGTGGACCATCGCAATCATTCTCCTGTCGTTCGGCTGGACCTTTTTCGTCATAAATTTCGTAAGTATTATATGAAGACGATGCTCGCACTAATGACGTCACATGATGGGTGATTCAATTCAATTCACAAAACAACTTACAAACAGCAACAACGCTGCTGAAAATGGGATGTAAATATGAAAAATAAAATAGTGATATACATATGTACCTGGCAAAGCAGTTAATCTGAAGAATGGGTTCTCCAATTGTCTTCCTCCATTCTCAAACAGGCAAGTTATCTGGATGGCCGAGGTCTAAGCAGTGAACAAACCGCCCTGGTCATTATGCTCTTCGCAGCAGGAGACATCGCAGGGAAAGCTCTCATCGCCATCGTTGGAAAGAAACTTCCGGTTAAGGAGATCTACTGCGCCTCTGCTTCGATGCTCGTGGGGACCGTCTTGTTCGGATTAATGACGATCGTCCAGACTTTCACGGAATCTATTATCTTGGCATTGGGTAAGTCGGATTGATTGTGTCTTGGGAAAGTGACTTATCAATTAAATAAGACGTTTATTCCATACTCTGTTTGGGAAATAATTAAATGTGAACATTTAGAAAGGTAACACAATCAAAAGCGCATACATGTATACAAAACAGCCAATCAGGACATAAGTAACATTGATATCAATGGGAGAAATTCAAGATGGCTGCACCAAAGGTCTATTTCATCCATTGGCGAATCATCTCTCCCTTTTTACTTTTCTATATTGTAGCAGCTGGAGTGACGAGATCAGTAGCGTTTGGTACATCTAACGTTATAGCAGCCGATCTCTTCAGACAGTACAGTGCCAATGGAGTGATGATTCTAGCAATGTTTCCATATGGTTTGGGAGGGTTGCTCAACGCTCCTATATCAGGTATTTTCATAACCGTAGGGTAGTGTTACACGAGCAATTTACCGGAATCAGGCAATATCTCAAACAAGAAGAACATTCATATTTCAATGTTCATCTATTTTTCTGTGGGATCGTATAAGACGATGTTTGGAAAATGACCCACGCTACCAAAGTGGTCCTGTAGCATACACTGCAGTTGGTTGCCTCCAAGTTGCCTGACCCTTGTATTGATACCCCATCCTGCAATGCCTCAAATCCCATCACCAAAACTGCTATAACGATCAATTCAAATAATCCCTTAATATTTGTTTTATTTTCGCAGGTGGTTTATTTGACGTCACTGGTAATTACGTAGTCAGCCTCATTGTCATTAGTACAAGCTTCGTTTGCTGCTCACTGGTACTCTGTTTTATTCCTATCCGTCGACGTATGCAGTCACGTGGTTGGTGGTGTTGCCTCAGGAAAACACGGTGCATCAACACACCAGTGAAGTTATGATTCAAACCAAACATGGGCTCCGATTCTGGTTGTTAAGCCAAGTACTCTAAGAAAAGCGAACTTAAAGGGACACTGACCTTTGGTAATTGTGGCGTATCATGGCCTAACGGTTAAGAGCACCGGATTCAAACTCTGGTGCTTCTGATCATCAGAGTGTACGTTCGAGTCCCAATCGTGGCATTGGCCCTTAACTACTGCATCATTCGGATGGGACGTAAAGCCATTGGTCCTGTGTGTTTTGTGACGCACGTAAAATAACACCGTGCAGTTATCGAAAGAGAAAGGACTCGCCTCGTTGTTACTGAAAGAAAGTAAAATAATATGTAGAAACACATACCTTTAACATCGGTACGTCAATTTTATTTGTTTACATTTTGTTATACAAGTTGCCTTTTGGGCAAATGGTGTTATGAAGGTTTTTAGAATGAAAGTATATATGTATACATCTTTATTTATTTTCTTTTGTATGGTACACTTTAATATCAATTATTGACAACTGGGCAATAGTATCGAACTATAGACAACGTGCCATTACGTTTATATACAGGAGAGACACAGAACCTGACTTCCTGCAGACAGAATTTGTACACAGCCAAATGGAACAAGACATTTTATTTTTGAGTAACTGTGATTTTTATCAAACATTTAATGTGGATAAATCAGGCACATCTGAAAACTTGTTCAGCTGTTATTTGTTTGTAACTATTAAGTTTAGGATGAAAATGAAAACTTTTACGACTTATGAAAACCCACCTGACAAAGAACTACCTTTTTATCACTTCATATTGTTATTGGTTAGTTAGTAGTCATTATCTGTAAAGACGATGTTAATGAAATAATTTTATCAAATGATTTTTTTCATATAATTTAAATAAGAGGTTAAATAAATGATAATTGAACAACGTCACATGCAAAGGTCAAAATTTATCTGTGACCATAATATAATTACTTTAAAAAGACCTCCTTTTACAAATTTGGTGAAATTAGAACTTCCTTAACTTTGGGAATGCTAAGTATGGCTATTTTTTTATACGCATTATGACGTGCACGTGTATGCGTCTTTTGCATAATTATAATCATTATTGAAATGCAAAAGAGGCAACAAATGTGTATGCCTAAAGCTCGGTTAAAACCTGTTACCTGTTCCCTATCCCATAAGTCTTCTGACCCTAGGGACACCCCTTGCGGACACTCGTCAATCAGTTCCCTCCATCCTCTCTCGATCCACGGTTCATACTTTCTGCAAAAGTGAATTGAATTGAATTGAATTGAATATTCTTGCGTCACAATTGAAAGGGCGCGCGTACGGGTTGTTACGTCACTAAATTTTGCTTCGCATTCCCTTTCGCATGAAGGTGTGTGTGGTGACGCAAGATGCGTACCTTAGTTACGCGCATACGCGCCAGTGCGTTCACAGTTTATCATAGCAACATGCACGAACTCATGCTGGCATGCTCCAACACGGTGTAACGGGGCCAGTAGAGATACAGAGCGCGTTTGTACGTTGACGTAGAACGACTGGAAAGTTTAGGGGTTCAGCTTAAGGGGGGAGGGAACTGGGATACATTATATTTTCAACCTAAACTTGGATTAACATCATTACCATGACTCGTAAACAAAGTAAGTAGATTTTGAATTGTTTTACTTCAAGTATTATTTGTTAGAATGTTAACAAATTTCGACTTCCTTTTGTGATAACAAAAAAAACCCAAAACGAACCGGTGAGCCGCCCGCTGTTATTGGCATCGTCTCAAAAATACTGCTGCCCGCATTGTGACACTGTCTAGAAAATCCTGTTCTATCACCCCCATTCTGAAACAACTACACTGGCTCCCTATCTCTCAACGAATCATCTTCAAGCTAATGCTCATTGTCCACAAAGCTCTTAATGGCAAGGCTCCCCACTATATTTCTGAACTGCTTCAAGTTTACACTCCATCAAGGAATCTTCGATCAAGTTCCATTCTTCTCCTCATTGAACCCAAGTCTCGACACTCATGGGGTGACAGGTCGTTTTCTTCTGGCACTCTCTACCACTTAATCTTAGATCTTGTCTTTGTACCACAAAATTCAAGTCTCTTCTCAAAACTTATCTTATGTCACAGGTTTTCAATGACTAATTTTGTTGTGTCTGTTTTTCTTTGTTTTGTTTTTGTTTGGTTTTGGTTTTACTGCGCCTTGAACACCCAGCAGGGTGGATATGTGCGCATCAAGTCCTATTATTATTATCATTATTGTTATTATTAAAAAGTCCACCGTTGACACAAACCGTCTCCTGTAAACCCTGGCATGGTATAAATTTAAAGTTGGTCATGGTGGAAAACTTCTACAAATTAGAGACCCCCAGGGTTTCAGTTTTACAAAAATTCAAGAATTGTTGACATTGGGCCCAACAAAATTGGTCCTATTTGCTGAGATGTGTAGGGTCATTATTTTTTCATGGTTGATGTTTGGACGTTTGAAAAAAATTACCCTGGTGTAGGGGCGTTTGGGGGTTCGAGGCCCGGGGGAATAAACTCGACGGGCCCAGGGACCCCCCAAATTGAGGAGGGTCAGAGTTCAAGAGTCAATGAATAATTGCCCCTTTACAGCAAAAACAAATCTGCGAGACTTGTAGGTACTTTTCGTGTATTTTTGAATGTTTTGCACTGTATGCTTTAGGGAATGTATTTAGTGGGGGTACACCTTTATGTACTCTTTTTCTTCATAACAGATCTGGCGGATGCCGTACGGCAGACCAGCCTGGGAAATTCTAGTAAGATGGGGGAGCTTCTGGATAGATTTGTACAGGGCAAACCATGTGGGACTCCTCAGGACATTGACTTTCTTATCGATGAAGTTATCAAGAGGATCGAAAAGTAATTTTTCACATTTTGTATTTCATTATTAACCTTCAAAGTTTATTATTTTGTTTAAATATACTTAGGTTCGTTATCTTTTGTTTTGGTGCTCTCAAACCAACATCTTTCATGAATTAGTGTTCGATTGGGCCAAACACTATTATGAATGAAAAGTTCCCTCTTTTATATTGATTTCCATGAGAATAAGAATCAAGTTTCCGGTTCACTATTGATATACCTATGAACCAATTCCCGATTGATTTACCGTTAGTGAATAAGAAGCCAGCTCCTGGTTAACTGACTAACGTCAAAGCTGAATAAGTATATAAACCAGATGCATAACGAGAGTAGTTCCACATTGTATTGTGTTGTGAATAAGGAACGAGCACCTTGACCGTGCACGTTTTTACGTGACAGACTTGCAACCATCTCCTGGTTGATTTACATTTTTATTTGAGTCAAGCCCGGATCTGATGACCCCATAACAACACTCATGGAATGGATTTACAGAAAAGAGATTTAGTTTTCCTTTTTATCCTTTCTTTTGCAGTCGGTTGATTCGGAGGATTAGGCAGCTTCCTCAAACTTCTCTCGACCAAGACAAGAAAGTTTCCCGTACGAAGAAACGTGGTGCCGGTACTACCAGTACCACTGTCAGCGAGACGACTCTACGCCGTCAGGCCCGATTCATCGTCGAGCACATTCTGAAAATTGCCATGCGTCACTTCAAGGAGACCGGTAGAAAGCTATCTTCTGGTAAAAAGCCAGGAAGTGCTGGTCTCAGTGTTGCTAAGGTTAAGGAACTTGGCAAAGAGGTAGCTGTTGATAAGTCCCCGGCTTCTACTAAGAAAGCTAATACTCAACCTGGCGGTAACCGTAGTAGACCCACCGGCAACAAGCCGGCACCAGACCGGCGAAATCAGGTATACTACCGCTTCGCCGACACCGATGGGGAATCACAGAGCACAGCCAACACCTATGCACTGAGGAAGGCTAACAAAGCATCCATGAGGAGGTACAGCGTGTCAGCCAATGTCAAGGCCTTGATGTGTGCCGCGCAGTGGGCTATCAGTGGAGACATGGATGTGGTCGCTGCACCAGTTGGACGCACTGTAGCCAAGGCTCTTCCAGACAAGGTAGAGTTGGATCAAGATGCTCTCTTTGATACTCGCGATGATGCTGACTTCAGGACTGAAGTTACTTCCACGAAATCCCCTAAAGCTCGAGCAGTCAAGGCTTCTCCAAAAGGATCCAACAAGACCAAAGGGGCGGGGAGCTTCCTCAACTCTAGCTATACGTACGCTCGAAGGGCTGAGATCAAGAAGGCACTTCCAAAGTTCCTGGCAACTCGTCACCGTGACGCCATGATGAACATGTTCGATGCGATCAGACTTGCAATGGCTGAAGAAGAAATCGAGAACCAGAGTTTTGACTTCGTAGCTTCACTCATTAACAGTTCTCAAGAACAGACCTCCTCACAACAAGCCAGACCGAAGCACCGGGATGCCAACTTACCCCGTGTTGCAGCGACCCCAACTGCACACGCATACGAAAACCAAGAGGCTCACACGGACACCTCGACCAGAGGGATCTCAAAGGATCGCATTTCTGCCGCTATGTTGGAGAAGCAAGAACCTGAAGTTCGTATGGATGGCTTCAAAGAGGACTCGCGCAGTAAAGCAATCACCTCCCAGTCCACCAATCAAAACAAAGGTGTCACCCAGTGCACGTACGGATTTCGTCGCGACATGAAACGTATGATGCCGAAGTTTACCGGTAATAGACCCTACAACGCCTTGATGCACTACGCTGACAGCATGATGGCGGACGTCTACGGAGAAATGGTGCGCACTGGACAGTTCGTGTCGTTCCCTGACAGCACTCCAAAACAAGATACCCCCGCCCAGCATGAAGAGAAGGCCGAGGAGGTAAACCGCAGTGCAAGTTATTACAAACCCACACCTTTAGCTGTCAGTACAGGGCAGTCAGTTGCCACCCAAACATCGAAAGACTTCGGTGTCGACAGTGGCGAGGATTTGTTATACGATCAAGATGCATGGGTACCTCAAATCACAAGCGAACAGCAGGAGAACCCAGAGATACAGGTTGCTATAATCCAGGAGCAAAAAGAGCAACAAGCCCAACGTGAGATCGATGAAGTCATGAACACTCGACCCGCTCAAGAACTGGACGAAGATGCTTTCAACCCCACTGCCTTTCTGGAGGAAAACAGGGCCTCTACCTCAGACCTCAGGCTTTCATCGAGTAAGAATGAGAACAACACCGAGACTCGTGTGAGATTTGCCGACGGCATGAAGCCCGGGGAGACGGGGAGAGAGAATGACGACACCCTGGGGGATCCTTTCTTCAACAAACTCGGCTACTACGAGCGTGTAGGCGGAGGGGAGCTCCTTCACAAGACAGCCCTAAAGAAAAGCCAGAAGACAGACACCAATGAAGCCAGCAATAAGACGGAGGAGATCACCGAGAAGGCCCTTTCTGAACCAGAACCAGGACCGTCAACCCAAGAGGAAATCGATGCCAACTTACCGGTTACAGAAGAGGAGAGACAGACCGAAGTGCAACCCCCATCAACACCAGTTGAGAAGATGTGCAACTGCCTTTAGAAACTGTTTATCGGCCTTACAATATCCATTTTTCAATTATCTTTTCTTGTCTATAACTATCGAATTGATGAATCACATCAGGTTCTCTTACTGCTTCTTAATTAGAACAAAAATTTCAGTTACCAAACAGGTAGGGGGTACTTAGTGTTCATTTATTTACAACGTAGGCCTACCGGTATATTTTTCAAAAATGTTGGGCGGGAAAACTACACGGCGAAAAAGATTATAGTCAAACAATATTAACAAATTAATTAGTGAATAAAATCAACTTAACAATCATGAAGACTACTTACTGCGAATAAGGAAACTGGTGACCAAACTTTAGACAATGATATTGAACCTTAATTTTTCAAGAAGTTCTAGTGTACCACAAAAAAATATTATATAACCTGTTATTCTTGGCAATGCAAAGTATACACAAATACAAATATTGTACCTGGTAAAATAATGAGTTAAATGATTAACACTTACAACATGACACAAATAAAGAGGTGATAATAAAACAGAAATTTGAAAATAAGTTGTTGTCGTTTTTGTTTGTTTATTGGAGTGGCTTGTCGCTGTTGTTGTTTATGGTTTGTTTTCTTGGGGGGGGGGGGCGTTCTGTAAAGAACTATATCTTTAATCTTACACATTGAAATTACTGGCAATAACAAGTCTGGTTCGAAGTACAGGAGCTTTCGGGTCAAAGTTGAGAATCATCACATGAAGTAATGTGGTAGAGGACAAATATATGAGTTTTGATCCTGGATTTTGAACGACATCTCAAAAGCAAGACCACCTTTAAATGTTAGTACCCCCCCTCCCCCCCCCCCTTAGACTGGGTTCTGTCTTCTCGAAGTGTGACGTAAGATGTTCAGGCTACCCCCCCCCCTTCTCCCCGCCCTCCCACCAAAAAATGTGAAATCTGGACCTCAGCACTTGGTGGCAGTATTCAGTTTATTTGTGGGCACGTTTTGTGCCATGCGTTCTGCACGACATGCACGGTAACTGACGTATGTGATGCACACGTACATTCACAGCTGACCAAGGACACGTTGTCTGTCCATGACGTTAATATATTTCACACCTGCCTGAATAACAAAGACAACTTCGCACAAAATATCAGAGCATAATTCTAGAATTTTGCAAGATGAATCATTCGTCACTTTGTGGTTCTGTTGCCATTGGGGCCAGTAAACACCCAAACAATGGCAAAAATGTCTTCAGCTACGGCACGGCAGGATTTCGGTGCAGGTTCGTTCTCTTTTTTGTCTACTTGTTAAATCTCTTTCTTTTCTCGGCTCGAAAAATATTTGTTGACAAAACAAAACAACAAAACCTCAACTCCTGTCATTTTAAAACTGCTTACTGAGTTATTGCTTAATATTTGTATATTAAATTAAAAGTTAATTACGTATTAGGTTATTATTATTAGTATTAAATTTTGATAACTTTCCGTATCACGCCACCCCTTCTTCACTAATTTTTACAAAAAGGGAGACCTTAATTCTTAAACTTAAAAAGTTGTTGCGTGCGTGATACGGAAACTTTTTCCAATGACCATTCAACAACTCCTGTCATTTTAAAACTGCTTACTGAGTTATTGCTTATATATTATTTGTATATTAAATTAAAAGTTAGTTTACGTATTCAATTTTGATAACTTTCCTGATCACGCCACCCTTTCTTCACTGATTTTTACAAAAAGGGATACCTTTAAAAAAGTTGTGGCGTGCGTGATACCATGGTGATACAAAAACTTTTTCGGATAACTTTCCGTATGGCGCCACCACTTTTTCACTCATTTTTACAAAAAAGGATATATCAATCAGGTAAATTAGATACTATAAGTCTATATTATTTCATATCGAATGAAAAAGTGGTGGCGCCATACGGAAACTTTTCCACTAATTCCAATGACCATTACAATTTGGCCCTGTTTAAGCGGTTTATCACTAACTTTGTCCTTTACTTTTGGTTGACCATTCTATTGTATTAATAAAAACCTTTAGTAAAGGGCGCTTTTTAATTCAAAATAGTTATTAGGTTAGCAAAAAACATTACTGGTAGCGAGAAATGGGGAGCTGTTGATAGTATACATAAAACATTGTGAGAAAGGGCTTCCTCTGAATTCCTCGAAATCGAGCATCTGAAAGCATACAAATTCGTGCGACAAGGGTGTTTTTTTTTTCCATTATTATCTCACAACTTCGACGACCAATTCAGCTCAAATTTTCACATTATGCAGTCGAGCATCTGAAAGCATACAAATTCATGCGACAAGGGTGGTTTTTTTTCCCATTATTATCTCACAACTTCGACGACCAATTCAGCTCAAATTTTCACATTATGCAGATACACCAAGTGAGAAGACTGGTCTTTGACAATTACCAATAGTGTCCAGTGTCTTTAAAGGCAGTGGACACTATTGGTAATTGTCAAAGTCTAGCCTTCACAGTTGGTGTATCTCAACATATGCATAAAGTAACAAACCTGTAAAAATTTAAGCTCAATCGGTCATCGAACTTGGGAGATAATAATGAAAGAAAAAACACCCTTGTCACACGAAGTTGTGTGCGTTTAGATGGTTGATTTCGAGACCTCAAGTTCTAAACTTGAGGTCTCGAAATCAAATTCGTCGAAAATTATGGCACTTCAGAGGGAGCCGTTTCTCACAATGTTTTATACCATCAACCTCTCCCCATTACTCGTCACCACAAAAGGTTTATGCTGATAAATATTTTGAGTATTTTACCAATAGTGTCCACTGCCTTTAAGTAAATATTTATTACCGGTGTTATTATTTTTTTGAATCCATTATTGTTTCTTTGTAGTTCTAGCTATTAATTATAGGGGGTGTACTGTTGTTAGTGTTTAGGCAATAAGAATGGACAGTCATACACCCAGTAACTTGGGCGCTGTACTCCTCGGCTCTTCCATGGCAAAACAGCCCAAATCTAAAGATTTTTTCTTTTACATGTTTGATAGTTTATTGGTAAATTGAGGGTGCTTTTCCCATTTAAAAGTTTCAAAAGCATACTATGTATGTATGTGACTACAGTATAACATGACCAGGGGTCGATTTCACAAAGAGTTAGGACTAGTCCTAACTTAGGACTAGTCCTAGGAGATATACAAATTGCATGGATAGTCCTAAGTTAGGACGAGTAACTGGTCCTAACTCGAGATAAGACTAGTCCCAACTCTTTGTGAAATCCACCACTGTGCCAGCCTCTATTTAAACTTTAGTCCTATGCCAAAAAAAGCTTAAATCCCTGCCTGGTACTTGCAGTTGCTTATTCATAAAATTATATTTTTTAGTTCTAACGTTTTGCCATTGAAGGGCCAACTGAGCAGCAATGGTTATAAGACTCTTCTCAGTTCTTACTACAAGTAATATGTTAATTTCTGCCACAACTGAGAGAGTGAAAATTGTGTTATTTTTACTCAGAGCTGATATCCTTGACCCTGTGCTGTATCGTCTAGGGCTGCTAGTTGTACTCAGGTCTAAAGCTGTCAAAGGTTTGTAATGATCAGGGCCCAATTTCATAAAGCATACATGTAAGCATACAAACTTGCTAAGCACGGACAACTCTTGCTTAACAGAAACTGGTTACAAGCCAAAATTCCATAAAGTTGACATTGTTGCAACTGGTGCACCACTCATTTGTGCTTAGCAAAAACACTTGCTCAGCAGAATTTTTCAAAGAACTCTAATGCCAGACCATACAGTGCTTATAACAAAGTCGGTGCAAGTTCCACAACTCTTATGCCACATACGGTGCTTATAACAAAGTCGGTGCAAATTTAGGATTTATACTAGACTTTCTTGAACACTTTGTCACTGATGTCAGTAGCACATTTAGTCAATCGCTCGTCGACTTCACTCATTGACTTGTCTTGGCACTATGTCGAGTTGTCTCGCAGACGACTTGTTAAACTGTCTAGGTTGTCTGGTCGGTGGTGTTGTCCAACTCGTTGAGTTGTCTGGCCGGTGGAGTTGCCAGACTGTCGAGTTGTACAGCTGTTGAGTTGTCCAACAGGTGGAGTTGTCAGACTGTTGAGTTGTCCGACAGGTCGAGTTGTCAGACTGTCAAGTTGTCAATACTAGTTCCTGTGATCCATCCAATGTAATAATATTAGTAAAGATTTATATCTCGCTATGTCTGTCAGACTTGACACTCCTGGCATGATTGAGGGATAAGCCAAAAAAAGTCTCAGCTAAAGCACGAACTAATTACGTCAGGAAGTATGGAAGAGGTGGGTTTATTGAATTTTGAACTTCGCAAATGAGGTTTCTTTTTTGAGTTCAGCAAGGAGTCTGTTCCAGAGTAGAACGTTCAAGTTCCCTAAGGAATGCCTTGACTGTAGGTTATAACTGAATAGATTGGTTGAAGGTTTTGGTTCAATATGATTGTTTTTTACAGCAACCGTTGGTGTAATGATAACTGCATCGCACAATCCGGAGGAGGACAATGGGGTCAAGGTCGTTGAACCCATGGGAGAGATGTTGGTAGCTGAGTGGGAGAAGTATGCGACGTCCATTGCTAATGTTCCGTAAGTATACCCAGATGCAACTAATTATAATGTGCAAATTGAAGGGGATGATGGGTTTGAATTGGGTTGTTACATGTCGGGAACTGGGGATGGGGTAAGCCTGTTGTACACAAAGGACTTTGCAATGTGCTGCATGTCAGGCATAAGCAGTTTAGTTCACCGGACCCAAGCTCTGGTGTTGTTAGCAGCAGAGTGTGGTTTCCAATCCTGGTCATGACACTTTTGCCCTTGAGAAAGACACTTAACAATAATTGCTTCAATATAAGTAGGGAAGGTAGTTTATTCTGCACCACCAACCAGGCTCCTAGTGGATGATAGCCATACTACATCTTTACAGACTGTGCTAGGGGTAACCCTGTTTCAGCCCACTTGTTGGTGGGTCAAAATTATTTCAGAAAAACCCCCACTTTTAAACGGTTACTATTCTGAATGGCTCCTCATTCTTTCAATGTATGTGTGTTTACCAAGAGGCAAATATGTACACACCTCATAAGCTTTACAAGTAAGTAAACGGATTCACATTGTTCACTGATCACTGGTGCATATCAAACAGTTCCATTCAATATTTTTAAGAGGATGTAATTTCCGGTCTGTTGATGCCGATTGGAATTTACATGCGTGACTGTTTCAGATAGCTAGCTGGATCACAAAATCTTTGAAAAGAGAATTTCCAGCTCGGCACAAATGGCAGTACTTTGATAAATATCATTGTATTTGGTGAACGGACAATTGTTAGTTCAAGGGGGAAACTTTAGTGCAGTTGTACATTTAAATGTTGTTCACAAACAAGCATGATTGTCAGTGTACAGTTATTTGCCAAAAGGAGTTTTTAGTTCAGGTTGATTAAAGATGCTATGTCGGATTTTTTGCCCCAAAGATAAAAAAATAGATTTTGTTTAGTGAATGGTATTTCAAAGAGTATCACCCGCTCTAACGAAAAAAGTTTAACTTTTACTTTTAATGGTCAGGAACCATGACAAAAATTTAAAACATTTCTTATAAAACACATAATAATTGGTCACGTGATATATTGTCGGGATTCTGAGCACTTTATTTCACTGCTACTAATAATTGGTGGACTTTTTCGAGCAATGGCTCAAATGAAAGCTTGTAACTTTCTCGACCCCAATAAAAATACCTATTGAATTTTAAATCAAAATTTTAGGGTCAAATCGGGCAACAATCTGACATAGCATCTTTAACACCCTTTTTACCACTATCAGACTACTATGCAATGTACTAGTAGTGCATGTAAATCCTTTGCTGATAAACACAAACTGCTAGATTGTTTTTAAAGGATTTGGGTACTTTTTGTAACACAAAACACAATGTCCACAGATTTACATTAAACTTACACCGTTTGAAGATAATGATAATAGAAAGCGTACCTTAAAATATTAGATGCTGAGGTGCTGTAGTTTTTGAGAAATGAGTAAAACAATGTCATGAAAATACTATATGCCCTTTCAGTCTCAATTTGGTTAGAATGGTTCAGAGTGGAGAAAATTGCAGATGGGCGCAACATGATGACGGTCTAATTAGAGTATATAGTAAACTCCTTCTGTAACCCTAAATGTGGCGTTTCATGGCCTAGCGGTTAAGAGCACAGAATTCAAACTCTGGTGTTTCTGATCAGTAGAGTGTGGGTTCAAGTCCCAGTCGTGACACCTTTGTCCTTAAGCATGACACATAACCACGGTGCTTCGGCCTTTGGATGGGATATAAGTTGTTGGTCCCATGTGTTGTGTAGCGCACGTAAAAGAACCAAGTGCACTCATTCAAAGGCCCCGTGGTTCCTGGTTTGATTGGCAGTATATTGCGCCACAGCACCTTGTACACTGTTACATGGTGCTATGTAAAAGGAGTAGGTATCATAACTCAAACCTAGGCCGTGTCCGAATTGGCGACTTCGGCTACAGCTACTACGGCTAGGGCGCGCGCGTCTGCTATTCTTCAACACTGACAGACGCGCTGATCTAGCCGTAGCTGTAGTCGAAGTCGCCAATTCGGACACGGCCTTAGTCCCACATACCTTGCAGGAAAATACTGAATGTTCTTGAGCGCCGCTGAGTTACAAATATGAGCCTTATATAAGAAGCCACTATTATTATTATTATTATTAATACTTCATCCTCGCTTACATTTGAGTCTTTGTGTGTCCATCTGTTTCAGAGATGAGGATCTTGGCCGATACATTGAGAGCTTAATCAGTGATCTAGAGATCGACATAACACTCCCTGCAAACGTCTTCCTAGCAAGAGATACAAGGTAAGACGAGCTGTTGATTTATAGACCATGTGACCTGTGACATCGCCATTGTTGAGGCCTCGATGGGCGGTGCTGGGCATGCTTACCTAGGCCTCACAATTTTTGCCCAGCACTCTGAGTTAAATGCATTGTGGTGCCCAGCACAGATTTCCCATAGAATAAATCAAAATACTGTCCACTGTGCATTGATCTGAGACACAGCTAATAATGAGGAGTATCAAACGCACAGAAAAAGAGCACAGTCAAAAGGTCATTGACATGTAACTTATTGCATGGCCCATAATGCGAACAGTTTGGAAACCTGGCATCTGGTCTGAAGCTTGCAGTTCATCTTTTATGGCCCTATATTTAAACATGAATAATTTTGTTGATCTGCTCGCTCTCGTGGACTTCGAAAAAAAATTTGATTTATAACCCTGGACATCACATGTTTACAAAAAAGCCACAGAGCCTGGCCTTCCTCTGGAACGATTTGTTAACAGCTGAATGGCAAAAAAAACCTCGCAATAAGCCAATTGCGAGTTAGATATGAATAATGTCTGGTACAATGACTTGCTTAGTCACAATGTACCGCTTACATTTTGAATTTCTCAGACTATAGAGATAGTTGCTATGTCAAATGGTTCGAGGCAAGCCTTTGCATAGCAACCTCCAGATGAGCCAACCCTGGTACCATTGTGCCAAACACGTTCATTCAGAATCGTGCATGGGTGTTCTTCATATTTTACGCAACTGAGCATAAGCTTGCCCCTAATCATGTGACATAGTAACTGTCTCGATAGTCTGAGGAATTCAAGTTTAAGTGGACTTGTGATCAAGCATGTCATTGTACCAGACAATATTAAAATCTAACACACAAATGACTTATTACAAGAGATGACACAGTCTGATTCTTATCAACTTATGATATATTATAAAAGGAGTCACATCTCAAAATTATATATTTGATTTTGTAATTTTGATGTAAAACGTCCTTCATGATAGTAACTGAATATGTTTTGCTGTCTGTTTTTTCTCAGACCCAGTAGTGTAGCCTTGGCTCAAGCGCTAATGGATGGTATTCAGACCTTGAAAGGAGACTATATCGACTATGGTATGATTTACATAAAATTAATATTATTGATACATGTATAAGTAATAAGTAGATTTATTGTGCACCTGATGCACACCCGACCTCAAAGCCATCATAAAACCATGACAAAAGGAAAATTTACACAAGTGAATAATAATCCCAAAAGATTATTTGTTTAAGGAAACCCCACATAGCTGGTCTTATGGATTTTCACTGGGAAGTGTAAAAAACCCAACTTTATCTTAATAGTTAAAAAGCAGGACAGCTCTTTTCAGAACTGAGAAGTCTCCCGAACAATCCGTTAAATCTACTCCGCGGTAGTGGAATATATAGCAAGACAGTTCTCTAAAGAACAAACTCTACCTGGCAAGTAGATACACACATGGTGTTACCGCAAACCAAATATTATCGCAATGCCTTAAATAATATGTATACTTTATCTTTTTCTGATAGCTAGGTTCTAACACACTTTACATTTTGTATTTTGTCTTCCAAAAAGGGCTGCTGTCAACACCACAACTCCATTACATGGTCAGGTAAATACATCTTAATTGTAGCAGCAGGGCTCGCATTTTACACTGGACCACAGGCTTCAGGCCAGTAATTTCAGCCTAAGGCTAGTTAACTCTTGACTGGACAAGTCTGACGGTCTGTTTTTAAATAAATAAAAAAATCCCACTGTGTTAATATAACTTTAATGAAAAAGAAAATGATGATCAAACGTTTGAGTAGAGTCTCTCTTTCAAACCTACTTTTCGACAATAGCAAGACAAGTTATCTCAGAACAAATCTACACAGCTAAGAGCATGTTCGAGTGCGCACATATAGTAGACTACTGCCCAGCAACGTACATGCGCAGTGATGCACTCACTCGAACAACTCGTTTGGAAGCCTAGTCAACCGTCCGTACCATGGTACTTAACACTCCATTGCCTTTCCCTACATTGTCACTGGTTCCACTCTGCGCTTTACACATGTTAGCATGGAACAGGCTATTGAGACCAGTGAACAAACCATGGTTCTGAACCTGGTTCCAAGTGGTCGACCACAGTAGTCATCCAATGGTCGACCAATATAGTAAACCTTTAGTTAACCATGGTGCAGTCTCGCACTTGCTCTATGTATATATACTGGTGTTACCGGAGATACCTCACCATGCAATGACTCAAAACCCTTTGTTGTCCAATCTTCAGGTGTCATAACACAAAGGGTGACTACGGTAAAGCAACTGAGCAGGGTTACTACAGTAAACTATCGTCAGCGTTTACTCAAGTTAGGCAACAGGTTTGTTCATAATTGCTAATTTATCTACTTTGTCTAGTTAGAATTCAACCCTTTGTCAAAGACCCCTTGCACAAAGCGCAGCGCACATATGCGCACTTCTCTCTTGTCTGCCATTTTGTCTGTCAAAACGTGCTCAAAAGGAATGGACTCTCCACAAAAGGCAGAAATGGTAGACGCATTGTTCGGAGGTGCGTAAACACGTGTACCATCATTTTGTGGGTGTGACACCCAAAATGGTGGGCAGGAGACCCGCATGTAAGTGCGCTGCGCATTGTGCAATGGGTCTATAGGACATATTAACAGGGCTTGAATTTGACACTGGACTACAGGCCTGAGGCCAGTGATTTTAGCATGTGGCCAGTAAACTCATGACCGGGTTCAAATTCCGACTTTCAGTCTCATAAATAATAGTCTGTCAATTATCTAAGACTAATTACCCATACAAATATACGAATGAGTATCAATCTCAGTGTACAAATGAGATTATTTTAATCTTAGTGTTTTTATTTAATTCAAACAGTTACTAACATGTGAGGCATTTTTTTCTCACCTCAATTCTGGTCTTGTCACATAATTTGGTCCAATAAAAATATATTGAGCTTTCCCCAACCCCAATGCTAGCCCTGATCAGTATAGTTGATACTTGTAATGTTCAAACATTGTTTATTCGGTGGCCGCTAAATGACAGCTCAAATACAATTGTTTCCCTGTAGTGTAACTCTGGTCAGAGTTGTTACGCTAGGGAGATATCTGTGGATGGAGCTAATGGGGTCGGGGCTCTGAAAATGCAGCAGTTATGTCAGCATCTAAACAACCAGCTGAAAATATCCATTCATAATGATGGAACACATGGCAAACTCAACGACAGGGTAAGCGAAAATATTGATTGAAAAATATAGGAGTCTTTACTCAACTGTAATAAATACAACCACAGGAACAAGCCAAAGAGCAAAGAAGAATATGAACAGTTTTAAAATCAAAACAAATTCATCCACAATGTTTGCTTTGAAAAGTTATACAGAAGGTCTTTGTAGTGTTAACTAGTTTTGGTGATTATTATGGGGGTCAATATTTATACAAACAAAAAAAGTCAGAAAATTTTGTGATGTGAATTTTAATGATTTATGTTACCCGTTATGTTGAGGGGACTGTATACCTTTGGTGTTTGGAACCGGTTGACTGTTTTTGTTCTGTGCGAAGAAACTAACCTGTGAAAATTTCATTTCAAAAGGTGGCAGCACTTTTGAGACATCTTCAAAAATCCATAGTGGTTATGTCCACGCAGGAACTTTAATCCGTAATTGGAAGTCACAACATGAGAAACGTATTTGACAATTTAAAATTTAGGGTGATTAAAAAAAATCTCAATATACTAAGTAAGTTTTGATTGCCATTTATTGTGACAGTGATGACAAAAATTAAACCTTGCCTTTAAAGCTTCTTACACTATGTCTTTTCCTGGTTATCTGGCTTTAAGTAATCCAGAAGCAGCCTTTACTCCTTTGGAGTGTGCAGCACCGGTAGCCAAATTGGCACACAGTTTGTTTTAAACTGTTCACTAGAGGCTATTTGGTAGACTCTTTTTACATGTATGTTGTGTTTGGCCATTTTCTTACAGGCATGGTATACTTTTGGTATTAAATTGTCAAAGACCAGCATCCTCACTTGGTTTATTCCAACATTTGCATGAAATAAAAAACCTGTAAAAGTTGACTCAATTGGTCATCAAAGAGAATAATGAAACAAAAATTACTCTTTTTAAAATTACCTCTTTCTCTAAACTACATTATTTCAAATGGGTTGTTTCTTACAATTTTGATACTATCAACAGCTCTTTAGTCTTCTTTACCAAGTAACTGTTCATGGTCATTATTAGCTTGTGGAGTAATTACCAATAATATATTCTGCCTTTAAGTCTATAGCCTTCTAGATATTCAGCCCTTTTGAGTGTTACAAAATAGGATAATTATTGCTAATCAGGACTGTATAGCATTGAGGCAATGAAATGATACAACTGTCAAATGCTCACTCAGCTAGTTTGTGTGAAATTTGTTTTTGGTTGTTTTTTGTTGACAGTGTGGAGCAGACTTTGTCAAAGTGGAGCAACAACCTCCTTATGGTAGGTCTATATTAAGACAAATATGACATCCAGTATTTTAGCCGGAAATTGTAATGTGCATAGCAGAATTGTTTTAACGCTTAGCTGCTTTTGTGGCCTAAGCAGCTATGTGAAGTTGGGCTCGGCATAATTTAAAATAATTGTTGACACGTTTAAAAGAAATTACCAGCACAACTCAACGAAGCAGGGAAATTAAAAACAATCAATACAGGTGTATGTCTGCCATATGTCAACAATTCGTGCTGAACTGTGTATAGACCATCTGGCTAGTCTCTAAATAAACATAAACTCGGTGGTTGGTGTTTTCATTGCAGCGTCTGGCACCAAATTTGTATTATGGATTAATAATCAGCGTGAAAAATTCACATAAATTTAGATGATATGGGTTCTCCCATGCACAAGACAGCATATTGGGCCAATATGCGCCAACTGCATGCTGATACCCGCAAATTTCTTACGATACTCAAAAGAAATGTTAAATTATTGTTTGTTTTTTTATATACAAATTTCACAAGAATCATCAAGATAAAACCATTTATAATGCTCCAGAGTGACACAGAAAAGCAAGATAACCAACAAGTAGAAAACAATCCATACTGTTGACCATGTTTCAATTCCTCGTCCTTTGGCCAAACTTCCCAAATTTGGGTCTAGAATGCCCCACAGTGTCGTAAAAATTACTGGGGAGAGACCTGATGATTCTTTATTAATGTGTTTCTATGTCTGTGTGAAACGACATGTATTCTGTAGTATAGAGTTCTCTGCAATTCTCTAGTTTTCAGTTCCAACAAAAATTTTGCAAACTTGCAACTGATACCCCCCTAACCCACTTGGATTATTTTCTAGGATCCTTCTTCTCGCTAATAAAATACAACACTTTGTGTGTAGGACATGTACAGATATCCAATACACTTATCAACAACCTTTTACTGCCATGTAGCCAGGGATAAAGGCCAAGTCACACAGGCCCCGATAATGAGAACGAAAACAGTAACAATAAAAATGCACCCCCTCGATTGGTTGAAATGCTCCACGCGGAATACTCCCACGCTCATTCAACCAATCAAGGGCGTGCATTTGTATCGTTATTGTTTTCGTTTAGGTTATCGGGGCCTGTGTGACTTGGACTTAACACCCAAGTTTACGATACAACCTTGGAAGTGGCAGCCAGGGGATCACCTCAAGGGGATGTGAACAAGATACTAGCAAAATAGGGAGCCCATCAACAGACAGTTAGATAGCTTTATCAGTTGGTAGAGCTCTGGTAAATTTGTCTTTATTCAAACCCAACTTATTTTTGTTTATAAACAATAACTAGAAATATTTGTTGATATCATGAAGGTATGCCAACCAAAGAAGCTGGAGGTAAATGTATATCTCTTGATGGAGACGCTGATAGGATTGTCTACTACTTCATTGATAACGGTAAGTTGTTTGTACTCTCTTCATAGCAAGTAATGTGTTGCATTGTTCGTTTATTATTTTGATGATCTTCCCATCAAGGGAACTCAGCAAACTGTTTTTATTACACAGTGCGTATTGTGAAATGTCATTTTGTCATGCTCCAGATACGGACAGTGCAAAAATTACATTCTAAACTTTGTGCGCGTGAAATAACACTCTGAAATATGAAAAAATATAGCGTGTCTGTGTCCCATATCCAACTCGGCCTTCGGCATTGTTGGATATGGGACGCAGAAGCGCTTTTTTTTCTTCTTCATATTCCACTCGCGCTTGTGTGATAACTTATAGTTGTTCATCTTAATTTCAAAAAGTGTGTTTTATTCATGTCCGATTAGTCATTTTTTTGCTCTCTGACCACAATTGTTGATGATTTGAAACAGAAATAGATAAATAAATACATGAAAATTAATAATTGATGAAAATATTTAAACATTGTTCTTTCTTCAGATGGCGTTTTCCACCTGCTGGATGGAGACAAGATTGCAACACTTGTAAGTTATTAATAATACTAGTGGATTCTTATCATATACTCTCAAGGCACTTCAACATTCAGTATTTTCCAGTAAGGGATTGTGGTATGAGACCTATTTGTTTACATAGGACCATTTAACGGTTTACAAGGTGCTGTGATGCATTATACAGCCAATCAAACAAGGAACACCGGGGGAACCCCTTCTCTTTTTGTGGTTTATTCACGCAGGAAGAATAATGCTTCTCAGATTAAATTTTTCGGGGGATAAAAAGTGATATCTTTTTCCACACTTTAACCACGGTACTTTAAAGTGAAAAGTCTCTCGAAATGCATTACATTTTCCAAAGCTGCAGTACTTCTTACCCAGTAAGTTTTTATCGCCATTATTTTTCATAGTCATTACCAAACATATACAGACACTAAAACGAATGTAAAAATTTACAATATATAGACAATTCATATTTGAAATTAGAAGCTCTGAACCTTCTGTCTCCGTTCTTGTTTTTCTGTAGATTGCTGGGTACATTCAGGAGTTGGTCACAGCGTCCGGTCTCCAACTCAATATGGGTCTTGTACAAACAGCCTACGCCAATGGAAGCTCTACAGCATATGCCTCAAACGTCCTAGTAAGTCACAATACAGAAGTTTGATTTCTGAGTTGCGTTCTATATTCACAAAGTAAGGGAATTGTTCACAGCATCTGGTCTCCAACTCAATATTGGTCTCAAACAAACAGCACACAGCATATGCCTCAAACGTCCTAGTAAGTCAAAATAGACCTTATGCCCATGAAGTCATTCAGTAGGGCGCCCTCACCTAGAGGTCAAAAGGAGGTTGTTCATTGGCCAATCCTGTGCGCCGTGCGTTTCGATTGTTTCGTCACCGTTTTTCCTCTAAGATGGCGACTGGATGACGTCAATGCATAAGGTCTATACAGAAGTTTGATTTCTGAGTTGCGTTCTATATTCACAAAGTAAGGGAATTGGTCACAGCATCTGGTCTCCAACTCAATATTGGTCTCGTACAAACAGCACACAGCATATGCCTCAAATGTCCTAGTAAGTCAAAATAGACCTTATGCCCATGAAGTCATTCAGTAGGGCGCCCTCACCTAGAGGTCAAAAGGAGGTTGTTCATTGGCCAATCCTGTGCGCCGTGCGTTTCGATTGTTTCGTCACCGTTTTTCCTCTAAGATGGCGACTGGATGATGTCAATGCATAAGGTCTATACAGAAGTTTGATTTCTGAGTTGTGTTCTATATTCACAAAGTTAGGGAATGGACCTTTCATATTTCTATTATATGCTACTTTTTCGCAGGGGCTTATTTAATTTTTATGAATTGTTTTCAGAAAGTACCGGTAGCATGTGCCTGCACTGGAGTCAAACATCTACATCGTAAAGCTCTGGAGTTTGATGTGGGTGTTTACTTTGAAGCCAATGGACATGGAACGGTAAGAATAACAACATTGAAACTACATTTATTTCTGAATCAAACTGATATAATAAGGGAGTAAAAGGGTAGTGACGAGTTCTTATCGGCTGTTTAAAACCGGCAGGGTCGTGGTCGTGTGATAATGGCCTGAGCCGAAGGTGATCACACAAAACATGAACACTGTCTGCAACTATTGTATCAGTTCTACCCTTTCTGTATTACACCTTTAAAAGTTCCACAGGGTTATTTTTTTGTGTATATGTTGGTCACAAAAAGTGTAGATACAGGTCTTTGACAAAAAACAAAGTTGGCCGAATGCTTTAAAAATAAATTGATGTGGATTTTGTTATCGTGATGTTGGCAGGCTTTATTCAGTACAGAAGCAGCAGACAAAATCAGTAAAGCCAGTCAAGACGAAAGGTAAGACCAATATTGAAAGTCTGTCATATCAGAACTTATATATAAAATAACAAACCTGTGAAAATTTAGGCTCAATCAGTCATCGGAGTCGGGAGAAAATAACAGGAAAACCCACCATTGTTTCCGTACGTTTCGTCGTGTCATGACATGTGTTTAAATTAAATCCGTAATTATCCAGAATTGATAATTGTTTTAATGTTTTCTCAAAAAGTAAAGCATTTCATGGAATAATATTTCAAGAAAAGTCTTTCACCATTACCTTTTGTAAACCCTGTAGGTTATTTGTAAATCTGTGAACTTTTTTTGTTTCTGTTCTGAAAGTGTCCAATGGCTTTAAGTCTGATCTCCGATTTGTTTGCCCTAAAGGGACAAATCAGACAAATTGTGATAAAAAAACTTGAAAAGTCTATTAAAGGTGTCAGACATTTAGGTCAGCCCTTATACAGTACTAAATATAATATTCCTACTTTTCCCCCAAATATCATGCCTGTTTAGCGCAAGTTACAGTGACATATCAATGCACTCCATCTCTACCCTCGCATGGACATGTACCTATAAATTTCTCAACATATATAATATTTTAGGTGTCACGTCACATTTATATCAAGGCTTATGTTCTGGTTGTTTCCACTTTTAATGCTATTTTCTTTTAGGAATAACTTAATTTAGCACAGGGTGTCACATTTAAAGATATCAGATTGTTTTTGTTCAGATAACTAACTTATAAACTGGTCTTAAATATATAGTTTGCGGTTAAACCATGTGTTATATATCTACTTTGTTTATACATTCTTGCTATTTAATCTACTTTTGTTTTGTTTCTTATGAAGTTTACCAGAAGATAAAAGGCATGCTGCAGTCACATTGAAAGACCTTCGGGATCTTATTAATGAGGTATTGTTTGTAATTTTGCTATTCGCATTGTGCGACCCAAAAAACTGTGCGAGTGCGAGCATTTATGTCTTAAAGGAGCAAGCCTATTAATTTAGTTTGATTGAGAGCTGCATAAGCATTCAACATGTTTTATGCTTTTGTTATAAGATTATGTTTTAAACTCATAATTATGTTGTATACTTTTGAGCGTATCTGATATGATCAGTTAATCAAATTCAGGGATGATGTTTTTCAGACTTTTATCCGAGATCAGACTTTTTATGTTCACTGGTGAAGTAAATCGGACATTGCTCTTTGGTGTACTTCTCTAGTGCTGAGGACACTGTTTTTGTTATGCAAGTCGCCAGACACACAAGGCCACTTTAAGGTGTGGGCTATATTTATTTTTTTCCAGAGGCCACCTACTCCTAGGGCTGAAACAGGGTTACCCCTTTTACAGTCCATATGGATGTAGGTTTGGGTATCATCAATCCGAAGCCTGGCCGGTAGAGCAGAAAGCACTACCTCCCCAATTTTATGTAGCAAGTGTCACGACCGGGATTCGAACCCACACTCGGCTGATCAAACACCAGAGCTTGAATCCGGTGCTCTCGTAACCGCTCGGCCATGACACGGAATCTTTGATTCCTTGGTTTACAAAAAAGTGGAAATGCCATCATTTTAAACAAACCTTAGAATTTGTATCCCAGTTTAAGACCTTTTTGTTAGCAATGACTCTAACCCCTGAAAATTCCTCAGTTTATTGCAATAACTCTCACCCCTGAAAATTCCTCATTTTTTATTTTCAGACTGTTGGTGACGCAATCTCAGACATGTTAGTTGTAGAATGTATCCTATATGCCAAAGGATGGGGGATGTCAGACTGGAACGCAGCCTACAAAGATCTTCCCAACAGACAACTCAAAGTCAAGGTACAGTGTGATTTTATAAACCTGTTATCAACTTGTACACCCTTTTCAGATAGGCGCACCGCAGTCGCACCAAACCAAATAGATTAGGAGCCACTCTAGGTCAACCTAAATAAGTTTTGGTTTCAGACAGGCGAACTTAACATAACAATTACATTCAGTCAATCAATTAACTGCAGAGACAGCAAGGGTCCGTTGCGCCGATCTCCTGTGTCCACGTCCTACAGCCTCACGCCACATGTGGTCGATTTCGTTAGGCCGGCCAAGTTGTTGGGCCCAGGATGATCGAGGGCAGCCTCTAGGTCTCTTCCAGCCAGGAGCTGGTGCTAGGCCTCCCCTGGAGTTTATGGCGATGCTTAGAGCTTTTTTAGCTGGGATGTTGTCAGCTAGGCAAGCGACATGACTGAAGAAGGCAGAGCGGCGGCGTTGAATTAGGTGGTTGATGGGGGGCAGACATGTTCTTTGGTTAACCTGATTGTTGTTGACGAAGTGAAACCACTGGATGCCGAGAATTGATCGTTGACACCTCATGTGGAACGATTCTAGTCGATTGAGGCCAGATTTGAGGAGGGTCCATGTTTCTGCGCCATACAACATTGCCATATTACATTGCTGTGAACGATATCAAGGTTATAATTATTACCAACAAAGATGTTGTACTCTAAGAGCTCAACAAAGGAAGTCCGCAGATCGTTGATGATAAGATTTGTTTTCTCTCATTGTATTTTTACATCAGGTGAAAGACCGTAGGGCCATACAGACAACAGACTCTGAACGTTGTGCGACCTCGCCAAGCGGCCTTCAAGACGCCATTAATAACCTCGTTGGAAACTACCAGAAAGCTCGATCGTTTGTCAGGTATTTTAATATGTCCTATATCCTTTATTTCTCATTCAAATAATGAAAGACTTCAGCTGAAGCCCTTTATTATGCATATAAAAGCACACAAAGTAATGCAACAAGGGTGTTTTTTCTTTCATTATTCTATTGCAAACTTGATGACCACTTGAGCAAAAATTTCCACAGATTTGTTATTTTATGCATAAGTTGGGATACACTAAAAGTGAGTACACTGGTCTTTGACAATTACCTTGAAATAGTCTAATATCGCGTTTGGAGTTTATCGCTCAGTGAGCGTTTTATTCATTTTTGGGCATCGATGCAATGCACAATTTGTAATCGGTTTTTCACTGTTCTCTCGTGACCCAGATGGCCGATCGATCTCCCCCTTCTACAGGTTTCTCAGTTTATGTGTATGGTTGGATAGCATTACACTGCCAGCAATTTTTTTGCTAGCAAAACCAATTCTGTAATGTTCCTTTAATTGAACGATGTTTTTACGTTTACTGACAGGCCTTCTGGTACAGAAGATATAGTAAGGGTGTATGCTGAAGCTGATACACAGGTGAGTCTTGTACACTTGATGCAAAGGTCAAAGGGGTGACCTTAATAATGCATTTCCAGATGAGCAAGTTACTACACAGGCTGTATGGGACAATTTACATTTTGTATCATATTTTTCACCTCAATTCAAATGTTTGCAAAACAACGAGCTGTACAACTTTTGAAACGTCCCCTTTTTCTCCATATCAAAAGAGCTTAAGTTCGCTGATCTTATCGCTCCGCCCTGAATGCCAAGCTTCTCTCAACCATTAGTGTTTAATTTTCCTCTATTTGTACTTTCTTTTTTTCCCTTTAGAACGCGGCAGACTCCCTCGCATATGAAGTGGCCGCAAAGGTCCACCAGCTTGCCGATGGCATCGGAGATCCCCCAGTCAAACCTTCATCCACATAAGAGGAAAGACGAGTTTCTCAAACTAAACAACTCTTTCGTCCAACACATGTAGTCATAGACCTTTTTGCAAATACCCATTGTGCAAGCGCTTGATTGAGGTGCATGCTGCTCTAGCTAGCGATCCAACTTGATCGCTTGCTAGACCAGCATGCACCTCATTCCCAGCCTTGCATGCGCCTACCAAGTATTAGCGATTAGGTCTATGGTAGTTCTGCAGTACTATTCTTATAAAGTTTGCAGTAGTACTCACAACAAGTACTTCTTTACACCACGTCGAGTCCCTCGATGTTCTTGCCAGGAGCTGCCCTAAATCCATCCAATCTTGGGATTGATTCAAATAAGTTAAGCATTCCTTACATAACCAGCATTCCAGTGATAATGATAACAAAATAATAATGACTCTTATATAGCGTAATTTCAAAGAGGAACATTGTGTTTCAAACATTATTACCCCTGGTCACTGGGCCATGTATTTCTTTTCCACAAACCATGTCAGCGAGTGTACAGCATGTGCTGCCAAGTGAGAAGCACACGAGCTAAAACAATCACCAGAACCATATCTGCTCTCACAGGTACCAATTACCCCTGGGTGATGAGAAGCAATTATAGTTAAGTGTCATGACCGGGATTTGATTTGATTTGCTGTTGTCTCAGCAACCACAACTTGAGTTCGATGCACTAAGCCGCTCGGCCAGTAGGCTACAAGTTCTTCAGTCAGAATCATAGAGTTATATATAAGAACTAGAGGGCGCACTGGTGATGCTTCTTGCACAAACGCGACAGGACCACAAGGAGACACGCGTGCCATTCTACACGCGCATTGAATATAAAGTACACGTTGGAGTTTGTGTTTATTGAACGCTACGCGATGCTGTTTTGTCAACTTACAAAATGGCTGCACAAACACACGCTGTGCGATGCCAGTTTTGTCAACTTAGAAAATGGCCTCCTGCGCGCATACCGGGTCGCGTATAATTATAGGCCAGTGCGCCCTCTAGTTCTTATAATAACTCTATGGTCAGAATAGACTCCACAAGTCTTGCACATATTCAAACATTGGGACCCAATTTAACTATGACCGTAGAAACGCCTTGGCCTCCTGTTTTTCGATTGAATCATAGAAAGACAATCGTTTAACGCATTTTTCTGTTATTAAAGACACTGGACACTATTGGTAATTGTCACAGACCAGTCTTCTCACTTGGTGTATCTCAACATATGCATGAAATAACAAACCTGTGAAAAATTGAGCTCAATTGGTCGTCGAAGTTGTGAGATAATAATGAAAGAAAAAACACCCTTGTCACACGAAGTTGTGTGCGTTTAGATGGTTGATTTCGAGACCTCAAGTTATAAACTTGAGGTCTCGAAATCAAATTCGTGGAAAATTACTTCTTTCTCGAAAACTACTCCACTTCAGAGGGAGCCGTTTCTCACAATGTTTTATACTATCAACCTCACCCCATTACTTGTTACCAAGTGAGGTTTTATGCTGATAATTATTTTGAGTAATTACCAATAGTGTCCACTGCCTTTAAGGTGCTCATATTTAATCGGGGATAAAGAATATTATTTTGGTTTTACACTTCCACTACTAGCCATTTTCACGCTTTATCTAATCTCAGATTAGTGTGTTATTATTGTTTTGAGCATTCATCTAAACTAACTGACAAAATGATAATTAGCAACACAAACTTCAAGTTTCATGCAGTTATCTTTATTATTTTTAATATAGTTATTTTACAAATATAGGTGGGTTATAATTACATTTTATGTAATGTAAGGTAGCATTCTTAAAAAAAACCAAAAAAACACAAAAAACATTCCTTTTTTTAGTTTGGGGGAAAAACTGGTCTAGTTTTATTTACTTAGAATAAATAAAAGTGAAAAGTTTAAAGATTTTTAATTTACATTATACATAAAATACATCTAGGGTGAATGATATATGAGTTGGTTTATTTACAATTTATTGCTTTATTTGTTAAGTTTTTGACCAATGTTACTACAAACAAAATCTTGACAATGAGCCAACAAGTTTTCAGCTCTAACAGTTACGTAAACCGTAACATTTGTGCCAATTTGTGTTACAACTCGCCTGAATACGTGTACCTGTTTTTATTTTTCCAATTAGTGAAACAAAATCTATTGGGAAATGAATAAGGTGAGGTTTGTGGTAGCACTATCTAAATCTCTTTTGAGAAGCTTTATTTCAGACAAGAATTGGTGGTTAACAACTCAACGTTTCTATCAGTATGCTCCATTCTCCAGAAGACAGAGCTGACTGATCAAAACGTTGAGTTGTCAACCACTGGTTCTTTTCAGCACAAACACAGTGAGATTTACACATGGTGGTATCGCAACTCTAGCCTCATTATACTCCCACCACACAAAGTTTCAAATTTCAAATGTCAAAGTTTCTTACTTATTGGGAATTTACCAATCATTGTGGTCAGAACAAATACAACCAAAGTACGTATGAAGCATATGAAGCAAATACAGAAGCCTCAAGCCCGGTTCATACTTCCAGAAACAGTGAATGCGAAGCGCATTTTAACATCACAAGGCTGTTTTGAAAGAAAATGTTGCGTTCAACTGTTGAAAATTATTTGGTGCGAATTTGTGGCTTAATTTTTTTTTTTTTTCTTGGCGAATTTGTGGCGTCAAATTTCACTTGGCAGGAAGTATGAACTGGGCTCAAGACAGAGGACTGCCAGGCTAAGAGGCGGACGAGCCAAAGGTCAAATGAGCCACAGACAGAAAACAGGCTGTAAACAAGGCACTGTTACGCATGACGTAAAGTAACTAAGCTGCAACTTATAGTAACTGATGCCCAGTTATCTTTAGATAACATACAGTGTATTCCAGAAAAGTGTTCTTACTAAACATAATTGTATACATGAACAACATTCAGGACTGGAATTTGCATTAACAATAGAAAATTTTATTTTATTTTATCATAATCATGAAATTCTTTGACAAAATGGGCACCTGTAAGTTGACATCAGCAACATGCGTAGCGCATAGACCTTATCGCAAATCCTCAGTATGCTTGTATTAGACGTGGAATGAGGTGCATGCTGGTCTAGCAAGCGATCAGGTTTGATCCCTAGCTAGACCAGCATGCACCTCACTCAACAGTTAGCACAGTTGCTTTTTGCGAAAAGGCCTATGGCTGATTAATAGCCACATGCCAAAGAGTATATTTGTAACGTAGTACACTGTATAATTTGTTTGCACAGTAGTCCATCAACAAATGGTGCTTTTACTGCAGTGCCTACGAATTCTTCCTAGTTTACAAACTATAAGTTATATATTAAACTGTCATTTGCTTAAATGTACTGTATGCTAATGTACTTATCCTTTAGAGACCATTAATTTCTGTATAGCCATCACCAAATTAATGGTCCGAAATTGCTTCTTGTTGTTTTTTTTTGCACTGTTTTTTTTCAGAAACAGTCGGGAAAATATTTAAGAAACAGAAGAATATGGTTTTGTTTTAGAGTTGGAGATTCTATGTTTACATTGGAATCAGAACAAAAATTCAATTCTGTCTGCTACCTTTTCTTTGACACTTTTGTTTAGGAGCAAAAGTAGTGAAATCTTGCAGCATTTTGGTATGTGTACAAGCAGTTTGCGGCTGCTGTGGTCTCAAAAGGGTTGAACAGGGACAAGAAAATTGCCCTATATGTAGCTGTTGTTAGTAACACATTTTGCGAAATGTGTGTGCAAATGAAAGCATTTAAGTAGATTGTTGTTGCATAATACATGTAATTTATGTGTTTTAACCATGTCATTAGTTTTATAAAACCAACTGTTACTGTCCGTTGGCTTTCAGTTTTCTTTTTTGTCCGTTTTGAATTGAAGTTACAGCGCAGGAATCATTCTTTATTTGCCAGGTCATGATTATTTGGCAAAGAGAAATGGTGTGGCCTTTTAAAGTAACACTCTCAGTTCAATAGATGTTAAAAGATGATACAAAATAAATCACTTGTGAACTTTATGAGGGTCATGTAACAGGTAATTCATATTCATTAAGCAGTTTATTTACCAATAATCACATTTTTCTGCTTACTTTAAGCAGATTTGTAAAAGCAATAGTGTATTTCATAAATGATCGAGACGGTTTGACAGCCTGTGCCTGCGAGTTCACAATGGATTTACTTGTTGTGACACTTGCTGCTTACAAGAACCAGCAAGCTAGCAATTACTTTGCTTACGCTTAGCAGTGTTATTGATAACCAAATTCTGCTAATGGCCTGCTTACAGGTTTTATGAAATGAAAGTGCGCACTGGACTTTAATTTGATGGCACTGCTGCTGATCACCACTCCATGCTTATGGTATTTGCTTATGGTACCCTGTAAAAAGGAGCTTGGTTTTTGAGATCGCCGAATTTCTGGAGCGGATATTTGTCAAAGCAGAAATAATAATCCATAATTATTAGAACCCACAATCTGAGAAGCCTCATCTCAGATTCAAATTTTGGGGCAAAAAAACTGATACCTTTTTATAAAATCACATTAGTTTAAAGTGAAATGTTTCTGAACATGCTTTATACTATTACAAGCTGCTTTAGGCTTCTAAACAAAAGGTTTTTATTGCCATTAATTTGAAGATTACAACCTACCCTTTAACAAAGTCCAAAATCAGATTAAAGTAGCAAGAATATCATGCCTGTGTGGTTGACAGTTCCTGACCTTTTTAAAAAAGTGCAAGTCGGCATCAGAATATTTCTGCTTAAAAACCTTTAAGATATCACTGGGAATTCACCAAAATAAAGAAGTTGCTTTTTAAAATATACAACAACAAAATGCCCCTTTCCCTTGAATTGAAACATTTGAGGAACACCTACACATGTACTATGGAGAAGGTTACAGTCATGGGTTGCTGAACAAATTTCAGTCTAAAACTTGTTCATGATATTATTTATATAGTAAAAGATACCTTAAAACTTTAAGTAGGCCATATTTTTTAATAATTTTGTTTTTACATAACCATGCAATCACTTTGATTTCTTAAATAATTGTACACTCTATGCTTGTTGAATAACATACATGCTATGGTCTATGCTCCAATATTAATATTTTAAATATGTGCATGCTTTGTCTAACCACCCGTAGGGCTTATGTTTTTATTATTATAGCAAATTATTATTTTTAGTATTTTTTTGAACGAAGAGACATGGACCTAGGGCGAGACTAGCTAATGAAATAGTTCAATATTATAATCATATGGAAGAGTGCAGTTTTGTAATTTTAGTACCCAATTGTAGTTGTACATAATATGCATGGCTTCTTTGTATAATGTGTCGGCCTAAAACATGTACATAATGAAATAGATTACCCCGGCCAGTTGGAAAAATGGGCCACTTGCCCTACCTGGCCAATTCCTGTGGGTGTTGGCCAATTTTCTCACAGACATTGTCATTGCATGCCAACTTGTTCAAACTGACCAGTGGCCACATTTTCATTTACTAACTGCATGTTTGTCATTGTATTTTAACCATCACATACTGGCCATTAAACTAAAAAGAGCCAATGTGAACCTAGAAGGAGCTCTGGAAAGCTAACATTGAAACTTGGCGTGGTAAAACCATTTAGAAAAGGGTCAAACCCCAAAACACTTGTTGGTATTCTGTATCATTTTAAACAAAGAAATATAATTTTGTTTGACTACATGCAATATTTTGTTTATAATATAATATATAGTTGCATACATTTCTTCATGTTCAAATACATATCAATGATTGCCATGCATATTATATAACTTAAGAAAATTGCTATTGTCTTGTCAACAACAGACACATACTGTGTAATAACCTTGATATAAAGGCCACCTAACAAAAGCGGACACTTTGTACAGTTTTGAGTGTAGTAGTGAACAGTAAATTATTACATGCATGTGGTGGTTAGGGGGGCGGTGCCCAAGACGATAGGTTATTGATGTGCCTAGAAGCGTTAAGAAAGCCCGTTTCATACTTACTGCGGATGCGATATGAATTTTGACGTCACAAATTCACAACGAATAATTGGCATCAGTCGACTTGTGCCGTACTCCTGTGAAACATTCGCTGCGAAAACAGTTCTGTGACATCAAAATTCATTTCGCGATCGCATTTGCAGGAAGTATGAACCAAGCTTCAAGCCAACGAGTGGTAATGAATTAAGCACCATTCAAACGAAGCACATCGCTGTGGCTTGAATGGTTCCATTTGAGAATACATGTACCGTACATTGTAGGTCTTTTGTAGAGGATTAAGGGCATGCACTTAATTAGTCGACATCAACTACAAGCAATTTATGGACAGCATTTATTTATACTACATGGTTGACCCTCGACCAATGCTGTCCACTATCATCATGAGTAACATTAGCATATAATTAGTAGGAGTGTAGATTAGTGTAGGAGTGTAGAGGGTAGTATTGGAGGGGTCAGTGAGGGGCAAAGGTAAAGTGAGATAGATATTCTGCTCTTGCTTTACTTGGGATGGCTGTGTGTCCAAAGCTACATGTACAGCCAGCTAAATTCATTGCATACAATATACAGATTCATATGCCTACATGAAGTGTGACGTTAGATTTATTTTTAATATTTATGTAAGTAAAATATTCATACCTCAGGGCGAGTTGAGAAGAAAGTGCGAGATGGCCCCATCTGGAATCACTTTTAAAAAACCTAAATCCCAGACAGCAAAATAATAACATCCCTACTACCTGACTACATTAGGGTAGCTGTATTCATCATGTAAGCTTGTAAGTTGGGAACTTGGTGAACCTGGTTAACACCCGGCGACATGGAGGAGGTTGTTATGTGAATGTTTTGGGAAGCAGACGAGATCAGACCCATGGGCATGGGAGACCGCGACGCCATCGACATGGGTGAGGCCATCGGGGAGTTCAGGGTGGAGTTGGGCGGGGGCATCTGTAAGGCTTGGTTCTGCTGTTGGTGCGCGTGTAGATTCATTGGGGTATGTTGACCTGGTGAGTGCAGGGGTGGGGTGGGGTCCGGGGATTGGGCGTGGTTGGGCTGGATGGAGAGTTGGTTCTGGGCATCGGTGTTGACTTGGAGGCTGACTGGGATGTTGTTGCCAGGGGGCAGTGAGAGGCCTTGTACTGGTAGACCCATGAGTGCAGCGATGTGCTGGAGGGACCCACCGTCGTGTTGACTCATCATAGAAGTGTCTTGGGCACCTGTTCTCTGGCTGTAAAACCAGACAAAAATACCCCCAAATAATATCATTTTCATTTCATTTATTATTTAGATTGTTAACTAAGAGCTATCAGAAAAGCAAACTGTACTAGCCAAGTAACCAATGGAGAGATGACGAGGAAGGAAGTTTCACTTCTGTGGACCCCAGTTCGAGTCCCACCTCAAACCAGAGCCTTGCATGTCGATTGGGCTTTTCAGTCCCTACCTGATTGCATGGGTTTTCCTCCCACACTTCCTATTAACCCTGTTATTTGCGCTTATTGTGCTGTTTAATGTGTAATCAAAAATTTTGTTTTACAGAAACCTACCTCCAGTGGTTCTTCTCATGTATCTTCATACTACTGAGATGTCTGAAGCTAGCACCACACAAGCTACACTTATACGGCTGCTCACCGCTGTGAATACGCTGGTGACTTCGCAGGTTCTCCTTGCGATTAAACTGTGCTCCACACGTCTCGCACTGGTACGGTTTATTGTTACTGTGGATCATCATATGTCTATTAAGGTGGCCCGTCCGCTTAAAGCTCGCCCCACACTTATCGCAGGTGTGGGGCTTGGTATCGTTGTGAATCAGCGAGTGAGTTTTGAGATCGTTTGTGGTCTTGAATTTGGCCAGGCAGATATCGCAGGTAAAGGGTTTGTCAGAGCTGTGCACGCGATTGTGACTGCGTAGGTCGCTCTTGCGTTTGAACATGGCGCCGCATGTCTCGCACTGGAAGGGCCGCTCACTGCTGTGTGTGATCTCGTGACTCTTCAGATAGACGAAGACGCTGAACTTTTTGTCGCAGAACTTGCATTCGTAGGGCGTGTCTTTCTGGTGGTTGGTGAGGACATGCCTTTTCAGGTTTATGGACTGGATGAATCGGGCACTGCATAGGTCACACTTGAAGGGTTTCTCCCCGGTGTGAGTTCGAACGTGGATTTTAAGCGCCGATGAGTATCCGCAGTTCTTGCCGCAATATGTGCAGACATACCGTCTTGGCCCTCTGGCTGTGTCACGTCTCTGGTGGGATATCAAGTGGCGTTCTAGCTCGGCGTCGGCGCGGAAAACCTTGGTGCATCTGTCGCACTGGCTGTGCTCCTTGATGTAATGCTGTCTAAGGTCTCTTAGCTTGCCGAACTTGAGCGTGCAAAAGCGGCAGATGTATTCCTTCCTTGATTTGGCAATGCTAAAGGTTCCCCTCTTGTTCCGCAGTGTCTTACGTAATCTCGTTGTACGCTGGACAGCTTCTGTTTTCCTCGGCCTGCCCCTCCTACGAGGAAGCTGCCTCAGAGCCCTCAACACTGGGCTCTTCAGGGCGGCTTTGGTTTCCACCTTGAGTGTCCGATCCCTGGTAGGGTCCAAGTTTGGCGGTTGTGTTTGTACGCGGGGTCGGAGCCTGTCCCCCATCATTGTTGGCACCATGTCTGAGAAGGAACAGTCTGATTCCACTCCACCAATGTCTTCACTCTCACTGTCGCAACTCTCTTGATGATTAGCTTCCAGGGCTGCTAAGGCTTCTTTATTGGCATTGATAAGACCTGAATCAAAATCATACAGAATATTATTTAATATGCAAAAGTCTACATAAAAAAACTATAACCCTAAAACATGCAATGAACTGCTGAAAATCTGGGGCAACATTACTTTAACTATGTTCAAATTATAAATAAAATTTGAAAAACCCTGAACAAAACTGCTCTTGGATCAACCAAACCAATTTGAGGTGTAATTATATGCAAAACCTTTAACGGATTAAATGCTTTAAAAAGACTCTGCTAGGATCGAAATGTTGGGTAAGTGACAGCTCTTTTGCCTTGGAGTCAAAATTAATGACAATTTTGATAAGGTTGCTTCATTTCCTACCTTCCAGCTCTTCTTTACTATCAGGAAGCAGCGGCCCACTGCCTTTCTTGTTGTATGTCTGTGATAACTCAATCAGCCGTTCACACATGAGCCTATTAGCCTGACGTTTGATCTCAGTCAGGTTAAAAGTCTCAGCGACCGAAATGATGTCCACACAGTTATCTCCGGTCAGTTGAGACTTCAGGAACTCACAACAAGCTTCCAGGACAGACGCTGCCTTTAGATTGACGGCCACTGAGAGAACATCCTCCATGACTGCCATGGTAAGACACATCCTCGACGTGTAGGCAAACTCAAGAAGGAGGTGGAAGCCCCGCGCGCTGACATTCTCCAGGACGATCGGCTGGCCAGAGACATCCGGCAGGGTCGTGAAGTAACTCTTGAAGTAGTCACTGCAGGCTATCAAGACAGCCTTGTGGGTGTTAAAGGTTCGGGTCTCGACCAGGACGGTGCAGTCACAGAGCCGGGGGAACTGACGGCATTCGTTTAGTGTCTGCAAGATGTGCTGGCTGTGAGAGGTGAACTCGTAGAGGTAGCTGCCATCCTCCCGCCGAGTGATCTGAAGGGAGCTGGCTGCCATGCTTCAGGCTCAAAGGCAGCACCCTATAAACCAAGGCTTGGGCATTCTTTCACCACAGCTTGTCTATATTTGGAGAGGATAATCGTCAAGTATGACATTTAATTATTTATCAAATGAATTTTTAGTTTCAGCAATCCTACATCAACAACTTTATACTATAGCTGCTTTTTGGGTTGTCTAGAGATGAACTCCATACATGTAAAGGTTGAGGAATGACTTTGCCATCTAAAGTGGTATGATGATGACAAAGTGCCTTTAATTAAGTAATTGGCACCCTACAATACATGTCTAACTGATAGTTTTGTTCTGTTCAACATAAACAGTCAGGCCTGAAACAGTCAGGCCTGATAATTCACGGAGGCAACAAAGGTAATAGACCTTATGCACATGATGTCATTTTAGTACGCCGCCCTCGCCTTGAGGTCAAAAGGAGGTTGTTCATTGGCCAATCTATGTGCGTTTCGATTGTTTCGTCACCGTTTGACCTCAAAGATGCCGGCTGGATGACGTCAATGCATAAGGTCTATTGCCTTGGTGCCCCGATGCAAACTTTCGAAAAAAGGAGTACAGCGCCCTTAAAAGTTACTGACAGACCTGCAGTTTTGAGACATATTGAAACCTAAGTTATATTATTTTAAGTCACCATCATGATCATTTGACCATGGGGAATAGCTTTTTAAAACAAAAGACTGTGTCACTGTCACAGAGTCACTGTTAGTGCATGGAGGTAGAAATAGTGTGACTAGTTGTGAGAAGTGAGCATGTTTAAGAAGCTTTTTGGAAAAGAAATCGGGACTGTGTTCAAAAACATGGAGAAAGTTTTGCAAAACCTATTTTACTTTTTGTTGGAGAAGTTTTTCATTTATTTCAACTTCATGATCATCATGATGTATTGATTGAACAAACAAATTCTAATTGAGGACTCGGAGGCCGGGGACCTTTCACTGTTCTGTCACGCCTGTCACTTCGACAGCAATCAGTATGTACAAACAACACACTTTTTTTTCTTACACACAAAAAGGCCATTCAAGTTTCACACATACAGCAACCCTGGTCAGGGATACCCTGGTTTTCCGACCGAGTCAACCCAAACTCAAACTCAATATCCACAAAGAATTTGCTTATTTTCTTCCTTTTCTCACCACCAGATTCTATCTTGACGTTAACCAAAAAGACAATTAATATTTCACGTGTACAAATCTGTCCATCGTTTTCACTAAATACTGTATGAAGGTATCGATTTGATGCAAAGTTAAGATTGTAAATTTCAGAAATACTCACCAAATTAAAAGAAATCCCTGGAAATGAATACTTACTAGGCTCATCGAGATGATTTAAATACGTCTTATTCAATTCTATCGAAAATAATAATTTGTTAACTTTAAACATACCATAGAAATATTCAATTATGTTTCTATTTTTATAAATGCCATTAAGATCATTTTAAAACCACATAATTGTTGGAGATTGTGGACTATAAGAAACAAATCTGATTTAGGTGTCACGAACTTTTCTAAAATCAACGGGACAATCATAATAAAATTTCGTATCCCGTGTATTTGTTTTGAAATTATCAAAATGTTTGTGGTCACTGATTTCTACACCCTACATGTATGCTTTCACGCAAACAATTTCTATTAAATGGGTGATAAAATCAAAATATTACTGACCAACATGTACGACTTCGAGTTTATTCTTAATTTGATATTATGTTAACTGAAAGAATATTAGAAATTAAACACGTAGATTATATTCTATTATTTATGTTATGAGAAACATAATTTTATAAGTGATTGGCTTGCATAACAAGCACTTTACAGTGCCTCGTATGGTCTTACGTACAAAAGCATAAAGGTAAACAATGAGGTTTTACTTTTAGCAAATCCAGATTGTACGTTGATAATAATGCTAGAGTTACATCAAATGTGTTGCAGTTATATGTTAGGAAATAAAGACTCCCCGATGGAAGCGCCAACAACTTGCTGAGAGCTGTATTTTCCAGCTGATGAAGTGCACAAAACCTGACTGCTGTATTAATAAAGGTAATTGTGCACGTCTCGTCGTCGATGTTTTGAATGACCTCCTTCCTTTTTAATAGCTCCATGGTGTTCGTAATCATGAGATAGGATAACTTTCCGTATGGCGCCACTACTTTGTTTTACTCATTATTACTTAAAGGGTTAGGAATACCTCATTGAGCCTCAATTTGAGGTAAATTAGAACCAGATTATTTCATAATCATATCGGATTATCGATCGAATGAACATGATGAAAAAGTGGTGCCTGCTGGTCATGCTGGTGGCGCCATCCAATGATCCATGCGGAAACTTTGCCGGATAAGATATCGCCCAAATGCCCTGATTGAGCAGCGTAATTTCAGAAATGAGCAGTCGATCTGTGATTCAGTTGTGTTTGAGTTGTTATAACTGTATATATAAACACTGTTCGTTTTAAATGAATAGAATCGACCCCCTTTGTTTCGTCGTTGTATTTAGGGAATAATACATAGGACACGGTCTTCACTGCGTGGTAATGACCGGGTTGGTGGCTGGCCCTGCTGTTAACAGACCTGGAGGCGGGGTCCGTTAATAGCGCCAGCGACTAACCAAGGTCATTACCACGCAGTAAAGACCGGGTCCGAACACTGTTATTCACATTTAATAAATACCTTTTTAATTGTCCAAATTGTGCGACTTTCTGATCTCTCGTCGATACTTCCCTACATGTTCAGAACTTCAGGGGCCATATTTTAGCTTTTGATGGTTCCTTCTCTTTCGTGCATAATAATCACATCACTGATACTTGGAGTCCAGTCGCCCTCACTGGGGTCAAAGGAGGCAAATGATTGGATGATAGCTGTTCTTTGTGCATTAAAACGCGCACGAGCTCAGTTGTGTCTGTTTACTTTTGTTATTTTTGGATAACTTTCCGTATGGCGCCACCACTTTTTCACTTATTTTTACAAAAATGGATATATCAATGAGGTAAATTAGATACTATATTATTTCATATCGAATGAAAAAGTGGTGGCGCCATGCGGAAACTTTTCCTTATTTTTTTACAGTGCCTTGAACACTCCTGCAGGGTGGATATGTGGGCATTACAAGTCTTTATTATTCAAGATTGATTAGTAGTCGACGTAACCAATATCTTCAATCCTATTTCCTACATGTAACTTAAATGAAATGCTTTGTTTTAACAGATGCAATTGTGAGCAGTTGAGAGTTTGTGTATCAATGGTCTAGAAGACTTCCGTCCCATCAGTGCGAAAACAAATGATTGAGAATGTCACCATGTCCAGTGAACTTCCATTGAATTTTCAGCAAGTGTTGCCGTTTCTTGCCGTTGCTGGGCTAATCTTGTTGCTTAACCTGGTCTTCTGCTGCTATCTTCTGAGGTAAGCACTGAGCACTATTGGTAATTACTCATAGTAATTGTTAGCACAAAAACTTACTTTGTGACAAGCATTGGAGAGCTGTTGAAAGTATATTTGAAGGTAGAGCATTCTGCTCTACCAGTCACGCTTCTGGTGGATGACACCCAAGCTCACATCCTTATGGACTGTGAAGGGAGTAATCCTGCAATGACCCCTGGAAATAGTTGATTGTAGCCCACACCTTGAAGTGGCCTACAGGCCTGTTGTGTCTGGCGACTTGCAGAAAAGAAACACTATAAAAAAAAACCTTAATTTCTTTTCTTTTTAATTGTTTCCAGGCTCAAACGATCCGGAAAGGTCGACACTGGATTCAAAACAGTGAGTACATTTTTCATCAGTCACACCAGTGACTATCCAAAGTTGTTGTGATTTTGGAGGAACGTTGGCTACCCCATCATGCAATGCTTTCTACAATTGTTGAAACTAAATGACTCTTCCTCAGGTCGTCTCAATCATTTTGTCCAAGTCAAGTCAAGTCTATAAGTAATTTTTGTCCCTGTCAACTCGCAATTTTTTTTCTTTTCCAATTCGTTTTATTTTTTTAAAAGTCAAGTTAGGTCACAATTCATTGTTTTCTGAGCAAATCAAGTCTCAGTTATTTTTTTCCCAGCCCAGTCAGGTCACAAGTAATTTTTGTCTAAGTCAAGTCAAGTCACGAGTCAGTTTTTGTACAAGTCAAGTCAGTTCAAGTTGCAAGTCTTTTTTTTTTCAAGGTGTGTCAAGTCTCAGTAATGTTTATCCGAGACAAGTCAAGTGGCAGGTCGTTTAAGTCCAAGTCAAAACAAGTCACAAGTCATTTTTGTCCAAGTCCAGAAGTAAGTCATTTTGTCAAGGCAAATTAACAATAATCATTGTTTCTATTCTTTCAGGTGAACTATACGAAGAAGAAAATTGGAGCCAAGTTTGACGTGAGTTTATGAATTGGTTGCTTCAAATACATGAAGGCCTACATGTTTTATCTTTGGATTTGAAGGTTTTGAAACTTTGCATGGTGGAAGTTTGAGTAGTGTTCGTTCTGAAAAGAATCAGTGTTTAACGACTTAACATTTTGATCAGTTAGGCGTATATTTTCAAAAACCATGAGCTTTGAAAATTAACTGCATCATAAATAGCATTACTATGGTTAGTGTTCAGCTTTATGCTTTGTATTATGTTGGTTTCACGCCTGTACCAGCCACCTTAAATTGATACGGTTTTCTGCGCATACGCCCACGTGTGGTATGCCAACAGTGGCCCCATCTGTCCTTTCCAAAAAACACAAAGCAATTTGCCAGAGAAAACAGTTGATTTCAAGGTTTCCAGAATAACAAATATATTGTAACAATATGCTTATTTAGGGGCCATTTATTCGCTACTTCAATGAACCTCCAAGTGACCATTTTGTAACCAATCTCCGAGTATATTTTTTAATTAACGTTGTAAGGGCGTATGAAAATATTTATGCTGCATTATGCACCACAGCAACTTGTAAACTATTACATGGTGCTCTGTAAAAGCAGTAGTATCTTACTTCACACGTAGCCCCTTGTACCTTGCAGCAAAGTACTGAACCTTGAGCGTCACTTAGTGACGGATATTATATTTGGCGCTTTATAAGAAGCAATTATTATTATTATTAAAAATAATGGTTTGTTTGTTTGTTTTTCCCCTACAGATGTGCTCCGTTTGCCTAGAAGACTTTGAAGAGGGCACAAAGATTGGTCAGTGTCACTGCCAGCATGTATTCCATATCATGTAAGAACCTTTGTATACCTTTTATTGATCAAGTATGATGTTTCCAGCCAATCAACAACAGCCCCAGGCATTGTATATCTGCTATATGATGCTCCAATATTTATTATAGGAGTCCTACATGAATAATTGGTCAGTGTTACTGCCAGCATGTATTCCATGTCATGTAAGAACCTTTGTATTACTTTTATTGATTAAGTATAATATTTCCAGCCAATCAACAACGGCCCCAGGCATTCTGCCTTGTATACTTCCACGATGCTCCAATATTTAATATAGGAGTTCTATATGAATAGTTATAGGATGCTTTGGGCGCTTCACAGAGCTGCTTTCAAAGTCATTGTTCCCCCACACATTGCCAAATGAGGCAAGGCCCTTTAACCTCTCTAAGGCATTGTTCTCTTCAACTTCCCTTAATCACTTCTCGATGGGATCAATTTATCTAGCCTTTGCGGGGAGTAATTTTTTAGACCTTTGCGCTCTACCAACTCATTGAGATTGCAAAAAGTTGATAAAATCACGTCTGTGTTATTGCTATAATGATTCATTGAACTTGCTCCTTGTGATGATGGAATCACCTACAATGGCATTGTAATTAGTTTTCCACAACTCTCATACTCTACTGTTTTTTATTCGTTTATCTCTCTTTAGATGCATCTCCAAGTGGCTGCGGTTGCGCAATACCTGTCCTATTTGTAATGCCAAGTTACGGCCTTTAGTGACGGAGCGCTCAAGCCTACGTGTCCATGTGCATTCACTACCTACACAGTCAGTTACCAGTAGCCTCTAACTGGTAAACACTACCGACCGGCAGGTACCCCAACTACAGCAGTATGTGACAGTATGCTGGTTACTGGGGAGAGAACTCAGTCTGGTACCAAAGTCCACCACCTTGTAGCCAGTGATGCCAAACTAAACAAAACCAAGACCGATGGAAATGGGAACCACTCCATCAGTTGTTGAAGGTGATACGAGACTACTTTTTTGGAAATCTTCATTCAAAGTTGGTGAAGACAGAGACTCCTTCTAAATGTTTCTGTTCTATTGGGAAAGATCACTTCAGCATTCCAGGAAGGTTTGTCTCGGGCCGTACAATCATCTAAGACGATGATGGAATAGGTGCCTGAGGTAGGTTTGAGGTTACCGATAGTGACTGGCACAACAGATTGATTGCAACATTTTAATGATGGCAGCTGCAGTTTAATGTTGATGGAATATTTTGGGTGATGTAGGGAATATCTCTTGGTCTCTTTGGACACTGTGCATGACCATTCTGCTGTGTCACTGACAATAAAGGAACATCTTCTTGAAGGTATCGGCTGTTCCAAACAGGAACTAATTTCATAAAGCAGTTTAAAGCACAAAAAACAGTTAAGCACAACAAAATTGGGTTTTTTCAAGTAAAGTGTGTAAAATGTATCTTAACAAATGAAAATTTGGCAATTTAAAATGTTATTGTATCTAAAACTTTGTTAAGGGCTGAACATCTATCATGAAATCATGTCTTCCTGGTTGAATGCTAATCATATTTTTCAGTACTGAAACAGTAAAATTGTGTACATAGAAATGTATTTATAAATATATAAAATATTTTTTTCTGTAATTGGTTTTTAAGGTATTTGGTAATGTAGAACTATTGAATCAACTAACTTTTTTTCTCCAATTACGTATTGTCGATTTTAAATTGTAAACATTTTTGAGGTTTTTTTTAAAGTAAGATTTAAAGCTTTCCATGGTTGTAGAAAGTGAGAACTAGTTTTGGTATAAACAAAGAAAATGTACTTGAACGGGATTTGAACCAAAGACCTGGCGCTCTACCAATAGAGCTATCTAGTGTATGTGGGTGTAGTCTCTGTTTTGTCAATACAATAGGAGACTTTCCAACGCTAGGCGGCAGCAGACATACCGGGTAAATTTCCATTGTTTACGTAGTTCTGAACATGCGCATAATTCTGAGAACAATGGATTTACCCGGTAAGTCTGCTGCCCTCTATCGTCCCAGAAAGTCTCCCATTGTTTGGGTGCCAGTCAGAATAATATTGCATCCCCATAAGGTGATCCCCTGGCTGCTGCTTTCTATGTTGAAGCTGGTACTTGGGTGTGATACCTGGCTACACGGTAGCTAGCAGTTATATGGCTCTGCCTGACACCCCAGAACAAACATTGACAAAATAGGGAGACTGCCAACATAGGGCTAGATAGCTCATTTGTTTGGAGCGCCATCACATTTATCCGGAGGTCGTTGGTTCAAATCCCGCTCTAGTCAAATTGTCTTTGTTTATACTCAAATTCATAACAAGTTTACCCAGTCAGTTTCGCCTGTGGGTTTATTACTTGACAAAGTGAGAACTATGTGTGTGTCTACTTGCCAGGTAGATTTTTCCTTTGAGAGAAGTGTCATACTTTATATTCTACTACTGCGGAGTAGATTTTAAGAATTTGGGATACTCCTCAGCATTCTGGGGAGGTCCGGTCAGACTTACATGTACCTCACATCATCTGACCCCCGATTCCTCTGAGAATGCATGCCACTTCTTTCACGAAGAGATTACATAAAAACACCCAGGTGGATTATATTGGAGACAAGTCTGAAACATGTGGTTTTACTCCACATCTATAACTGTAACTTCCTTTCTTGTCTTCTCTCCATTGGGTTATTGGCTAGTATATAGTGATTTAGTTAGCTTTTCTAAGAGTTCTTGGCTTCACAACCAGAATGAATGAAATGCAATGAAATTTGTGAAAATGTTATTCTCATAAATATAAAAGACAATGAACACTACTAGTAATTGTCAAAGACCAGCCTTCTCACTTGGTGTATCTCAACATATGCATAAAATAATAAACCTGTGAAAATTTGAGCTCAATTTGTTGTCGGAGTTGCGAGATAACTATGAAAGAAAAAAACACCCTTGTCACACAAAGTTGTGTGCTTTCAGATGCTTGATTTCGAGACCTCAAATTCTAAACTTGAGGTCTCAAAATCAAATTTGTGGAAAATTACTTCTTTCTCGAAAACTACCTTACTTCAGAGGGAGCTGTTTCTCACAATGTTTTCTACTACCAACAGCTCCCCATTACTCGTTACCAAGTGAGGTTTTATGCTAATAATTATTTTGAGTAATTACCAATAGTGTCCACTGCCTTTAAGCATTGGTATGTTAACTCATGGTTGTCTCCCAAAGTCTAGTTCAGTTATCTCTTCTATTGATAAGTCTTAAACATGAAACTTTGTTTGGAAAAGTTTCCTTGCAAGACATTTCTCACCTTGAAAGTGGTTTATGTTACTGCCTGAATTATTTGAGACAGAAAAACATGGTATTTGATGTACACTTCACTTTACTCAGTACTTTTGTAATAATTTGATATTACTTTGGTGCCTTCTCTAAATTCACCTAAAATATTGTCTTCAGAGCCATTTATTTACGGTTGATGGGTAAGGAATGATCTGTAAATAAAAAGATTTATATTTTATATTTCAACATTTGTTTTCAATGTACTTACAATAATTATCTGGTATTAATATTGCTAAAGGGTTTCAAAAATGTTGGTATTTTATAATAACTTGTAAATATTGAATATTGTCCCCTTTGAATTGTTGAATTAATAAATCTGGACTTGATTGTTATGTAAATTGTTGGCTTACATACGGTTTGTTGTAGCAAATGATAACGGATTGGTTGGCTGGGACGAGGGGTTGGTTGCAGGGGTGGGTTTATTCACTGGGTGTGAGGTTACAGGGGGATGGCTGCAAGTGAGGGTCAGTAGGGTTATGTTCCTACGTTCAACGTCAGGACGGAGCCTGAAGCCGATTCCAAAGCCGAGACCGTGGTTTCGAAAAGGGCCAAAGTGGTCTTGCGTGCGGTCACACGAGCGCCCTCATGCGATGGACAAAGTGGCTGACCCTCGGATTCGAAGAAATGACGTCAGACATTCAGGCTACCCTCGGACGACAGCTGATCCATGCCCGGACATTCCCAAACTTGAAACTCTGCATTTCTTTCACATTTTATGTGCGACTCAGCCGCCAAAATCTCTACAAAACGAGCAAGGTGAGTTTAAAATTATTCATACCTACTGGTGAAGATCTTTTGCTGTAAATGTAATGGTTTGAAACAGTCAAAATTAACATTTTTACGGATCCACTGCACTGGAATTGGAGGGCGGCGCCATCCCTTTTGAAAACCACACGTGTATAGGGCCTTTAATATATAGCGAGTCCGGCAAAACTGCCGTTCATTAAAACGTATAGATCTGTTTGTGTATGAAAAGTAGCTGTGAACATGGAGATGGGAAAAGTGTCCGTATGGCGCCACCACTTTTTCATTCGATATAAAATAATATAGGAACATATTTACCTGATTGATATCCCTTTTTGTAAAAATGAGTGAAAAAGTGGTGGCGCCATACGGAAAGTTATCCTCCAAAGAAAATCTTGGAAATAATGCAGCAAATTAAATTTGTGAAAAATTCAGTTTACTTTACTTCGGAACCAGATTTTATTGACGCATCTACATTTCTGACTGTCCACATTTCTGACTGGAGGATGCTCTTTGTTTTGAGATAATGCGAGAAAACCAAAGCACATGATGTAGAATTTGTCAGCTTTCCAATAGCCATGATACTTAGTACCATTTTGAAATATTTCACCTGAGTAAAAAATGTAACTTTTGCCTAATGTTTCGAACACTTGAAATGCAGAGATACATTACTATGTAGTGGAATTTTCTCCTGAAAATGCTTCGAAATCTTTACATATTTATAGTCATTACAGTTCTTTGAAAGTTAATTATTTGAAAGGTTAGACTGGGTGTCTATGTTTTTGTTTGTATTATGAACTATCGCAAAGCAAATTTATAGAGAAGGCGCACTTTCCACAAAATTGGGTTGATGGTAGTACACGTGTAGGAACACCCTACCTGCGCAAATTTCAGATTCAACGATCGTGTTCCCCGACTTAAAATGGAAAATTAGCAAGCGTTGCTAGTGTGAGTGATTGACAGCAGTCTGTTAAAGATTGTGCAATTTGCTGATGCAAAAAAATATACATGAACAACAAACACCATACTCCGCGGTAGTAGAATTAATCGAGACAGTCACGAACCAACTCTACCTGGTAAGTAGATACACACATGGTGTTACCGCAAACCAAATATATAACAACAAACACCAAGCGATTTTCGCCTGGGGAATTTATATGGTTCATTTTGGAGGCTCTAGGTTTAAATTATCTTCTGATGGCTGATGTAGCTTTCTTTTTATTATTGGAGGTTGCTTAAATTGATTAAATTCAACTTTTATTACTTTGTTTAATAAGATATACTAACGAATTATCAAAACCAACATAAAAAAAAAAAAAAAAAAGTATTTTGTGCAAAATTTGAAATAAAATTAAAATAAGGCAGATGATATTTGACAATGTTTATTATTTTACTTTTCAAAATAAATTGCTTACAACAATTTTGGGCAATATTAAATATTAACCTGCGGCTATCTCATTCATTATCTCATTCAAAAACAATGCCCCTGTCCTCTGTAGAGGAGTGGGTTTCAACTTGTAGTGTACTGTCTAACGCACAAATCTTTGCTAAAAATTTTGATGAGAAAGTGACCTTTTCAAATATCCTTAAAACAGCAAATGTGATTTAAATCAATGTCTCAACATTCAACTTTGTAAAAAGAGCCGTTTTGGAGTTTAAAAGTGTTATTAATGTCGAAACTTATACAGAGGACTCCCTTGCCCCTCATGAGATAAAAAAATGCGCAAATGCATAGTTAATACATTAAATATATTCTATGTCTTTGCCTCTGGTTTCCCCCCTCCCCTAATAAACAAAAATCTGCACGCCACTGATTGTGATATTCAAAGGACAATTTTACCCACTCAGGATTAAGGCTATAGGTACACCTCTATATACTAAGTATAACACCATTTAGACTAGAGAATGCTATTCTGAAAATAATGAACCTCTTAGCTACAATGTACAATACATATTCTCTATTATGACATCCATGAATATGAATGGAGAATTAGGATAATATTTTCAATAATCAGTTAATACACTGATTGGATCTAAAAGATAATTTTATTAACTACTATTTTAGATGCAGCAAATAGCGACATGTATACATAAGTAAGCAATTACAATACAGAAAAAAACTACGTTCATTATTTAATTACTAATGCATACTAACAGCTTATAATTTCTGAATTTTCCAAACATAAGCTAATTACAATGTAACAGCAAACAGTAAAATGTTAATTATTCCAAAAATTTTAATTATTACCCCAAAAAAACCCAAACATTTTGACAAATGTTTCAAAATTAAAACACACAAAATACTTTTTCTAACGCCACATATCATGCACAAATTGATTTTTTTGGGGAGAAATTTGGGATGATATGTGGCAGCAGACTTATCAGAGAAATCCATTGTTCCCAGTAATGTGCGCATAATATTAATATTGTCAAGAAAACATAAAATAAGGAGGAACTTAATTACAAATCATTTAAAGCTTTACAAATCTCTGAGAGAGCATCGCAGTTAACGGACCTTTATTCTGTACCACATATAGTGGACATGTGACCCTATAGCACAGGCTGGCACCTTTTGCCTGTCATATGAGATGCAAAAGATGCACAAATGCATGGCTGATATTATTAAGATAGCCCCATAATGTCTTTGCCCCTGCTTGACCCCCCCCCCATGAACCTCAGGGCGCCATTGACTGATTCAAATGAAACTTTTGCCCACACAGCATTGAAGAGCTGATGGAACACTTTTAATAAGTATTCAGTGAACGTTTTCGATCAGCAACTTTGCATAGTAAGAATTTTAGACTGGACTTGTATTGTGCACACTGAATGCCAATATTGAGTACAACTGTAGCAAATCCTGATTTCTGAGATAGCCATTAAAACATTTTGTGTAGCATTTTGCTCTGCTATTCATTTATTACAAGGGAAATCGTTCACTGCTGGTGACTCCTTATACTAGAGCCAGCTATTCTGACAATAATGAACCTCTGAGCTACAATGTAATTCTCTATTATGACATTACATGAGTAAAGTAAAAGATTATATTTTTCCGTAATCAGTTACATTATTGATCACTATTTTAGAAGCAGCAAATTTACATAATATGTATATTACATAAAAAATAGGCAATTAAACTACAGAAATGTACTTTACTAATTGCATTAGTAACATTATGTTAGTACTGTTTGAAGCTTTGCAAGGTGTGGAGAAATAATAAGAAGATACTATAAATGCGGGTACAACCATGTGTAAGTCTCTAATAATTAGAAGAAACTATAAATGCGGGTACAACCATATGTAAGTCTCTAATAATTAGAAGAAACTATAAATGCGGGTACAACCATGTGTAAGTCTCTAATAATTAGAAGAAACTATAAATGCGGGTACAACCATGTGTAAGTCTCTATTAATTAGAAGAAACTATAAATGCGGGTACAACCATATGTAAGTCTCTAATAATTAGAAGATACTATAAATGCGGGTACAACCATGTGTAAGTCTCTAATAATTAGAAGAAACTATAAATGCGGGTACAACCATGTGTAAGTCTCTATTAATTAGAAGAAACTATAAATGCGGGTACAACCATATGTAAGTCTCTAATAATTAGAAGATACTATAAATGCGGGTACAACCATGTGTAAGTCTCTAATAATTAGAAGATACTATAAATGCGGGTACAACCATGTGTAAGTCTCTAATAATTAGAAGATACTATAAATGCGGGTACAACCATGTGTAAGTCTCTAATAATTAGAAGAAACTATAAATGCGGGTACAACCATGTGTAAGTCTCTAATAATTAGAAGATACTATAAATGCGGGTACAACCATGTGTAAGTCTCTAATAATTAGAAGAACTATAAATGCGGGTACAACCATGTGTAAGTCTCTAATAATTAGAAGAACTATAAATGCGGGTACAACCATGTGTAAGTCTCTAATAATTAGAAGATACTATAAATGCGGGTACAACCATGTGTAAGTCTCTAATAATTAGAAGAAACTATAAATGCGGGTACAACCATGTGTAAGTCTCTAATAATTAGAAGAAACTATAAATGCGGGTACAACCATGTGTAAGTCTCTAATAATTAGAAGAAACTATAAATGCGGGTACAACCATGTGTAAGTCTCTAATAATTAGAAGATACTATAAATGCGGGTACAACCATGTGTAAGTCTCTAATAATTAGAAGAAACTATAAATGCGGGTACAACCATGTGTAAGTCTCTAATAATTAGAAGAAACTATAAATGCGGGTACAACCATGTGTAAGTCTCTAATAATTAGAAGATACTATAAATGCGGGTACAACCATGTGTAAGTCTCTAATAATTAGAAGATACTATAAATGCGGGTACAACCATGTGTAAATCTCCAACTTGGTGAATGTTGGCTCTAAAAAGAGCCGGTTTAGTCTCGACGTTATAATACTCAGGCTTATGCATTTTTTATATCGAAAGCTGCTATAATATTTTCCAAGTTTTATTGCAACTATTTTAAGAGTAGGATTTTGAATTAAAATAGTTTAATTTTTTTGGGGGGTCATTACCAGTGAACCAAGTCCAAGACTGAGAACGATTTTGGGACCTACATCACTGATACTGACATATAACCAAAAGTAACACTGATGTCACACTACATGCACTGTTAAACTGCCTGTACAAGCTTGCAGGTCACCTTATAGACTGGTCCATCCGTAAGACAGGTATTGGTTTTACAGTACCAGTGATGTCATGGGATTCAATGCCTTCTACAGATACAATAATTTCATTGGATAGACGTGCAGTGCCGTACATAGCTTTCCAGGTGTTTTGATTGGTCCGAGGTACTGTTTGGCAGCTTCACTTTCGGTCGTTTGCATGCAGCAGCGTATATTTGTTTGATTGACTACATTACATGTACACATAGGATTTGACTCAGATCGTAATGTAAAACGAATGATAGGTCAATAAGTGCTTATATAGAAAGGGATTAATGTAGGCTCAATGCAGATCTCTGATGAAATCTAGAGTCTCAAAGTGTGACGTCAGAGGTTCAGGCTAGTCACCTTACTGCCATGGTACACCACTGGATTTTTCAATGGCACCTGTAGATAGAAGTGCAGAGCTTTTTAATCAAATTCAAGCATATCTAATGGCCTGGGTTTCGTAAACCCAGCAAATTGTTTAAATCTCATATAAATGTAGATGTACCGTATAAATCTAACCTGTGCACAATTTATTTCAAAAGGTTCGTAGTGGTAGTGATGACCACCCTGGAAGAATTTAGAAATATACGCAATCTGAGAGTGATGCGCTTCTCGTTTCAAATTGTGGGCATAAAAACTTATACAAAACAACAATACCTTAAAGTGGAATGCTTTACTCTAAATCAGAAGCTGCTGTATAAGCTTCTAACCAAAAGTTGTTATATATCACCCAAGCAGATCCTTGCCATTTGATTGGAGGATTTACCGTCATGTGATAGCAAATAAAAGTACCATTGCGCGCTGAGTCACTCACCGTGCTGTTTCGCTCCATCCGTTTTTTTTTTTCACACAAGTCTACATGTACGTCCTTGCTATGTCAGTGTACATAGTAAATTTTCATGTACGTTGCAGGATTACAATGCCGCGCATGCTGTACCAATCTTGCACTATCATCAAATTGCGCAAACCATTCCTGCACTGTTTTCAAATTGCGCAAATAATTCATGCACGATCTCCAAATTGCCGCGCATGCTGTACCAAAAATATATCTTGCACTATCGGCACATAGCGCACACTACTCCTGTACTATTGTCAAATTGCGCAAAATATTCATGCTCAAATAGATTGCGCAAATCAATTCAACACGAACAAAACCACTTTAGTGCACAATCGTCGTAAACAAATTAGAGTTTCAGATTTGCATTTGGGTGTTTTTCGATCTCTGATCGGTCTCCTAACATTACGTAAACTTGATTTCAAGTCTGAGAGTGCGGTCATTTCTCTACATCAGCCATGCATAATTCCCCCGTAGATTTGCTACCCAGCTCTAACTCGCTCTATTGACGAATGTTTGACCGCGAGAGGGCGCTGTTTCATCCAATAATTTATCAGGACAACTAAACCGCACGATTCGAACCAAGTCTAAATATCATGCGGTTGTCAAAATGTAGTCAGGATGCCCTGCGACACAGAGAAAAATGCACGCGTAATGCCGTTACGAAATAGCCGACTTCTGGGTACCAGTTGCTGCACACTATATGATACACAAAAAGGTAGGTGATGCAGTGTGTTGGAACAGTGGTTTGTGTACGTGTAGTGTTTTTCGAAATTTTTTGTCCGGGCGTGATATTTTTTGCCCGGGCGGATGACGAGTTTTTCCGGGCGCAGCATTTTTTGTCCGGACGCATTCGATAACAATGTCGGAAGTGGTGACAGGCCAAAAAACAGATCGACATTAACAATATTTTAAAAAGCGTACGGCAGGCATAAACCCCCTCCCCCCCCCAGCGTTCGGTTTGTACGCTCATGAAAATGTTGAATATTGTGAACGGCCCCTTACTCGTTACCAAGATAGGATTAATGCTAATAATTATTTTGAGAAATTACCAACTGTGTTCACTGCCTTTAAGACAACATAACAAACACACTTACTTCTCAAGCCTTGAAGGGTGTCCACCATCTCTGAAAAAGGGACAGGAAAACAGCATTTAATGAAACAATAAAATAAACAAATGTATTTGTTAATAGTCAACAATACGCTTCTGGTAATGAACAGCGTTTCATAAAAAGGTAGTTAGTCACTGAGGAAAGCAATACCGTGGGTGCTTGCTATGTGAACCAAAAACACCGGTAACCCCTACTTTTCGTCAAGGGTTTCTGGGTCCTTTAATGCGCAATACCAATACTAAAACACAGGACCAATGGTGGATCGTCTCATCCAAAGGACAAAGCAATAATAATGGTGAAGGATCAAGGACACAGGTGCCCTGACCGGGACTTGAACAAAGTAAAACAAATATATAGGGTATTATTAACTTTTAAATGTTTGGTGCTAGAGTTACTCCGCAGACATGTTTTTCCATTTCAATGCAGAATTTAAATTTCAAACCTTGACTACTCAAATGACCAAGAAAATAATGAGGTGTTCACATGCGAGGTTTTTTTGTTTGAGGTAAGAATTGTGCACATAATTTGCAAATAATCTTTTGCTGTTTCTGCCGACTCACTTCAAATGTTTACTTACCACTAGATGTCGGTCGATCCAGAGGGCGAAAGCTCCGGCATTTATCAATCAGTTCTTTAAGTCCCTCATTTGTCACTGTTGAAGGAAAGGGTAATTTTTTCTCCTGCCTAACAAATTCCTTAATTTCCTCGGAATCTTTCCCTGGAGAAATAAATAAAATGTTTAAAGTCACCTGGAAATAGAATTTATTTTTCTTCAAACATTAGAGTATATGTTTCTGAACAATAAAATATTTTTTTTAGTAATTGTTTTTAATGATTTATTTGTTTAAAAACATAAATAAAGTTGTGTGGGGGGTGACTCCGCCATCCCTTTTTGTGACGTCAATCGAGGCAAGGCAGACTTTGCCTGAATCGAACATTGAACACATGTACATCCAAGTACATTCAAGTCCTAGCCGTGAGTTTGTACGTTTCGAAAAAGTTTTTTTCTTGCATTTTCCCGGCAATGTCGACCAGGGTATTGCTGCTGGATGCAGCAAAACAACTAAAGATGGTGTCAGTTTGCAAAGTGGTCCGGTCCGACGTCTTTTCCAGCGCTGTGCAGCAAACACTTCGAGCCGTTGTGTTTCGAAAATCCGGAACACATTTTGACATGAAGAGAAAAGTTCTTTTCTAAAACATGACGCCATCCCAACAATTTTTCCAGCTAGTGGGGAAGTCGAAGAAGGTACCTGAAAGATTTGCCTAATTCAGGTATTGTTTCAACTTTGAGGGCATGCTTTTAGCTTGCGCCAAGCGTCACTATCTTGTGTTGGCACTGCATGCAATTCATTGTGCCTCGATTGACGTCACGAACAGCGCCGGGTCGGGCTTTTTTCAAATTTGTAAATAACATGGAAACTAATTTTGTTAAACCTTAGTTAATTGTTTATTCAATTGTTACATATTTTAGTGACAAAAGCTTTATTTTGACAAAATACCACTTCCAGGTGACTTCAAGAATATCACATCAAACTGATCTTCTTAGAAATTGTATGCAAATGTTTTAAGGAAGGAGTTTCTTCTAATGATTCAATTGCTGATCTATATGAAGTGATGCGTCTAGGGAATAATTAACGCGATATATGATGGCCGCTTTCCTAGCTTTTGACACTACGCAAAATCTCTGTGTTGAACACAGAAACAATCCGGATAATGTGCACTGACCTTTTCACAGTACAACTTTTCAACATGGAGACGATCCTGATATGGCGCTTTATCCGTGTCGAAACCAACCCTGCCCGGGAGGTGAGTTGATAAATCTCTATCCGTGTCAAAGATTCCAACACGGATTGAAAGTTGTAGTGTGAACACGTCCGGGTTAATTTTTGATCCGTGTTGAGTGTGTACGCTTTACTTTGCGCCACCACGCAACGGCTCGCGCAGCTACGCGTCCTACTTCGATCCATGTAAGACCTTGCAGTGTGAAACGGTTGCACAATATCCGGATTGAAAAGTACAAGTGTAACCAAAAAGCTGATTTTGCGCAGAGCCAGTATGAAAGCGAAGCTGTTTGTATCCGTGTTGAAATGTTACCGAACCAACACGGACCCTATCCGGATAAGGTTCGACACTGATCGAAGGCCGATAGTGTCAAAAGGCCTAATGTCTTTGTTCTTCATACCACTTTATAAAAAGACTTAGAATATTACACAGTGTACATGGGCAAGTAGTCCCGTATCACAACCTCATAATATGGATGACCAGCCAGCAGTTGTTTTTGAGGAACAGAAAGGTTGAGATGTGTGCAGAATATTTAACAAGGCGGAGGAGACTGTATTTCGTATTGTCAGTTAGTGTGTAAATGGCCCAGACTGAGTACAAAGGAAGACATGACAAGTTGGCCAAGGTGATTGTGATTGATGAGGATCAGTGTCCGAAAATGGGTTGTCCGAAAAATTGGTTGTCCGAAAATTGGGTTGTCCGAAAATGCAAAATTGTACGACCATGTGCTGGAGAAAGTTGCAGAGACCGAAGAGGCCAAGATCCTCTGGGACTTTAACATTCAGACTGATCATATAGAACATAGGTGTCCGGATGTTGTAGCCTTAGATAAGAAGAAGAAGTGTCATCTCATTGACTTGGTAGCTCCAAAAGATCCAAAGTACAAAAACCTTGCTGGGGAACTTCGTTACATCAACACGAAATAGGGACAATGTGAGGATGTTTGTTGCAGAAGGCGGGTTTTTGGGAACAGTGAAGATCATGAGAAAAACCCTTGAGTTCTAGGTTAGGGGATGTAGTCTGACTCAAGGAACTACTGGCACAAAGGAAAATAGTCGCTTTATTTCGCATGCTTTTATTGTTATTATTATAAACCATTTAAAAACTTGTTCATGGGATTTAAAGATGAGTTTGACAAAAAATATTCCTGAAGATTTTCTTCACAATCAAGATCATAATCGTTTACCTTCGTATGGTCGGAGTCCAGTGGCAATTTCCCACATTATTATTCCATAACTGTAAAGAGATTGAAATAACAGATGACATGAATGAGAACCCCCATAACCAACCTGCCGTCAGCCCACAGAATGCTAAATCCCAGACAAATAATACCAAACTATATGATAAATGGTGTTTTCACTACAATACTCGGCACTGCTTGTATGTATCTCACTGATACATACTTGCAACAACACTGTGTTTTAAGTTGAACACTAGAGTTTGCTTTGTGAATCTGCTTTTCTGAGAAAAACTAATGAATGTACTTTGGTGGCACATTTGGTGGTGTTGGGGGGGGGGGGTTGCTGTATGACTCATTTTCCATTAACAATATTATAACTAACATGATCCAAATCTAGGTGATATAAGAGATATAACCAACTACTATTTTGGTAATTCATGACACCTGTTACCTGTACACCTCCATGGGCGCATCTATGTCACGTAATCCATGGCCTGTGCGCTCAGGGCTAATGTAGCACATGCGTCTGCAACGTTGCTCTATTTCTGACATCAATTTCGAAACATTAGCTTTGGCCATCTTCAAACCTGAAATCTTTAAATTGTGAAAATAATAAAACAGACATGGGTAAGAGCTGGGGGTATTGACAAGATGAGGGTGCCTCCATTACGCCCTGTTTGGCCGGTGACTGGATTCATTAAATAATTGGACCTTCCAGTGATTTTCTCGTGGCCCACACATCAATTGTTTCTCGTGGACTTGGCAATTGGGAATTTTTTTGTGTGTGAAAACACTGGCTGTAATTAATTGTGCTTTTATAATTAAACCGTTTATAACTATGCAATGAGTGTTTGAGTTACCAGTCTGTATGTTGGAGTCAGTATACTCAAACCCAACAATCCACATAATTGTTTATGTGGATTATATAAACTGCTCACAAACAGTAAGGAAACTTTTTTCAATCAAGTATATTTTTATCATTTGTTACTTTTTTTGTATTGAGTTATTTATCTAGGATTTGAGGCATTGAGTGGATTAAGATCAGTAAGTTGCCTTGCTTGCTTGAATCACAGTGTCAATTGTTTGTTACATTAACACAAAATTGTTAATTTTGGCACATTTGATTTGTGACTCTTTCTCACTCATGTGGCCAAGTCCAGCTACATGTCATCATTGCAAATGTGGTATCATTTTAAAGAGGAACACTTCAGCTTTGCACTGACACATAATTTAATACAAAGAGAGTAATAAATAATACAAATATATTTGGTTGAAAAAAGTTTCCTAACTTCTTGTGAGCAGTTTACATTGATTATGTGGGCTATTAATGGTGACCCTGTGTCATATTGGAACCAGGGTTCTGCATATATATGCAAATGTCTATGTAAAATTGTTCATACTATAAATATTCATAGCTTGTGTGTACTATTTCATTAGTTGTCTGGTGTTTAGACTTCACTCAAGTGCCAATCCCGTGCCGTTGCCAGAAAACTATTGTTTTGTGGTGCTCTGCAATCGCAACCTGTTGTCGGGACCAACAACTATATACGGCCTGTTGCTTGTTTGCACGATATGCTGAGGGACCTCTCATATGAGAACGGGAGTTGAATCACTAGGTCACTAGGTCCTAGAGGTGGAAGACTACATTTGTAGCTTACCCGTTCAGGTGATGGTGCCATGACCCGTTCACCATGATCTTCAAATATTCACATGGTTCATTGCTATGTATATGGCACCAGACTATTATAAATACAAGCCTCAGTTTAATCTAAAACAATATCGAAGGTGCTTAGGGCGCTTGATCAAAGAGAATCACGCTTTAAGTTTCTGCATACTACGAGGCCCATGTAGCACCTTCAGGTTCTACAAGGTGCTGCGGTGCACTCGACATCCACTGCCAAGCAAACACCTTGGAAAACCCCTTCTAGTAGTGTAACTGGGTTATTTTACATGCCTCAAACAATACACACAGCTTTAATTGTCAAGACCAGGACTCGAACCGACGCTCTGCTGATCGAAAACGCCAGAGCTTGAGTCCAGCGCTTGACCGCTCAGCTACAGTTTGACTATGAATTTTAGTGAAAAAACTCAAAGGCTAAATGACAGATCACCTTCACTTCCCACTTGGCATTGACGAGAAACCTGTGGCTTGCCAAATCACGGTGAACCATGGCTCGATCCATGTTATGGATGCGATAAAGTCCGAGGGCGCCATCCAGAGCCATCTGAATGCGCCTATGAAACGGAAGCATACTTGGGTCGGTGGTGTCTAGAACATGACGAAGGTTGCCCCGCTCCATATACTCCATAATGATCATAGGCTCTGGAATTAAAAATTTTTAAAATACGAAAAGTACACAAAATTTCCAATTTCAGATGGTTCTTTTAAGTGAAGGGGAAGAAGATTAAATCCGTTTGCGTGTGTTTGTGTTTTTCAAAACAACTTGGCGCCAGGATTTCCAAAAATTTTCTCAAGTAGGGGGTTAATTTTTCAGTACTTACTAATAGAACCATGACTATAACAATGCAAATACAACAAATGTTCTCATAATATTCAATATTATTGTGAATGTGAAACCTTACATGTAGCCGTGTGCAAGCAAATTATGTGATGAGACTATGTGTGACCACAAACAAAAATGTTGATGGTATTTTATGTATGTGCATCATTGTATTTTGTTTTAAAGGATATATGCAAATAAATCAAAATAGTAGGCCCAGTGTCACAGGGATTTCTGTCCTCGACACAGTGGTCTGGGGACAGAATCTCCCAGAGAGTTCTAGGATTCCCACACAATCTGCTTACATGTATCAGAAACATTTAGCTTGAGTCCATGTGCTTGATTGCTCACAGTAAGGGAATTAATTACGTAGCAATTGAAGAGCTCACCTATTGAGGTACTACACACACCCCAAATGCGAACAATGTTCTTGGAGTCGAGGCGAATGAGATTTTTTATTTCTCGACGGAGCTCACCTTCGTTCAAATTCGACCTGCAAATATGAAATATTGAAAAAAAAGGAGAAAATTAAGACTATAAAGGTTTTTTATTTCTTCTTTGGGCAGAAGTTTTTTGGTGAGCAAAGTTGGGTAACTATAGTACTAAGACACACTGTGGAAGTATTTTTTGGTTTGTCCTCTTTCTGCTTTTCCTGGTTTGCTGGCATCAGGTTCATTGTTCTTCTTTTGTGATTTTTATGTTTTTTGTTGTTGTAATCTCCCCTTTAATATTTTGGATGGTTGTAAATAATATTCATAAATACCTAAGACAGTTTATCCATTATGATTGGTCGAGAGGGCATCACGTGGGGGTGTTATAACGGATGATATAACACCAGTAAAAAGTGTTGAAACATGGGCGTGACACGCAAGCTTGCACCTGTGTTTATAAGACAGTTTCTTCATTCCTATTGGTCGAAAGCAACGGCTGAACCAATCGCGCCACATCACGCGATACACGCGACGCGCACAGCAATCTTCTTATAAGGAGTTGTTTACCCGAGGGTCTTACCATTTCATAGCTGGAGGGGTGTTGTGTTGAAAGAAATTATTGAAAAATTTAAATTTTTGCATTTATTTTACTTTTTGACCGACAAGTGTTGATGTTTTTTGAACGAAAAGGTATTTATGAATGGGAATCAAAGTGTGTTGAATCGGTTTTCAACTAGTGGTTTAAACCCGCCGAGGCCTGGTTCTTGATAATTTACCTCGACTTCGTCTCGGTAAAATTTTCAAGAACCCCGGGCCTCTCTGGGTTTAAACCACTAGTTGAAAACTTCTTCACCACACATTGATTCCCTTAATAATAATAATAATTTATTTTTAATATAGCATCTTACATAAACAAATCTCAAAACGCTGTACAATATCTTTGTCTCTGTGTATTTTGTCCCATTTCTATTTGTATATTTTAACACCTGTAGTTTATATTTATATTTATTGTTTAAAATTCTGTGTTTATTATCATTGTCTATTGATGCACACTGGAAGGCAATTTTCATGTTTTTAATGTGATGTGAATAATAAATTGAATTGAATTGAATTGAAATTGAGATGAAGATAATTATTCACCATTATTAGCTCCTTTTCACCATTGTATCGTTGATTGTAACATTAAATATAATTCACAAGGTTAAAGGCAGTGGACACTATTGGTAATTACTCAAAATAATTATTAGCATAAAATCTTACTAGGTAATGAGTAATGGGGAGAGGTTGGTAGTATAAAACATTATGAGAAACGGCTCCCTCTGAAGTGACGTGGTTTTCGAGAAAGAAGTAGTTTTCCGCGAATTTGATTTCGAGACCTCGGATTTAGAATTTGAGGTCTCGAAATCAAGCATCTGAAAGCACACAACTTCGTGTGACCATGGTGCGACAATGGTGTTTTTTTCTTTCATTAGTAACTCACAACTTCGACGACCGATTGAGCTCAAATTTTTACAGGTTTGTTACTGTATGCATGTTGAGATTAAGTAGTTGAGATACACGAAGGGAGAATCTGGTCTTTGACAATTACCAATAGTGTCCAGGGTCTTTCTAAAATGTTCATCGGGGTTTACTATAGGAAGTATTATATAGTTTGACCGTGTGTGTACTGAACCATCTGTGCATATTGAGGTAACATTTGGGTCTGGTTTACAAGCTGCTATTACCTCCCTATTTAAAACAGTTACAAAATATCTCCTTCATAATCAAAGCAGTGGTTATAGAGCATTGAACTTTTGCAAAGAATTTAAAAAAATAGCTGTTGCAAACAGCTACTTATACCAACTAAAAGGATCTTTGGTATAAATGCACAATAAACAGTTAATGGCCTAATGTACAAACATGGAATGGACCATCTAAAAAGGATGGGGGTGGGGGGGGGGGGGTAGTAGGAAAGAGAATTGTTTCAAACGGCTTGTACCCAACATCTTCCCTTTACCCCAGTCCCCGTGTGTTGATTTATTGTTCATCCCTTGCCATACTAACGTCCGTCGATATATCGAAAATACTCAAAAACTCGATATTTTTTTGACATCGAAATCGCCGATGTCACTTTTATAATCATATCGTAATATCGGATTTTCGATATATATCGAAAATTTCGATGTTTTGAAAATTTCGACGTTCCTAAATGATATCGAAAATACCAAAAGAGTGTCCGATTATTTGAAAGAAATCTGTGTTTGAGTATTAGAAAAGCCGTCGTCGTTATGTAGTTTCATCATTTTGAGTTGCCCTATTAAATAAAATATGTTTTACAACCAGCCGCTGCTGCCCTAGCCTATCGGCTGTTTAAGATGCAACTTCCCATTGTGCATGTGATCAAAATCAATGCGTCTTCATCACAGCATTATTGACTTTGCAAAAATACCCCGCAAAAACTTCCCCGAATCAACAAGACAAAACAAAACAAGGAAGAAAACAATCATACGTTATACAGTAAAATAATCTTTCTATCAATCCAAGGTATCGTATTGGCGTCATTTTGGTCAAATAAAGCCTACACGTTGTGTTGTTTTCGGTAAATAAGCTAACATTTCCGAGGAACTATATGCTTCGCAGACCACGCTGTCGGCGGCTATTGCATACGTACCAGCGAAGACTGTGCTGTTGTACGGTTTAAGCATGCACACCAGCGTGTATGGTTATTGCAATTCGGGGGGAAAACCTGTTTGCCCAAGCATGCGCAGACACATGCAGTCTTTGGTCAAGGCGGTATCGCGTGATGCACTGCGTTATTTCGACAATAGAGGGCGTTCTAGCATTCAATGTTTCTTGCCTTTGTTATAGAATGCAAAGTAAAAAGACTACGAGCCTTTATTGGAGACTATGTGACTGCATGCTGCGTGCGTTGTATATTGTGATCGCTGTGTTTTGCGGGACTTTCTAGTGATTTTTTTTCGATGATTATCGCAACCATTTTCAACCGTAAAGGTAGTCCGCGCGCCCGTTGGACAACTTGATTGACACTTCTACGTCAATGCATCGGCAACTGACACCTTAATGTCGGCGAGTCACGCAACTCACAAAGGCTCTGTGTAATTTTGAGACGGCCAATCATGGCCAATCACGAATCGAGAATTGTGGTGAGCGTTCACCAATTGGCCAAGCCAGCGGTAGCGGCGATCATACTTTGTTGTAAAACCAGAAATAATCGGGGCGGGACTACGCAATCTGAAATTGTTTGGACTACAAACAAGTTCGGGGGATCAGACAAAAACAGGTTGAAATGTAACCCTATTAAACTGTCAGTCTATGGTATATATATTTCTACCTCCATGAGTATACCAAGTGCTGTTTTTAGGCTTCCATCTTGCGCGCGGGAAATACTCGATATATCGAGTATACTCGATATTAAATTTTCGATATATCGGTAATGGGCAAAAACCGACATCGACGGACGATATGCCATACCCTTCTTCATAAACCTTCAGGACGACCGTTTCCTTCATATATGAAGCCTTGTAGATGAATCTCTCACCAGATAGCTCTGTTTTATTTTCCAGCTTGTGCATGTCAATTTCTTTGGGTCCACCATCTTGTCCAGGGTAAAAATTGTGTTCTGTACATTAAGAAAAGACAGACTGAGTAAAAAAAACGTTAATGATTTTGGAATTAATTTGGGTAATGAGTACATGACAATACTTTGACATTATGCGTGGGAGTTTACTTTGCTATACCTCCATGCTGCATTAAAGCACTGGATAAGGGTATGCAAAATGCAATCTGTAATAGTCATCTCAATTTCCTTATTGATTAAAAATAATTTTAAACAAGTTTAAGCAAAGACCACACCCTGCTGTTTTCGTTCAAGTAGTTCTTTGAGGTTTGTGTGAGTTATAGTACTCAAGTATACGTAAATACATGTACCTGGGCCATCGCGTTACAATACAAAGTGTCCCAGTGTACCAAGTATTATGATGTCGAATATGAGCACTCAAGTATGAGTCCTGTCAACACTACTGGGTACAAAGGGGGGTGCCTGGTCAAGTTGGCATGACAGTTAAAATCTAAAGGTAATAATGTTACCTGATTTTTCCGACGTTTTCCTTATTTCATCGGTGATTTGTTGTTGACCTGTTTGTAAGAAAACAATGCAAATAATATACAAATGAGAATAACGAGATGTTTTGAGGAGCTTAATTGGTCTTAATGTGGTGCAGAGTACAACTTTGCAACTGAGTTAAGAAGTTTTAAAGTTCTTTTTGAGGCAGTATATAGAAAGCAATTAAAGCAATGTGTGGAATTTGAAAGTACAAGAACTATTTCCCAGTTTTGTCGTTATATTTTAACCCCACTAGACTTTTTGAGGTGTGGAGGACACTATATCCAGGAGTGCTGTTCAGTTTTCAGTGATAAAGGCAAATAATGACAAACACAATAGTGTTGAAAGCATAATGTGCCCACCGGAGATCTCACAATAGCTTATGGAGAAAAGTCTGCCTGACCCGAGTAGATGTGATTCACAAGAATTCTCATCCTTCCTAGTTCAGGAGTTTCACTTCCTTGGATATAAAAGGTCGACAGGAAAAGATTTTAAGAAAAGTTTTTACCGAACAGAACACCAATCTGTATTCTTTTGTATACCCCCCCTAAAGTTAAGCTAAGAACCTACTGACGTACCCAATTCTAGTCCTTCGAGGCGTTGTGTGTTTTGAAGAAAATATTTCAGATCTTCCTTACGGTCTTCTTCATCTTGTTTAATGCGATTGAAACTCGCCTCTTCGATTTGCACGAGCGAAAGAAACTGAAAATCATTCAATAGATTATCCAACTGCTCGCTGTATTCGTCGAACCGTTTTCCAATCTTGTTTGCATTTACAAACTTCTTGAAGAAGGAGTCATCTGTAAGTGAGGCGAGGAAATTTTTGATCTTCTCTACAAGTACCAGCAGACCCTCCACTGCTGCTTTCTTCAGACTCTTTTGGTTCATTTCTTTGTTCTCACTGGTGGCGAGTTTCTTGATGGCTGGTGTCAATTTTGCAATCCGACCTTGAAGAGTCTCGCTGCTACTCTTAAAGGACTTCACTTTCTCCACAATGGTGTATATCTCCTTGATCACATCAAGGACCATACTAGCTGGCTTAATGATGTCAACCATCCTGATGATAAATTCTTACTTTCTCTGAGATGGAAACTGCAAAATGGAAGAGAATTGTAAACAACATTGGGTTAGAATCGTAGTTGTGGCATACATGGCTTTGCAGTCAAACGTACTGCACAAAAGGTCTTAGTATTTTTTATTAGTCGATTGTGATGGATTAGTTGGGCCTAATGGCTCTGCTTACCAAAATCAAAGAATCGGAGTTTAAAGAAGCAAGTAATTCTGCCCTTACGTTAACAAGTTACACTTGTTAGCAGTGAATCTTTGCTTGAATGTACTCCATGCTATACGAAGGCAGTCTTTGCTTACACAACTAGCGCAGAAATTTGGCACTTGCACAGTTTAAATAAAGAGGACAATTGTAATCATAAGCACCAAATTCGGCAATAAGTAGATCCAGGAAGTTGGGCCCTGGTCTGTTGTCCGTATGAGCAAGACACTAAACCACTAATATTTTATTGTTCGGAAGGGAGGTAAAGGTAGGTCCCGCTTCTTGGATTGTCCTCACAAATTACTCAGGTGAAGAGTACCTTGCTCCTGGCTAGCCTCCATGGCATTCTTTACAGCTGGGAGGAAGCTTGGGGGAATGTACTGGCTGTCGTAAGATGCAACACTGCTATATTTCTAACGTGTCTTCTTCGTGCAGTACCCCCCTTGCTCCTGGCTAGCCTCCATGGCATTCTTTACAGCTGGGAGGAATCTTGGGGGAATATACTGCCTGTCGTAAGATGCAACACTGCTATATTTCTAACGTGTCTTCTTCGTGCAGTACCCCCCTTGCTCCTGGCTAGCCTCCATGGCATTTTTACAGCTCAGAGCACTCTGGGGGAATAAACTGACTGTCGAAAGATGCAACACTGCTATATTTCTAACGTGTCTTCTTCGTGCAGTACCCCCCTTGCTCCTGGCTAGCCTCCATGGCATTTTTACAGCTCAGAGCACTCTGGGGGAATAAACTGACTGTAGAAAGATGCAACACTGCTATATTTCTAATGTGTCTTCTTCGTGCAGTACCCCCCTTGCTCCTGGCTAGCCTCCATGGCATTTTTACAGCTCAGAGCACTCTGGGGGAATAAACTGACTGTAGAAAGATGCAACACTGCTATATTTCTAATGTGTCTTCTTTAGTGCAGTACCCCCCCTTGCTCCTGGCTAGCCTCCATGGCATTCTTTACAGCTGGGAGGAATCTTGGGGGAATATACTGGCTGTCGTAAGATGCAACACTGCTATATTTCTAACGTGTCTTCTTCGTGCAGTACCCCCCTTGCTCCTGGCTAGCCTCCATGGCATTTTTACAGCTCAGAGCACTCTGGGGGAATAAACTGACTGTCGAAAGATGCAACACTGCTATATTTCTAACGTGTCTTCTTCGTGCAGTACCCCCCTTGCTCCTGGCTAGCCTCCATGGCATTTTTACAGCTCAGAGCACTCTGGGGGAATAAACTGACTGTAGAAAGATGCAACACTGCTATATTTCTAATGTGTCTTCTTTAGTGCAGTACCCCCCCCTTGCTCCTGGCTAGCCTCCATGGCATTCTTTACAGCTGGGAGGAATCTTGGGGGAATATACTGGCTGTCGTAAGATGCAACACTGCTATATTTCTAATGTGTCTTCTTTAGTGCAGTACCCCCTTGCTCCTGGCTAGCCTCCATGGCATTCTTTACAGCTCAGAGCACTGTGGGGGAATATACTGGCTGTCGTAAGATGCAACACTGCTATATTTCTAATGTGTCTTCTTTAGTGCAGTACCCCCTTGCTCCTGGCTAGCCTCCATGGCATTCTTTACAGCTGGGAGGAATCTTGGGGGAATATACTGGCTGACGTAAGATGCAACACTGCTATATTTCTAATGTGTCTTCTTTAGTGCAAGACGTGTTAGTTATGGTGCAGGCTGTCATCTCTCAGTGTAGTCATGGTGTGGTGAATGCACTTGTCTCAGCAAAGATGTACCTTTCTCCTGATCCTACCATCCCATGGACAGAGAAGTGTTAAAAAGGTCTGAATACATGCATTCTTTCAATAACCAAAAGAGAATCATCCTTTTAAAGTCATAATACAGAGTTTGTTCTTTGCTGTGGGATAATTTGTTCCTTTTGCACCGGCCAGCCTTCATGACAGATGCAAGTGTGGCATCCACCAAACAGTTCAGTGTACCTTTATCAACTCTTGCTCCATTCTCCAGAAGACGATCAGAGCATACTGATCGAAATGTTGAGTTAATCCAAAGGTTCTTTTCAGAACCACCCCAACTCATTTAGAGAAAGTCATTACATGGTGTTACCGCAAACTCTTCTATATCTTATTTCCACCATGCAAAGTTTCAAATCCTACTTGCTCTATGTCATTTTTGTCTTTCAGATGGCTGCCATGGATGTCCATCATATCTAGTTCTGGCAAGCTTGTGAAGTATTCAATCCATACAGTTGGGATGTCCCACTACAAGGATGGAGAAGATCACCAGATGTACTGGACAGGAATCTTAGACTTCTCCTCATCTTCTCCAGACACAGGTAAGGTAGTTCACTGAATTTAGTGATTAATTTTTATCATTGTGTTTCATCAAGGGTGCTGAGGGCTAGTCAAACTTGCTTCTTGGGTAGCCCCCACAAACTAATCAAACCTCTAGGGTACCACTTATTTAACCAGGCCTTTGAAAATTTACACCAAGTTGATCAAAATAAAGCATTTTGATGTCGTCACAGCATTTTGAAATTTAATGTTTCTTTATTTGTCTAAGGCCGGCCATTAAACCCCTTTGTGCTCATGAAATGGCAATTCAACTACATGTAGTTTCAGATTAAAATTTTACCCCACACTACCCCACAACTCAGAACTTTTCAGCTACAGAAGTGGAAATACTAATTTATGGAGTCCCATGGTACAAATACTCTTCCTTGATTACTGACTATATTTATTGAAGAATCGAAAGGTACATGTATATTTGGATGATTGAAGGTGTACTATATACGGAAGTTGTAGTGAAGGTTAACGGAAGGTTTTGCTGTAAAACAACGATAATAAACTAGAAACAGTGATTGTAACTAACAATCACATAGCTGTTCCGTTTGACTCGAAAATAAAGGTCAAAATGGGTGACGGATAACTAAGGCAAATCTTCAATGCTCAAAGAGTCTGTAACTGAAAAGAAATTGAAAATCGGTTGTCTAGATCTTGATTTAAAGTCCCACTTCCGGTTGACCCAGAAGTAGAGGTCAACTTGGGGTCACAGTTTTTCAAAGCTAATATTTATTGCCTTATAGTCTATAACTGAAGTTTGAACATTAGCTTTGTACTTTTTTAGATATGGGCTCACTTCCGGTTGACTCGGAAGTAAAGGTCAACATGGCGTCAAAGTTGTTTCAAACTAATCTTGAATGCCAAAGGAGTCTATAACTGAACAAAAATTGATAATCTGTTGTATAGTTCTTGAGATATGGTGACACTTCAGGTTGATGCGGAAGTAGAGGTCAACTTGAGGTCACAGTTTTTTCAAATTAATCTCCAACCCCCAAGGAGTCTTTAAGAACAAACAGTTGAAATGTCGGCCGTGAAGTTCTTGAGATATGATGCTGCAAAGATTAATATGCAAATGAGGGTCACTGGTGGTTAATTAATAAATAATTTTAATATGTTAAATGATAGGAATTAAGCTAAACATCCTAAAGCTTCCATTTGATATTATTTTACGTCTTTAAAAACACATAATTAATTTGTAGGATACTCCTTTATTTTCCTACTCCTGCCGATAGGGGGCGCTCTTATGAAACATTTCAATTGCACGATTTCTGCACCGTAATGTCTGTATCTGACTCTGTATTTGTATGTGTACGTCGCAGAGACCCAAACTGTCATAAAACGTCAAGCTATTATTTCCCCTATAGAACACGGCCCAGTTTTATGGCTCTGTCTGCTTCAACCAAACTCTGCCCATTTATTATACAACCACCATTCTCCGCTTACTGTGCAGGCGCTGAAATATCTGTGCAATTAGTTCAAAGCAAAGATTACATATGATAAGTTTCCCCGCGCACAAGCAAAAATATCCCTGCTTAGCTGTGAAATATGCTTTATGTAAGCGATAGTATCCGCGCTTCTGATGTGTCAATTCTTTGCTTACGCAGTGAAGCAGAGTCAAATTGGACCAGTTTCACAAGATTTCCCCTCATGTACTAACAATCTTTTTTGACTTTACATGTTTGAAGTGTAGGCCTTACCAAACCTACTTACAGGGCAAAATTACATGGTTCTCATGACCACCAAAGTCTGCGCTTACGATCACCATTTTCCGCTTACTGTGATGTGCAAGCTTGGAAAATAATGTGCGAGCTTGGAAGCACACAAACAAAAGAAATCCCTGCTATAAGCAGTCTATTTCGCTTGACGTAAGCGCAGAATTCAATGCTTCTGCAGAGCACTGAATCTTTTTCATTAAGCAAGTTCCCATCATGACTCGACTATGTGCCGCAAAGGCAATATTAATTATGTTGCGAATGGGTGTGACTAGTGAATTTTACTACTCGACTAGTCGCACCTCAAACCTGCCTACGACACTTGTCAAGATAAAATACGGATTCTCAAGATTTGTACCGCTATGCCGCAAGGGCAATATAAATTATGTTGCGAATGGGTGTGACTAGTGATCGACTAGTCGCACTTCAACTACAACACTTGTCGAGACAAAGTACGGATTCTCAAGATTTGTGCCGCTATGCCGCAAGGGCAATATAAATTATGTTGCGAATATAAGCAACACAACTGGTTCACCAAACAGGTAGTCGGGACAAATTTTTAATTATGTTGCAAATGGGTGTGACTAGTGAAATTTACTACTCGACTAGTCGCACTTCAAACCTAACTACGACACTTGTCGAGATAAAGTAAGGATTCTCAAGATTTGTGCCGCTATGCCGCAAGGGCAATATAAATTATGTTGCGAATAGTAGAAGCAACACAACTGGTTCACCAAACAGGTAGTCGGGACAAATTTTTAATTATGTTGCGAATGGGTGTGACTAGTGAAATTTACTACTCGACTAGTCGCACTTCAAACCTAACTATGACACTTGTCGAGATAAAGTACAGATTCTCAAGATTTGTGCCGCTATGCCGCAAGGGCAATATAAATTATGTTGCGAATAGTAGTAAGCAACACAACTGGTTCACCAAACAGGTAGTCGGGACAAATTTTGTAGTCGATGTGTGGACACGATTATAACGGAGTAGAGAAAAACAGTAGTCGCGACTCAAATAATAATTTCTAGTTGCGGCTTGAACACTAAAGCACACTAGTCGCCCCTGCCTACTTTTGTCACAAGTAAAGTACGGTTTTTCCTGCGAATGCAAATAAAAAATTTTTTGCAGTGAAAGTTTCGCAGGAGTTGAGCACAATTAGTCAACTGTAGCAAATTTTTTGATGCCAATTGTGAAGTGAAGAACACATTCCCTGCTAAGCTGTAAAATACGCTTAGCGTAAGCACAGTTCCCTGATTACGTAAGCGCTGGTTTCTTTCCTTTAAAAGCCATTGGCCCAGGAACAAACTACATAATAGCTTTTTAAACACAAAAAGCAGCTTAACCATGCCTCATGTTCAAGTTGTGAATCCAGGTGTTCTGCTCAATTTCTACAATTTTGTAAAGCAAAATGTTTGCCTGTTTATTATAAGCAGCTCTATAAAACTGAGCCACTCAACCACCAGAGAAACGTCAGCATAATAAAATCTCTGCTTTTGTATTCCTGTCAAAGAGTTTTTGTTTGTCATGGTTTAATTTCCGAACGTAACGCGAAATACTGGAATTAGTTTAGGCAAATGGTCCCCGGCGCGAACAAGGTGACTTTACCCGTAAATAATTCCAAATCCCGGGCGGTCTATTTTCGTCGTCCACGCTCGTCGCCTGAAATGAACCCGGTCCACGACGCACCATGCTCAGGCTTGTCAAATTTTGGGAACAAGTTTAGACTTGTGCTAGTCGCTGACCGTAAGAAATCTATGTATATTGAATAAAAAAACGCAATAACACCGGTCGAAAATGGGATAAGGACTTGGTCAAGTTAACAGTTTAACAATTTTGACTATTCAAATCAAGTTTTACGCCGTACCCATGATCTTTGAAAAAACTTCCCCGGAAATACAGGTTTTTTAAAATAATTACACTGTTTCTATAAGTTCTGATGCTTTTAAAATGACCATCAATAAAATATATCTTAATCTAAAGCAATTTTTGGAAGTGTACAACATGTAATTTAATTTTAATCGAATAAATTATGTTTCGGAAAGCTGGGTTTGTTTACACTTCAAGAGCCATTGTGTTTGTGCACAGATACAAAACGTGCATTACATGAAGTCATGGTGACGTCGTCCAGAATTGTATGTCGGAAATCACATTAACACGACCTGACAAGTCTATAACTGAAAAAAGTTTGAGGATCGGATGTATACTTCTTGAGATATGGTAGTAACAAGATTGCCTAATTAAATATTCATGTCATTAAAACTTTGCTAATTATTTAACTAATTTTAACAAAATCACATTTAGTCACAACTTCATGTACTATGCTTCAATTTGGTATATGATTTGAGTCTCTCATATTTACCAATTTTCAGATTAGGCTTAAACAAAAACCGTGTACAAATGCAATACAAGTTGACAGAAACAAAGAATAATAAGAATAATAACTAGACATCAAGTGTTTGTGAACAAACACAGAGCTGTTCCTTTTTAATTTTCAAGGTTCAAGGGGTCTATAATTGAAAAGAAACTGAAGATCGGTTGCATGGTTCTTGAGATATGGTCCCACTTCCGGTTGACCCGGAAGTAAAGGTCAATTTGGAGTCAAGGTAATCCAAGTTCAATCTTTAGAGCTCAAAGGGTCTATAACTGAAAAGAACTTGAACATTGGTTGTGCAGTTCTTGAGATAAGGTCCCACTTCCGGTTGACCCGGAAATAAAGGTCAACATGGGGTCATACCTACCCGATGCGATTGTCCAATGCCAAAGGAGCCCATAACTGAAAAAAGTCTGAAAATCGGTTGGGTTGTTTTTGAGATAAGGTCCAACTTCCGGTTGACCCGGAAATAAAGGTCAACATGGGGCTCTCAGTTTTCAAAGTTAATATTTAATGCCTAAGTAGTCTATAACTGAAAAAAAGTTTGAAAATCGGTTGTGTGGTTCTTGAGAAATGGTCCCACTTCCGGTTGACCCAAAAGAAGAGGTCAAAATGGGGTCACGGATTTTCCCCAACAAAATTTAATGCCTTAGGAATCTATAACTAAAGAAAAAAATTAAATTGGTTGTGTAACTCTTCAGATTTGACCTCTACTTCCGGTTGACGCGGAAGTAGAGGTCAAATCGGGGTCACGGTTACCCGAGGCAATTCCCATATGCCTAATGAGTCTAATACTGAAAAAAACTTTGAAATCGGCCGTACACTTCTTGAGATATAGTGCTGCAAAGAAAAACTCATTAAAGCTTCTAATTAGCATAAATTAACATGTGATGACGTCACAGTCTTAAAATTGTATTTTTCGTACTAATAAATTTCATAAGGTACACGATGGTATGCAACTTACCCCAATCCAATGCCTTTTGCAAAATCTCAATTTTGTATTGCATTAACCGTGGAGAAGCTATTGCAATGCGTTGAAAGTGACTGCATCCAGTTTATGAGGTACTACGTTGTACCCATGATGCCAAGATTTTTAATTAATCGTTAATTATAGACGTACTTTGATTGATTTTAATGGACTGAAACATCTCTTATTAGAATCAGCTACTCCAATCCCCAAGGAGTCTATATCTACAAACAGTCTGTTAAACGGCCGTGTACTTCTTGAGATATGGTGCTACAAAGATTTCCCAATTAAATATGCAAATATGGGTCGCGTGGTTTGATGTTTGATCTAGTACAAGTTGATTTCACAGAACCCTTAACCATCAAACTCTTCGCTTATGATCACCATTTTTCGCTTACTGTGTTTTTAAACATCATATCATGTTATGCATGCACACAGGTTATGTTGGGCTTACAATTGAGAAAAAGAAAAGGCAACACTATCGATATAAAGCTAAGAATCAAACTTAAATATTACAAACAGAAATATATGTTTAGTTTTGGGGGATAAAAAAAAATAAAAAAATTCGGACGGAGATTTGAACTCGCAACTGCCAGATGTGTAGTCGCGACTGATGACCACTAGGCTAGAAGGGCACGATGCAAAAATGGTGGGTTTTTACATGTGTGCATCAACAGAGGGGATTATGATCCTGCGATTTGCTTCCAGAGCAGAGCCATTTGACATTGGGTCTATTTGCACAGGATTTATCATGTGAAGCTGGTGACTAGGTTAATTTCCTACTTGACTATTCGCACCTCAAACCCAGCTATGGCACTTGTCGCGACTAATTTTTGATTCTCAAGAATTGTGGCTATTTCTGCCGCAAGCACAATATTAATTATGTTGTTGTGAATAGTATACACATAATGAATGTTTATGAGTGCAATGGTGCGAATATGTTCATGAGTTGAAAGATGGAATGTTCTATTCAACGAGGCGGAGCCGAGTTGAATGGAACATTCCAGCTTTCAACGAATGAACATATTCGCACCATTGCACGAATGAAAAACATTCATTATTTGTTTTATATAACATCCAAGTAGATCTTTGTCATTTTGATTGAAAGATACAACTTTCAAAACAAACAATTTCAACTGTAGAAGCCGAATGCTAGTAATTTTACTATGCCTTCTTGCAGTAACACCTGCTGCGTTACCAAAGACACGCGCACGCAGTGATGTTTTTACTCAGCTTTTTCGTTCCATCCGAAAAGTACCATTGCACGCTGCCAGCGTGCAATGGTACTTTTCGGATGGAACGAAAAAGCACGGTGAGTGACTCAGCGTGCAATGGTACTTTTATTTGCTATCACGTGACGGACAATCCTCCAATCAAATGGCAAGGATCTGCTTGGGTGTTATATAATAGTAATTAGCGACACAACTGGTTCACCAAACAGGTAGAGCACGGTGCATACTTCCTGCTAATGCGAATCAAGTTTTCAAGTCAAGGTGCTGTTTTCGCAGCGAAAGTTTCGCAGGAGTTGAGCACAAGTCAACTGAAGCAAATTATTTGTTGTGAATAAATGTGTCGTCAAATTCAAAGCAAGAAATTAAATACCTTGTACAATTTCCAGTCATGATTGGTCAAAACCCGATCACGTATTATCGTATGATAAGGACGGGTTTTGCAAAACAGTGAATAAATCGCCCCTAAACCAGCATACATTGTGTACAAATAGTTTGCGCTTTGCACTGTATCGCATACTTATTCATCATAGTTTCATAGCAACTTCGCACACATGCGCGTACACGCTGAAACTGTATCAATTTTGATGTAACAGGTGCTCGCGTATAAACTCATTTGTCCATAATGGTCTTGTTTACAGCGACATGCTACATGGACGCTGAGCTCATATGCGCAATTTAACGCACAAACAGCTATCGTTGAATCATTTACCTCCTCTGACCCCAGTGAAGGCGCTTAACAGACCATTCTAAGGAAAGAGTCAGTGGTCTCAAAGTATCAGTATTGTGATTAATGCACGAAAGAGAGGGGAACCTTCGAAAGCTAAAATGTGGCCCCTGATTATGTCTGGAAGTATCACTGACAGAAAATCACAAACTTTGGACAATTTTATCCGTTCGTTTCGTTAAAAAGGTATTCATAAATACCCGAGACAGTTTCTCTACACATATTGGTGGAGAGCGCATCACGTGGGTGTGGATAAACCTTTTGTAATGCACACTGGAGCTGGCTTCCCCCTGTCGAGCGCGCAAGATTATCGCGCGGAACGCAATTCATAGCTATCAGCGCATAATCTAAGCGCGCGCGTACACACAACCCACGCGCATCAAACAGATTCTTCACTAAGTTTTGGTAAAAAATATTTCAAACCTCGAATTTTCAATTGTTAAAGTGTCTATAACTGTATTTTTTATTGTTTTTTAACAAAAGGGCATTTATGAATGGGAATAAAAGATTAGTGACTCGTTCTTCAACGTCCGTTTAAAACCTTGCAGGGTCGTTGCCGTGCGATAAAGGCCCCCGCCTTCGGCTCGGGCCTTTATCACACGGTCGCCGACCCTGCCGGCTTTAAACGGACGTTGAAGAACGAGTTGCTACCCCTTTATTTCCTTAGTTATTATCAATAGGAATAACAATGTTTGGACCCGCGGTCTTCACTGTGTTGGTGACTGGCGCTGTTAACGTGCCTCGCCTCGGTCCGTTAACAGCACCAGCCACCAACCCGGTCATTACCATGCAATGAAGACCGGGGTCGCACTGTTATTCCCCAAGTATGGACCGAGCTGACGTATTTATAAGGCAAAGTAAACCCAACTTAAAGGCCTATAGGGCCCCGGGCCAGTATATCCACAAAATTTCGCAGTGACGCTCACCTTTCACCGCTTACTGTGCTAATGTCAAATATCTGGCTAGCTTTCCAGAGCTATAAGAATGCAAATAAGCGAGGGTATAAACACGCTCAAGCATACATTCCCTGCTAGCTGTAAAATACACTTAACGAACGTAAGCGCATAATTGCCTGCTTCCGTAAGCGCCGATTCTTCCCTTATGGTAAGCAGAGCCATGTATCAATATAGAATCACTTCGCTCAATCTGAATACTTTTGCTGATTCAAAAACCATTTTGCTTTTTCGTTACAGTTTTACTCATTACACGGATGCTTGTTGATGTAGAATTGTAAAGGTAATTACAATCAACATTACATCATTCATGTCATTCAATGTTTCACCACAAGACACATGAATGAAAGAACCATTTCAATTTTTCAGTACTAAAAAAATGTGAATGAATCAATTGGTGTACTCAGATTCACTTCGCTGATTTGGAATCAGTTCGCTTAGTCTGAATTATATCGCTTATTTGGAAATCATTCGCTTATTCTGAATAATTTTTTTGTCATTTAGCAACCGTTTAACGATTTCGCTCATCTTTCATTCATAACCATTACGCTTGTTGATAAAGATTATGAAAATTGTTTAAACTAATAATAAGAATAATAAAACAGTATTAATATAGTGCAATATGAATTGCCATTCCTCAAAACGAAAAGCATTACAAGAAAACAAAACTTAGGCCTATATGTAACCCAATAAATTCCAAAACAAATAATAACAAAATTAGGCCAGACCAGCTGTTTACCTTAATGAAACCAATAAAAATACTACAAACAACTATAATGCCTAAAGGATCTGAATAATTACTCTTTACACTAAAAAGTTAAAATTACAAGTATACACTTAACACTACATCTTTATGATTCACCACAAGACATTTACAGTTGTTACATGCATTGATAGTAGGCCTACCATTTTGATGGTCATTTATAAAATGTGTATGCCGTGTAAACTTCCAAATCTCAGGCAGGTGTTATCATCCATGTAGGTCCACGTTTACTCGTACATGATGCCTTTGATCGAAGCCAAATAAGTAAAGAAACAAGTTTTTATGTTTCACATAGGTTTGTCTTCAGTGATAAGGTTTAGAAAGAAAAGGCTGGCACTTTGTGTTGATTGACAACATACATAGAGCGAAAACACTGCAAAAATAGTGCTATTTATTAGCAAAAAAGAGGTTGTACGTAATCAATCGAAGAACCATGTACATGTCATGTAGAACGTCCTCCATAGTGCGTACATCAGATCGTGCTGCGCGAGGACAAAATCAGAATCGTTTTATTTTCCACGACAGAAGCTTCTCAAGAGCCAAAAATTTGAAAAATAGGAACATGTTCTACTGATTGTGTTAATGTAGGTACATATTTCTTTTTGTAAAAAAAATGTAAAATGTATGCATTAATATATTGATTCCGTCGAGATTCCAGGAGGATTCGAACTCAGATCACCTGGGTAATAGCACCCGCGGTAAACCGCGGCCCAATCGATCCATCAACACAGAACCAGTGATTTTATTCCTTATATAATAAGTGTATAAATTTATGACAAATAATTTCAAGATGACGTGACATAAAAAATTACTTCATTTGGCACAACTTCTTTACCCAGAGAATCAAAATCTGAACTTTTTTTGAAAATCGGACATTTATTTTGGGAGATATGGTGTTAACAAGATTGCCTAATTAAATATTCATGTCATTATAACTCAGCTAATTGATTAAGAAATTAAACAAAACCAAGTTTTGTGATTAGGTCATGTACTAAGCTTCTAATCCATATATGACTCAAGTCTGTCATTTCTACCGTTTCTAAGATTACGAATAAACAAAAATCGTGCATTAAACCTATGGCGGTAAGGCGGAAACCAAGAACAACGTTTCTAAAACGTTTTGAAAAACTCGACGAAAACAATACCTGTTCCGACGGTAGGTCGGAACAGCTAATTAAAATCTCGACGAAAACAATAGCTGTTCCGACTGGATCGAAACAGCTAATAAAAATAATAAAAATCTCGACGAAAACAATAGCTGTTCCGACTGGATCGGAACAGCTAATAATAATAATAATAATAATAAAAATAATAAAACTCTCGACGAAAACAATAGCTGTTCCGACTGGATCGGAACAGCTAATAAAAATAATAAAAATCTCGACGAAAACAATAGCTGTTCCGACTGGATTGGAACAGCTAAAAAACCGAACAAAAACAATAGCTGTTTCGCTGCGCTTCGCTACGAAACAGCTAAAAAAACTTTAACAAAAACAAGAGCTGTTTCGCTGCGCTATGCTACGAAACAGCTAAAAAAACTTTACCAAAAACAAGAGCTGTTTCGCTGCGCTTCGCTACGAAGCAGCTAAAAAAAACGTTAACAAAAACAAGAGCTGTTTCGCTGCGCTTCGCTACGAAACAGCTAAAAACAATAGCTGTTTCGCTGCGCTTCGCTACGAAACAGCTAAACAAACTTTAACAAAAACAAGAGCTGTTTCGCTGCGCTTCGCTACGAAACAGCTAATAATAAAAAAAACTTTAACAAAAACAAGAGCTGTTTCGCTACGAAACAGCTACAAAAAAAAAACTTTAACAAAAACAAGAGCTGTTTCGCTGCACTTCGCTACGAAACAGCTAAAAAAAAAAATTGCGAAACCAACACCCATAAAACACAATACAAATAAGAGGCCGGGACAACAATTTAAAAACCCGGACAAGACAAGGTCCCAAATTATTCCCAAAGGCCAACGCGAAAGCCAAAATTAAACGGGTACCAAAGAACATCTCTTAAAAACCATGAAGCAGGAATTTAACAAAATACAAAATTGGTTAAACATTCAATTAGAAACCACCAGCACTAATCAAGGTCCTCCTTCGGCTTCATCACTAAGGGACTTGTAACTATTGTTTCTTATATACCTGCTACTCATCACAAAATATGGGCACTACAATCGACCAATCGATCAATCAATAAATCACAATTGGCCTAAAATTTGCACAGCTTCAATCACGGGTACACCTGTTTTCGTGTCCATTTTAGCAACAGTTTGGAAACCACTGAGTATCAGTTAATATCGCAATATTATTTATTATATCAATTTAACAGTCGCTGTGTCGATGACGAGTTAAAGTGCTTTGTTTTCCGTTGCTGGTTTAAATCGGTTTGTCCTTGAATTTGTATTGAACAATGAAATTCAACCAGTATTAGCCTTGTTGTGTGTAACTTGATATTTGAAATAAAAGCATGACCTTTAATTGTCAAAGACCAGTCTTCACAGTTTGTGTATCTCAACATATGCATAACATAACAAACCAAAATTTTTGAGCTCAATCGGTCGTCGAAGTTGCGAGATTTAAATGAAAGAAAAAAATATGTTTTATACTAACAACCTCTCCGCATTGATCGTAATCAAGAAAGGTTTTATGATTTTAATTATTTTGAGTAATTACCAACAGTGTCCACTGCCTTTAAAGTCATTATTCACTTTCGGAACAGAACAAAAAAGTTCACAGATTTACAAATAACTTGCAGGGTTTACAGAAGGTAATGGTGAAAGACTTCTCTTGAAATATTATTCCATGAAATGTTTTACTTTTTGAGAAAACATTAAAACAATTATCAATTCTCGATGTCGAGAGTTACGGATTTATTTTAAACACATGTCATGACACGGCGAAACGTGCGGAAGCAAGGGTGGGTTTTCCTGTTATTTTCTCCCGACTCCGATGACCATTTGAGCCTCAATTTTCACAGGTTTGTTATTTTATATATAAGTTGTGATACACGAAGTGTGGGCCTTGGAAATACTGTTTACCGAAAGTGTCCACTACCTTTAATGCATTCCCCATGTTGTATTCTAAATGTCTGGGTGCCATCGCTGGCTATACACGGCATGCACATACAGGTAGGTTGAATGGTTTCACCCCAAATGAAGATATTGACAGAGGGGCGGGCATAGCTCAGTATTGGCAGAGCACCGGCACGTTCATCATCCGGAGGTCGCAAGTTCAAATCCAGCTCTAGTTAATTTTTCTTTGATCACAATCCAAAATGTTCATGTACGCATGGTTTATTATTTGATATACACAAAGTGGCTTATACCTAACATGCCCCCAATTATAGTATCCTTTAATGACCCCCTGAAAAGTGGTATTTTCAAAGTAAACTACCAGTGAGTTTAAAATGTTACATTTTTTGTAAGCTGCAATAATTTCAATCGGTTAGCCGTGTTTTACCCCATAAAAACGTGAACGTTTTTTTTTCTAGTCATGTTAGATTATAAAAAATATAGTTTAAAAAGGGGTTTGTTCAAGAGAAATTCGAACGGGAACTATGCCTACAGCCCGAGAAAAAAAAATTGTGCTCCACTCTTTGCACCCCTACAAAATTACCCCAGTTTCGGTGCATAGCTTTTTATACAATAATGAATACTCACGCCTTGGAGACTCAGAAAGCCGGTTTAACACGGTCGTATAGGCTGGGGTTCCAAAGTAATTATCGCCTTACAGTTAAAGATCAAGTTCAATGTTGCAGCCTTTCCTTAGTACGACTAGTTGAGAAAATAACGAGCTATAAGCTCTCTACTTTGAAGGATGAAATAATTATTGTGTGATCACCTTCATGTCGTCTTTCTTGTGTTCTTGCAATGGGGATGACCAAATGTTATTTTGCATTTTACCTCTATGACACCCGAACTAAAAGGGGTGTGTTCATGTTGGAGTACGGACTACTATTTTTGAACGCAGTATCATAATCTTTAAGGGTTGGGTGGTTATTAGATGTCATGCATTAATTAATCTACATATTATTACGCTTTAAGTTTGATGGCTGCGTCTGACAAGAAAAAAACAAAACACTTGACTAAAGTGCATGCAAGATAACGTTATGCGCGTTGGTGCTTAATAGAACAAATACATTTGTTGTTTACATTAGATGATTTTTAAAAAGCAAATCTTGTAATCTTTGCACCTTTTTGTATTCGAGTTGAGTTGGTTAACTAATTTGTCTAGCCAGCTGGGGATTTCCCCTTTTCCCTCTCCCCTTTTATACAAAAACAACGTACTTCGATGGGCCCTTCAGTCATAGCCCTGCCGAAACGCCCCAAAAGGTGTTTATTTTTCGGGTCCAATGGCGGCACTTGGTACCAGGCTTGTAGTAACACAGCTTAAACTTTGTGTTTTCAAAGTTTTCATTTACAAAAGGTCTATAAATGTGTTTGTTGTTAAACAAGGACAGATGGTGCCGCCAGCATGCGCATATCAAGCGCTTGATTGGTTCACAGTGCGTCACATCTTTTTTTCTTCTTCCTTTTTTTCTTCTTTTTAACAACAGCAGGAACACGACGCGCTATACACGCAGCAAAACACCGTATCAACCAAGGTACTTTTCCCTAACAACTATTGTACCACACACCATTTTGTTTCGGAAGTTGTAAAACAAACATTGACTGTTTTTACTCGTGCTGTGGTTATAACTAAAAACGTCGAGATGATCCTCGGCGCGTTCTTTTTTTTTAAGAGAATAAAATGTTTTCGAGTTAACGGAATAGCACTTCGAATTAATAACTCAGTCACTCGAGGGAACGAAACAATATGATGACGGAACGACATATTGTTGTTGTTTTACCCTTCATTTTGTTCTTACCTGTCCCTTTATGGGGGCTCTGTACTAACTCTTCGATAAGATGGTCATACGTACAATAAGTTATTAACCATTCTGAAATTGGTATCAGTTACTGCCAGCTCCATCAACTTCGTGAATCAAACATTCAAGGCAAATGTGTACCTCCTGATTACCTGGCAATAACAACTCAACTTTTACAGTTCATAAGATCAAGCTGGGCGTGTAGCATCATTTTAGAGTACGTGGGAGAACCACACATGATCATGATTAATGATCATGTCCCCGTATTGACATTGTAGATGAACATCCGGGAAAGGTCCCGGCTAAGGTCGTGTGCTGTGAATACAATCAGATTAATTTGTTGAGTTTTCCAGAGTCGTAAATAAGCCGAATCCAACTTGAGATCTTTATTTGAAGCCTGCAATCAGAACCATTGTTTTCTTTCCTATGAAAAATGTTGTTCACTGATTTATAAATGAGCTGATGGATTTTCTGGTCATAATGCTGTTTGCAAATTTATCCATAACGGCCGTCAGTTTATACCGACTTCTCCCCAAAGGCAGACAACAACACAAAACAATAAATTACGAAATCCGATCTGAAAATATTTTGGAAAGTCCCGTTTGAGACCCAGACAGAAGAGAACACGGGACCATACACTGAAGTGAAAAAAAGGGAGCAGCATGTTGTATATTTTGAGATGTGTTTTAGAACACCCCTCACAAGTATTCTGCATTGTGAATAATAATGTCTTTTTTACTAGAAACTTTTACTTGCTAACGCGATGCGCTATATAACACCCAGCTTTTGAGGTACTTTACCCGTAGCAACCAATCTGCCCACCGTAGAGCAAGTACGTATTATAATCAAATTGAATTAGTATACGTTTATTGCTGTAGACATAAAAGCCTCCCCGTTTTTCAAAGATAAGTTTTTTTATCCGTGTTTTTTTTTTCACTTTACATGGTTAATTTTGGGCTATTATTATTTGTTTGATTATCTGACCTCAAAGGCTGCGTGGAAAGTTAACCAGGGTTGCTGGAGAGTCAAAATTTAATGCCTTAGGAATCTATAACTAAAGAAAAAAATTAAATCGGTTGTGTAACTCTTCAGATTTGACCTCTACTTCCGGTTGACCCGGAAGTAGAGGTCAAATCGGGGTCACGGTTACCCAAGGCAATTCCCATATGCCTAATGAGTCTAATACTGAAAAAAACTTTGAAATCGGCCGTACACTTCTTGAGATATAGTGCTGCAAAGAAAAACTCATTAAAGCTTCTAATTAGCATAAATTAACATGTGATGACGTCACAGTCTAAAAATTGTATTTTTCGTACTAATAAATTTCATAAGGTACACGATGGTATGCAACTTACCCCAATCCAATGCCTTTTGCAAAATCTCAATTTTGTATTGCATTAACCGTGGAGAAGCTATTGCAATGCGTTGAAAGTGACTGCATCCAGTTTATGAGGTACTACGTTGTACCCATGATGCCAAGATTTTTAATTAATCGTTAATTATAGACGTACTTTGATTGATTTTAATGGACTGAAACATCTCTTATTAGAATCAGCTACTCCAATCCCCAAGGAGTCTATATCTACAAACAGTCTGTTAAACGGCCGTGTGCTTCTTGAGATATGGTGCTACAAAGATTTCCCAATTAAATATGCAAATATGGGTCGCGTGGTTTGATGTTTGATCTAGTACAAGTTGATTTCACAGAACTCTTAACCACCAAACTCTTCGCTTATGATCACCATTTTTCGCTTACTGTGTTTTTAAACATCATATCATGTCATGCATGCACACAGGTTATGTTGGGCTTACAATTGAGAAAAAGAAAAGGCAACACTATCGATATAAAGCTAAGAATCAAACTTAAATATTACAAACAGAAATATATGTTTAGTTTTGGGGGATAAAAAAAAATAAAAAAATTCGGACGGAGATTTGAACTCGCAACTGCCAGATGTGTAGTTGCGACTGATGACCACTAGGCTAGAAGGGCACGATGCAAAAATGGTGGGTTTCTACATGTGTGCATCAACAGAGGGGATTATGATCCGGCGATTTGCTTCCAGAGCAGAGCCATTTGACATTGGGTCTATTTGCACAGGATTTATCATGTGAAGCTGGTGACTAGGTTAATTTCCTACTTGACTATTCGCACCTCAAACCCAGCTATGGCACTTGTCGCGACTAATTTTTGATTCTCAAGAATTGTGGCTATTTCTGCCGCAAGCACAATATTAATTATGTTGTTGTGAATAGTAGTAATTAGCGACACAACTGGTTCACCAAACAGGTAGAGCACGGTGCATACTTCCTGCTAATGCGAATCAAGTTTTCAAGTCAAGGTGCTGTTTTCGCAGCGAAAGTTTCGCAGGAGTTGAGCACAAGTCAACTGAAGCAAATTATTTGTTGTGAATAAATGTGTCGTCAAATTCAAAGCAAGAAATTAAATACCTTGTACAATTTCCAGTCATGATTGGTCAAAACCCGATCACGTATTATCGTATGATAAGGACGGGTTTTGCAAAACAGTGAATAAATCGCCCCTAAACCAGCATACATTGTGTACAAATAGTTTGCGCTTTGCACTGTATCGCATACTTATTCATCATAGTTTCATAGCAACTTCGCACACATGCGCGTACACGCTGAAACTGTATCAATTTTGATGTAACAGGTGCTCGCGTATCAACTCATTTGTCCATAATGGTCTTGTTTACAGCGACATGCTACATAGACGCTGAGTTCATACGCGCAATTTAACGCACAAACAGCTATCGTTGAATCATTTACCTCCTCTGACCCCAGTGAAGGCGCTTAACAGACCATTCTAAGGAAAGAGTCAGTGGTCTCAAAGTATCAGTATTGTGATTAATGCACGAAAGAGAGGGGAACCTTCGAAAGCTAAAATGTGGCCCCTGATTATGTCTGGAAGTATCACTGACAGAAAATCACAAAATTTGGACAATTTTATCCGTTCGTTTCGTTAAAAAGGTATTCATAAATACCCGAGACAGTTTCTCTACACATATTGGTGGAGAGCGCATCACGTGGGTGTGCATAAACCTTTTGTAATGCACACTGGAGCTGGCTTCCCCCTGTCGAGCGCGCAAGATTATCGCGCGGAACGCAATTCATAGCTATCAGCGCATAATCTAAGCGCGCGCGTACACACAACCCACGCGCATCAATCAGATTCTTCACTAAGTTTTGGTAAAAAATATTTCAAACCTCGAATTTTCAATTGTTAAAGTGTCTATAACTGTATTTTTTATTGTTTTTTAACAAAAGGGCATTTATGAATGGGAATAAAAGATTAGTGACTCGTTCTTCAACGTCCGTTTAAAACCTTGCAGGGTCGTTGCCGTGCGATAAAGGCCCCCGCCTTCGGCTCGGGCCTTTATCACACGGTCGCCGACCCTGCCGGCTTTAAACGGACGTTGAAGAACGAGTTGCTACCCCTTTATTTCCTTAGTTATTATCAATAGGAATAACAATGTTTGGACCCGCGGTCTTCACTGTGTTGGTGACTGGCGCTGTTAACGTGCCTCGCCTCGGTCCGTTAACAGCACCAGCCACCAACCCGGTCATTACCATGCAATGAAGACCGGGGTCGCACTGTTATTCCCCAAGTATGGACCGAGCTGACGTATTTATAAGGCAAAGTAAACCCAACTTAAAGGCCTATAGGGCCCCGGGCCAGTATATCCACAAAATTTCGCAGTGACGCTCACCTTTCACCGCTTACTGTGCTAATGTCAAATATCTGGCTAGCTTTCCAGAGCTATAAGAATGCAAATAAGCGAGGGTATAAACACGCTCAAGCATACATTCCCTGCTAGCTGTAAAATACACTTAACGAACGTAAGCGCATAATTGCCTGCTTCCGTAAGCGCCGATTCTTCCCTTATGGTAAGCAGAGCCATGTATCAATATAGAATCACTTCGCTCAATCTGAATACTTTTGCTGATTCAAAAACCATTTTGCTTTTTCGTTACAGTTTTACTCATTACACGGATGCTTGTTGATGTAGAATTGTAAAGGTAATTACAATCAACATTACATCATTCATGTCATTCAATGTTTCACCACAAGACACATGAATGAAAGAACCATTTCAATTTTTCAGTACTAAAAAAATGTGAATGAATCAATTGGTGTACTCAGATTCACTTCGCTGATTTGGAATCAGTTCGCTTAGTCTGAATTATATCGCTTATTTGGAAATCATTCGCTTATTCTGAATAATTTTTTTGTCATTTAGCAACCATTTAACGATTTCGCTCATCTTTCATTCATAACCATTACGCTTGTTGATAAAGATTATGAAAATTGTTTAAACTAATAATAAGAATAATAAAACAGTATTAATATAGTGCAATATGAATTGCCATTCCTCAAAACGAAAAGCATTACAAGAAAACAAAACTTAGGCCTATGTAACCCAATAAATTCCAAAACAAATAATAACAAAATTAGGCCAGACCAGCTGTTTACCTTAATGAAACCAATAAAAATACTACAAACAACTATAATGCCTAAAGGATCTGAATAATTACTCTTTACACTAAAAAGTTAAAATTACAAGTATACACTTAACACTACATCTTTATGATTCACCACAAGACATTTACAGTTGTTACATGCATTGATAGTAGGCCTACCATTTCGATGGTCATTTATAAAATGTGTATGCCGTGTAAACTTCCAAATCTCAGGCAGGTGTTATTGTCCATGCACGGTCCACGTTTACTCGTACATGATGCCTTTGATCGAAGCCAAATAAGTAAAGAAACAAGTTTTTATGTTTCACATAGGTTTGTCTTCAGTGATAAGGTTTAGAAAGAAAAGGCTGGCACTTTGTGTTGATTGACAACATACATAGAGCGAAAACACTGCAAAAATAGTGCTATTTATTAGCAAAAAAGTGGTTGTACGTAATCAATCAAAGAACCATGTACATGGTAGTGTAGAACTTCCTTCATAGTGCGTACATCAGATCGTGCTGCGCGAGGACAAAATCAGAATCGTTTTATTTTCCAAGAAAGAAGCTTCTCAAGAGCCAAAAATTTGAAAAATAGGAACATGTTCTACTGATTGTGTTAATGTAGGTACATATTTCTTTTTGTAAAAAAAAATGTAAAATGTATGCATTAATATATTGATTCCGTCGAGATTCCAGGAGGATTCGAACTCAGATCACCTGGGTAATAGCACCCGCGGTAAACCGCGGCCCAATCGATCCATCAACACAGAACCAGTGATTTTATTCCTTATATAATAAGTGTATTAATATATGACAAATAATTTCAAGATGACGTGACATAAAAAATTACTTCATTTGGCACAACTTCTATACCCAGAGAATCAAAATCTGAACTTTTTTTGAAAATCGGACGTTTATTTTGGGAGATATGGTGTTAACAAGATTGCCTAATTAAATATTCATGTCATTATAACTCAGCTAATTGATTAAGAAATTAAACAAAACCAAGTTTAGTGATTAGGTCACGTACTAAGCTTCTAATCCATATATGACTCAAGTCTGTCATTTCTACCGTTTCTAAGATTACGAATAAACAAAAATCGTGCATTAAACCTATGGCGTTAAGGCGGAAACCAAGAACAACGTTTCTAAAACGTTTTGAAAAACTCGACGAAAACAATACCTGTTCCGGCGGTAGGTCGGAACAGCTAATAATAACTAGAACCGAAGTGTTTGTGGACAAATACGAAGCTGTTCCGTGTTGTTTTGCTTAGATTATGTGCTTCATTGCCCAAGGAATCTATAACTGAAAAAAAGTTTCAATTTTTTTTGTAGCTCTTGATATAAGGTAACACCGGTTGACCTGTAAGTAAAGGTCAACATGGGCTCACAGCTACCAAAGACTAATCTGCAATGACCCGGAAGTAAAGGTCAACATGGGGTCAAAGTTGTTTCAAACTAATCTTGAATGCCCAAGGAGTCTATAACTGAAACAAGTTTGATAATCGGTTGTGTAGTTGTTGAGATGGTCCCACTTCCGGTTGACCCGGAAGTAGAGGTCAACCTTGACCAGGAAGTAGGGGTCAACCTGGCGTCACGGTGTTTCAAAGTTTATTTTAATGCCTAAGGGGTCTAAAACTAAAACATGTTTGTAAATTGGTTGTATAGTACTTGAGATATGGTCCCACTTCCGGTTGACCCGGAAGTAGAGGTCAACTTGAGGTTACGGTTTTTCCAAATTAATCTCCAATCCCCAAGGAGTTTTAAACTACAAACAGGGTAAGAATCGGCCCTGTACTTCTTGAGATATTGTGCTATAATGATTTTACAATTAAATATGCAAATGAGGGTCACGTGGTTAACTAATTAAGAATAAAAAAAAAATACATTTTAAGTAAAGCTTATGTTCTAAGCTTCAATTTGGTATAATAAACGCACTCTTTCGTATTATGGTTTGGGAGATAAGGCTTAAACAAAAAACGTTTACAAACTAATGCTTTGGTTTTCTTCCATTAAACATTTTTACTGGTCAATAGAGGGCGGTATGTAAGATGAGTGGTCTAACTATCAATATCTCCTTTTTTCTAGTCAAAGTTCAGTTTAAAAACAGGTTAAAAATCTATCAAATAATAGAGAGGTTTCGCAAGTGTACAGATAAACATACAGATACCGATACATCAACACTTTGTGTGTTCAAGTGACGCGTATCCGCGACTATCGTATTTTGCATATACGTTCGTACAGGATACGGGAGCTTATACACGTCGTAGATAAATGGATACTGTTTTGCAGATTTTTAGTTGTATTTTTGTCCTCGATCAAAAATATTTTCCACGGAATAGCTTTCACATCGTGCTTGATATAGATAGAATTTGTTTAGTCATTTGCAAGCAAAAAGATGAAAAAATGTAGTGTATAAAACACGGGGTCTCTAATCGGTCATACGTATGTCAGAAAAACACTCATGATGAATGCGAGCGACTCAAGTGAAACATACCTATAGTTTGCGAAACAAAATTCAACACATGGCTGATGTGAACGGTTACGGTTATCATATCCGTATCTGTATCTGTATCCGCACGCTTGCGAAACCTCTCTAATAATTTGTAGTCGCGACTTTAACACTTAAGCACACTAGTCGCCCCGGCCTACTTTTGCACAACTAATTATAAAGCACGGTTGTCCTGTGAATGCAAATCAAATTTTTGAGTCACTGTTTTTGTAGTGACAGTTTCACAGGAATTGAGCACAATTAGTCAACTGTAGTAAATTTTTTGTTGCGAATTGTGACGCTCAAGAACACATTCCCTGCTAAGCTGTTAATTACGCTTAGCATAAGCACAATTCCCTGGTTACGTAAGTGCTGCATTTCTTCCTTAAAAAAGTAATTGGCACAGGACCAGACCAAACTACATATAGCTTTTAAAACACAAAAAGCAGCTCAACACAGCAAATACCATTCCTCATTTTGTACAAGTCGTGAATCCAGGTATTCTGCTCAATTTCTGCATTTTTATAAAGCAAAATGTTTTGCCTATTTATTATAAGCAGCTCTATACAAATGACCCACTCAACCACAAGAGAAATGTCAGCATAATAAAATCGCTGCTTTTGTATTCCTGCCAAAGAGTTTTTGTATGTCATGGTATAATTTCCGAAAAGAAAGCGAAATACTTGAATTAGTTTAGGCAAATGGTCCCCGGCGCAAACAAGGCGACTTCACCCGTAAATGATTCCAAATCCCAGGCGTTCTATTTTCGTCGTCCACGCTCGTCGCCTGAAACGAACCCGGTCAACTCGGTCTCAAACCAACTCGGTCCCAGTCATACGTTGACAGTTTTTTCACTAATTTCTCAAAAACTACAACACCACAGCAAGTAATATTTTAAGGGAAGCTTTCAACTATCATTATCTTCAAACTGTTTAAGTTTAGTGTAAATCTGTGGACACGATGGTGTGTCGTCGTCGTCAAAACCCCCTATTCAATTACGCACGTTCGTTTGAACGAAATCCCTAAACCTTCGTACTTTGTCGCGTGCAAAGTATATGGGCCCGGAACTCGGTTAGATTGTTATGGGTCCTGAACGATGGTAGGAAAACAGAATGAGTAGACTTCCTCTCAAGAAGTCACAACTCATGATAGGTACATACTGTATGTCATTTACCATAGAGAATGTTTAACAATAACATGGAAGTGACTGCATCCAGTTATAGTCAAACGCGTAGACTCATTAGTACATGCACATTCTGAATGAGTATGCGGTGCTGCCTTTGATGAAGTCTTTTGACAATACTTTTGTTACCCTGGCTTTGCAAGCGTACTGACTCATCAGGGTTTGATATATCAGGGGAGTGTGGGTTTGGGTCCTATAGTGTAGGCCCAACTTTCATGGCCCTGTTTGCCAAAATCAATTGAAGTTTACAGAAGCAAATAATGTGGTGCAACTGATGAGGTATATAGAAAGTAATTGCAGGTTTGTGTGCTACCATAGGGAACCTTTCAATCAATCTGAATTCTGAAAACGATCCCTAAAACCTCACATTGTCAGCAACGATAATTTTGTATTTTTCTTTTGATAATCGCCCGATACAAGGCAAAAAGACCTCTCAAGAAAGGTCACACAGAACATAACGAAAATCTATTCACATAAAGAGGGGCTCCCAGGTCAAATCCAGTTTTATGATGTTCTGTTTTTTATTAGATAGACCCCTCATGAAAATGGGGACAACAATGTTTTTTTTGTAAACCTGTATGAAAAACTTTAAAAATATAGAAATAGCGGAGGACAAAAATAAACAAATAATATATATACATAGAAATTAACTTTTTGAGGTGTGGTTGACACTATACAGGAGTGCTGCTCGGTTTTAGTCATAAAGACAAGTTTACACAAACCTAATAGTGTCCAAAGCAAATGATTTTATTTAGGGACTGTTCTTTTCCATTCCTGGAAGACCTTTGAAGTAATATCTTAGTCTATTTTGTAGCCCAAATAGCCCAACCAAGCCGGTGTGTCCCTTTACGCATTTTTTTAAATTATTTCTGTGAAGTTGTACAAGCATCTGTAATTTGAGGCATTTTTACTTTGTGTAAATACTTAAATATTGCACATTTTACATTTGTTGTATAATGTAGTACAATAGGGCTTGCTATCGCCAAAGACATGTACCCGTCAACCATGTGTAAGTCTCTAATAATTAGAAGATACTATAAATGCGGGTACAACCATGTGTAAGTCTCTAATAATTAGAAGATACTATAAATGCGGGTACAACCATGTGTAAATCTCCAACTTGGTGAATGTTGGCTCTAAAAAGAGCTGGTTTAGACTCGACGTTATAATACTCAGGCTTATGCATTTTTTATATCGAAAGCTGCTATAATATTTTCCAAGTTTTATTGCAACTATTTTAAGAGTAGGGTTTTGAATTAAAATAGTTTAATTTTTTGTGGGGGTCATTACCAGTGAACCAAGTCCAAGACTGAGAACGATTTTGGGACCTACATCACTGATACTGACATAACCAAAAGTAACACTGATGTCACACTACATGCACTGTTAAACTGCCTGTACAAGCTTGCAGGTCACCTTTATATAGACTGGTCCATCCTTAAGACAGGTATTGGTTTTACAGAACCAGTGATGTCATGGGATTCAATGCCTTCTACAGATACAATAATTTCATTGGATAGACGTGCAGTGCCGTACATAGCTTTCCAGGTGTTTTGATTGGTCCGAGGTACTGTTTGGCAGCTGCACTTTCGGTCGTCTGCATGCAGCAGCGTATATTTGTTTGATTGACTACATTACATGTACACAGGATTTGACTCAGATTGTAATGTAAAACGAATGATAGGTCAATAGAAAGGGATTAATGTAGGCTCAATGCAGATCTCTGATGAAATCTAGAGTCACAAAGTGTGACGTCAGAGGTTCAGGCTAGTCACCTTACTGCCATGGTACACCACTGGATTTTTCGATGGCACCTGTGGATAGAAGTGCAGAGCTTTTTAATCAAATTCAAGCATTTCTAATGGCCTGGGTTTCGTAAACCCAGCAAACTGTTTAAATCTCATATAAATGTAGATGTACCGTATAAATCTAACCTGTGCACAATTTACTTCAAAAGGTTCGTAGTGGTAGTGATGACCACCCTGGAAGAATTTAGAAATATACGCAATCTGAGAGTGCTGCGCATCTCGTTTCAAATTGTGGGCATAAAAACTTATACAAAACAACAATACCTTAAAGTGGAATGCTTTACACTAAATCAGAAGCTGCTGTATAAGCGTCTAACCAAAAGTTGTTATATAACACCCAAGCAGATCCTTGCCATTTGATTGGAGGATTTACCGTCATGTGATAGCAAATAAAAGTACCATTGCGCGCTGAGTCACTCACCGTGCTTTTTGTTCCATCCGATTTTTTTTTCACACAAGTCTACATGTCCTTGCTATGCCAGTGTACATAGTAAATTTTAATGTACGTTGCAGGACTACAATGCCGCGCATGCTGTACCAATCTTGCACTATCGTCAAATTGCGCAAACCATTCCTGCACTGTTTTCAAATTGCGCAAATAATTCATGCACGATCTCCAAATTGCTGCGCATGCTGTACCAAAAATAAATCTTGCACTATCGGCATATACATTGTAGCGCACACTACTCCTGTACTATTGTCAAATGGCGCAAAATATTCATGCTCAAATAGATAAGCCAGTGATATTTTTTGCCCGGGCGGATGACGAGTTTTTCCGGGCGCAGCATTTTTTGTCCGGATGCATTTGATAAACATGTCGGAAGTGGCGACAGGCCAAAAAACAGATCGACATTAAAAATATTTTAAAAAGCGTACGGCAGGCATAAACCCCCTCCCCCCCCAGCGTTCGGTTTGTACGCTCATGAAAGTGTTGAATATTGTGAACGGCCCCATACTCATTACCAAGATAGGTTTGATGCTAATAATTATTTTGAGAAATTACCAACTGTGTTCACTGCCTTTAAGACAACATAACAAACACACTTACTTCTCAAGCCTTGAAGGGTGTCCACGATCTCTGAAAAAGGGACAGGAAAACAGCATTTAATGAAACAATAAAATAAACAAATGTATTTGTTAATAGTCAACAATACACTTCTGGGAATGAACCAAAAACACCGGTAACCCCTACTTTTCGTCAAGGGTTTCTGGGTCCTTTAATGCGCAATACCAATACTAAAACACAGGACCAATGGTGGATCGTCCCATCCAAAGGACAAAGCAATAATAATGGTGAAGGATCAAGGACACAGGTGCCCTGACCGGGACTTGAACAAAGTAAAACAAATATATAGGGTATTATTAACTTTTAAATGTTTGGTGCTAGAGTTACTCCGCAGACATGTTTTTCTATTTCATTGCAGAATTTAAATTTCAAACCTTGACTACTCAAATGACCAAGAAAATAATGAGGTGTTCACATGCGAGGTTTTTTTGTTTGAGGAAAGAATTGTGCACATAATTTGCAAATAATCTTTTGCTGTTTCTGCCGACTCACTTCAAATGTTTACTTACCACTAGATGTCGGTCGATCCAGAGGGCGAAAGCTCCGGCAGTTATCAATCAGTTCTTTAAGTCCCTCATTTGTCACTGTTGAAGGAAAGGGTAATTTTTTCTTCTTCCTAACAAATTTCTCAATTTCCTTGCAATCTTTCCCTGGAGAAATAAATAAAATGTTTAAAGTCACCTGGAAATAGAATTTATTTTTCTTCAAACATTAGAGTATATGTTTCTGAACAATAACATATTTTTTTTCAGTAATTGTTTTTAATGATTTATTTGTTTAAAAACGTAAATAAAGTTGTGTGGGGGGTGACTCCGCCATCCCTTTTGTGACGTCAATCAAGGCAAGGCAGACTTTGCCTGAATCGAACATTGAACACATGTACATCCAAGTACATTCAAGTCCTAGCCGTGAGTTTGTACGTTTCGAAAAAGTTGTTTTCTTGCATTTTCCCGGCAATGTCGACCAGGTGTATTGCTGCTGGATGCAGCAAAACAACTAAAGATGGTGTCAGTTTGCAAAGTGGTCCAGTCCGACATCTTTTCCAGCGCTGTGCAGCAAACACTTCGAGCTGTTGTGCTTCGAAAATCCAGAACACATTTTGACATGAAGAGAAAAGTTCTTTTCTAAAACATGACGCCATCCCAACAATTTTTCCAGCTAGTGGGGAAGTCGAAGAAGGTACCTGAAAAATTTGCCTAATTCAGGTATTGTTTCAACTTTGAGGGCATGTTTTTAGCTTGCGCCAAGCGTCACTATCTTGTGTTGGCACTGCATGCAATTCATTGTGCCTCGATTGACGTCACGAACAGCGCCGGGTCGGGCTTTTTTTCAAATTTGTAAATAACATGGAAACTAATTTTGTTAAACCTTAGTTAATTGTTTATTCAATTGTTACATATTTTAGTGACAAAAGCTTTATTTTGACAAAATACCACTTCCAGGTGACTTTAAGAATATCACATCAAACTGATCTTCTTAGAAATTGTATGCAAATGTTTTAAGGAAGGAGTTTCTTCTAATGAAACAGTTAGAAAGAATCAGATTCAATTGCTGATCTATATGAAGTGATGCGTCTAGGGAATAATTAACGCGATATACGATGGCCGCTTTCCTAGCTTTTGACACTACACAAAATCTCTGTGTTGGACACAGAAACAATCCGGATAATGTGCACTGACCTTTTCACAGTACAACTTTTCAACATGGAGACGATCCTGATATGGCGCTTTATCCGTGTCGAAACCAACCCTGCCCGGGAGGTGAGTTGATAAATCTCTATCCGTGTCAAAGATTCCAACACGGATTGAAAGTTGTAGTGTGAACACCTCCGGGTTAATTTTTGATCCGTGTTGAGTGTGTACGCTTTACTTTGCGCCACCACGCAACGGCTCGCGCAGCTACGCGTCCTACTTCGATTCATGTAAGACCTTGCAGTGTGAAACGGTTGCACAATATCCGGATTGAAAAGTACAAGTGTAACCAAAAAGCTGATTTTGCGTAGAGCCAGTGTGAAAGCGAAGCTGTTTGTATCTGTGTTGAAATGTTACCGAACCAACACGGACCCTATCCGGATAAGGTTCGACACTGATCGAAGGCCGATAGTGTCAAAAGGCCTAATGTCTTTGTTCTTCATACCACTTTATAAAAAGACTTAGAATATTACACAGTGTACATGGGCAAGTAGTCCCGTATCACAACCTCATAATATGGATGACCAGCCAGCAGTTGTTTTTAAGGAACAGAAAGGTTGGGATGTGTGCAGAATATTTAATAAGGCGGAGGAGACTGTATTTCGTATTGTCAGTTAGTGTGTAAATGGCCCAGACTGAGTACAAAGGAAGACACGTTAAGTTGGCCAAGGTGATTGTGATTGATGAGGATCAGTGTCCGAAAATGGGTTGTCCGAAAATGGGTTTTCCGAATCACTGCAAAATTGTACGACCATGTGCTGGAGAAAGTTGCAGAGACCGACGAGGTCAAGATCCTCTGGGACTTTAACATTCAGACTGATCATATAGAACATAGGTGTCCGGATGTTGTAGCCTTAGATAAGAAGAAGAAGTGTCATCTCATTGACTTGGTAGCTCCAAAAGATCCAAAAGTACAAAAACCTTGCTGGGGAACTTCGTTACATCAACGCGAAATAGGGACAATGTGAGGATGTTTGTTGCAGAAGGCGGGTTTTTGGGAACAGTGAGGATCATGAGAAAAACCCTTGAGGTCTAGGTTAGGGGATGTAGTCTGACTCAAGGAATTACTGGCACAAAGGAAAATATTTGCTTTATTTCGCATGCTTTTATTGTTATTATTATAAACCATTTAAAAACTTGTTCATGGGATTTAAAGATGAGTTTGACAAAAAATATTCCTGAAGATTTTCTTCACAATCAAGATCATAATCATTTACCTTCGTATGGTCGGAGTCCAGTGGCAATTTCCCACATTATTATTCCATAACTGTAAAGAGATTGAAATAACAGATGACATGAATGAGAACCCCCATAACCAACCTGCCGTCAGCCCACAGAATGCTATAATCCCAGACAAATAATACCAAACTATATGATAATTGGTGTTTTCACTACAATACTCGGCACTGCTTATATGTATCTCGACTGATACATACTTGCAACAACACTGTGTTTTAAGTTGAACACTAGAGTTTGCTTTGTGAATCTGCTTTTCTGAGAAAAACTAATGAATGTACTTCGGTGGCACATTTGGTGGTGTTGGGGGGGGGGGGTTGCTGTATGACTCATTTTCCATTAACAATATTATAACTAACATGATCCGAATCTAGGTGATATAAGAGATATAACCAACTACTCTTTTGGTAATTCATGACGCCTGTACCTGTACACCTCCATGGGCGCATCTATGTCACGTAATCCATGGCCTGTGCGCTCAGGGCTAATGTAGCACATGCGTCTGCGACGTTGCTTCTCTATTTCTGACCCCCATACCGAAACATAAGCTTTGGCCATCTTCAAACCTGAAATCTTTAAATTGTGAAAATAATAAAACAGACATGGGTAAGAGCTGGGGGTATTGACAAGATGAGGGTGCCTCCATTACGCCCTGTTTGGCCGGTGACTGGATTCATTAAATAATTGGACCTTCCAGTGATTTTCTCGTGGCCCACACATCAATTGTTTCTCGTGGACTTGGCAATTGGGAATTTTTTTGTGTGTGAAAACACTGGCTGTAATTAATTGTGCTTTTATAATTAAACCGTTTATAACTATGCAATGAGTGTTTGAGTTACCAGTCTGTATGTTGGAGTCAGTATACTCAAACCCAACAATCCACATAATTGTTTATGTGGATTATATAAACTGCTCACAAACAGTAAGGAAACTTTTTTCAATCAAGTATATTAATTTTTATCATTTGTTACTTTTTTTGTATTGAGTTATTTATCTAGGATTTGAGGCATTGAGTGGATTAAGATCAGTAAGTTGCCTTGCTTGCTTGAATCACAGTGTCAATTGTTTGTTACATTAACACAAAATTGTTAATTTTGGCACATTTGATTTGTGACTCTTTCTCACTCATGTGGCCAAGTCCAGCTACATGTCATCATTGCAAATGTGGTATCATTTTAAAGAGGAACACTTCAGCTTTGCACTGACACATAATTTAATACAAAGAGAGTAATAAATAATACAAATATATTTGGTTGAAAAAAGTTTCCTAACTTCTTGTGAGCAGTTTACATTGATTATGTGGGCTATTAATGGTGACCCTGTGTCATATTGGAACCAGGGTTCTGCATATATATGCAAATGTCTATGTAAAATTGTTCATACTATAAATATTCATAGCTTGTGTGTACTATTTCATTAGTTGTCTGGTGTTTAGACTTCACTCAAGTGCCAATCCCGTGCCATGTCCAGAAAACTATTGTTTTGTGGTGCTCTGCAATCCCAACCTGTTGTCGGGACCAACAACTATATACGGCCTGTTGCTTGTTTGCACGATATGCTGAGGGACCTCTCATATGAGAACGGGAGTTGAATCACTAGGTCACTAGGTCCTAGAGGTGGAAGACTACATTTGTAGCTTACCCGTTCAGGTGATGGTGCCATGACCCGTTCACCATGATCTTCAAATATTCACATGGTTCATTGCTATGTATATGGCACCAGACTATTATAAATACAAGCCTCAGTTTAATCTAAAACAATATCGAAGGTGCTTAGGGCGCTTGATCAAAGAGAATCACGCTTTAAGTTTCTGCATACTACGAGGCCCATGTAGCACCTTCAGGTTCTACAAGGTGCTGCGGTGCACTCGACATCCACTGCCAAGCAAACACCTTGGAAAACCCCTTCTAGTAGTGTAACTGGGTTATTTTACATGCCTCAAACAATACACACAGCTTTAATTGTCAAGACCAGGACTCGAACCCACGCTCTGCTGATCGAAAACCCCAGAGCTTGAGTCCAGCGCTTGACCGCTCAGCTACAGTTTGACTATGAATTTTAGTGAAAAAACTCAAAGGCTAAATGACAGATCACCTTCACTTCCCACTTGGCATTGACGAGAAACCTGTGGCTTGCCAGATCACGGTGAACCATGGCTCGATCCATGTTATGGATGCGATAAAGTCCGAGGGCGCCATCCAGAGCCATCTGAATGCGCCTATGAAACGGAAGCATACTTGGGTCGGTGGTGTCTAGAACATGACGAAGGTTGCCCCGCTCCATATACTCCATAATGATCATAGGCTCTGGAATTAAAAAATTTTAAAATACGAAAAGTACACAAAATTTCCAATTTCAGATGGTTCTTTTAAGTGAAGGGGAAGAAGATTAAATCCTTTTGTGTGTGTTTGTGTTTTTCAAAACAACTTGGCGCCAGGATTTCCAAAATTTTCCTCAAGTAGGGGGTTAATTTTTCAGTACTTAATAATGGAACCATGACTATAACAAAGTAAATACAACAAATGTTCTCATAATATTCAATATTATTGTGAATGTGAAACCTTACATGTAGCCGTGTGCAAGCAAATTATGTGATGAGACTATGTGTGACCACAAACAAAAATGTTGATGGTATTTTATGTATGTGCATCATTGTATTTTGTTTTAAAGGATATATGCAAATAAATCAAAATAGTAGGCCCAGTGTCACAGGGATTTCTGTCCTCGACACAGTGGTCCGGGGACAGAATCTCCCAGAAAATTCTAGGATTCCCACACAATCTGCTTGAGTCCATGTGCTTGATTGCTCACAGTAAGGGAATTAATTACGTAGCAATTGAAGAGCTCACCTATTGAGGTACTACACACACCCCAAATGCGAACAACATTCTTGGAGTCGAGGCGAATGAGATTTTTTATTTCTCGAAAGAGCCTACCTTCGTTCAAATTCGACCTGCAAATATGAAATATTGAAGAAAAGGAAAAAATTAAGACTATAAAGGGTTTTTATTTCTTCTTTGGGCAGAAATTTATTGGTGAGCAAAGTTGGGTAACTATAGTACTAAGACACACTGTGGAAGTATTTTTTGGTTTGTCCTCTTTCTGCTTTTCCTGGTTTGTTGGCATCAGGTTCATTGTTCTTCTTTTGTGATTTTTATGTTTTTTGTTGTTGTAATCTCCCTTTTAATTTTTTGGATGGTTGTAAATTATATTCATAAATACCTAAGACAGTTTATCCATTCTGATTGGTCGAGAGGGCATCACGTGGGGGTGTTATAACGGATGATATAACACTAGTAAAAAGTGTTGAAACATGGGCGTGACACGCAAGCTTGCACCTGTGTTTATAAGACAGTTTCTTCATTCCTATTAATCGAGAGCAACGGCTGAACCAACCGCGCCACATCACGCGATACACGGGATGCGCACAGCAATCTTCTTATAAGGAGTTGTTTACCCGAGGGTCTTACCATTTCATAGCTGGAGGGGTGTTAGGTTGAAAGAAATTATTGAAAAATTTAAATTGTTGCATTTATTTTACTTTTTGACCGACAAGTGTTGATGTTTTTTGACCGAAAAGGTATTTATGAATGGGAATCAAAGTGTGTTGAATCGGTTTTCAACTAGTGGTTTAAACCCGCCGAGGCTTGGTTCTTGATAATTTACCTCATTATCAAGAACCAGGCCTCTCTGGGTTTAAACCACTAGTTGAAAACTTCTTCACCACACATTGATTCCCTTAATATTAATAATAATTTATTTTTAATATAGCGTCTTACATAACAAAATCTCAAAACGCTGTAAAATATCTTTGTCTCTGTGTATTTTGTCCCATTTCTATTTTTATATTTTAACACCTGTAGTTTATATTTATATTTATCGTTTAAAATTCTGTGTTTTTTATCATTGTCTATTGATGCACACTGGAAGGCAATTTTCATGTTTTTAATGTGATGTGATGAATAATAAATTGAATTGAATTGAATTGAAATTGAGATGAAGATAATTATTCACCATTATTAGCTCCTTTTCACCATTGTATCGTTGATTGTATTATTAAATATAATTCACAAGGTTAAAGGCAGTGGCCACTATTGGTAATTACTCAAAATAATTATTAGCATAAAATCTTACTTGGTAACGAGTAATGGGGAGAGGTTGGTAGTATAAAACATTATGAGAAACGGCTCCCTCTGAAGTGACATAGTTTTCGAGAAAGAAGTAGTTTTCCGCGAATTTGATTTCGAGACCTCAGATTTAGAACTTGAGGTCTCGAAATCAAGCATCTGAAAGCACACAACTACGTGTGACAAGGGTGTTTTTTCTTTAATTATTATCTCGCAACTTCGACGACCATTTGAACTCAAATAGGAAGTATTATATAGTTTGACCGTGTGTGTGCTGAACTATCTGTGCATATTGAGGTAACATTTGGGTCTGGTTTACAAGCTGCTATATACCTCCCTATTTTAAACAGTTACAAAATATCTCCTTCATAATCAAAGCAGTGGTTATAGAGCATTGAACTTTTGCAAAGAATTTAAAAAAATAGCTGTTGCAAACAGCTGCTTATACCAACTAAAATGATCTTTGGTATAAATGCACAATAAACAGTTAATGGCCTAATGTACAAACATGGAATGGACCAACTAAAAAGGATGGGGGGGGGGTAGTAGGAAAGAGAATTGTTTCAAACGGCTTGTACCCAACATCTTCCCTTTACCCCAGTCCCCGTGTGTTGATTTATTGTTCATCCCTTGCCATACCCTTTTTCATAAACCTTCAGGACGACCGTTTCCTTCATATACGAAGCCTTGTAGATGAATCTCTCATCCAAAGAAAGCGTTCTTTTATTTTCCAGCTTGTGCACGTCAATTTCTTTGGGTCTACCATCTTGTCCAGGGTAAAAATTGTGTTCTGTACATTAAGAAAAGATAGACTGAGTAAAAAAAACGTTAATGATTTTGGAATTAGTTTGGGTAATGAGTACATGACAATACTTTGACATTATGCGTGGGAGTTTACTTTGCTATACCTCCATGATGCATTAAAGCACTGGATAAGGGTATGCAAAATGCAATCTGTAATAGTCATCTCAATTTCCTTATTGATTAAAAAACATTTTAAACGAGTTTAAGCAAAGACCACACCCTGCTGTTTTCGTTCAAGTAGTTCTTTGAGGTTTGTGTGAGTTATAGTACTCAAGTATACGTAAATACATGTACCTGGGCCATCGCGTTACAATACAAAGTGTCCCAGTGTGCCAAGTATTATGATGTTGAATATGAGCACTCAAGTATGAGTCCTGTCAACACTACTGGGTACAAAGGGGGGAGCCTGGTCAAGTTGGCATGACAGTTATAATCTAAAGGTAATAATGTTACCTGATTTTTCCGACGTTTTCCTTATTTCATCGATGATTTGTTGTTGACCTGTTTGTAAGAAAACAATGCAAATAATATACAAATGAGAATAACGAGATGTTTTGAGGAGCTTAATTGGTCTTAATGTGGTGCAGAGTACAACTTTGCAACTGAGTTAAGAAGTTTTAAAGTTCTTTTTGAGGCAGTATATAGAAATCAATTAAAGCAATGTGTGGAATTTGAAAGTACAAGAACTATTTCCCAGTTTTGTCGTTATATTTAAACACCACTAGACTTTTTGAGGTGTGGAGGACACTATATCCAGGAGTGCTGTTCAGTTTTCATTCATAAAGACAAATAATAACAAACACAATAGTGTTGAAAGCATAATGTGCCCACCGGAGATCTCACAATAGCTTATGGAGAAAAGTCTGCCTGACCCGAGTAGATGTGATTCACAAGAATTCTCATCCTTCCTAGTTCAGGAGTTTCACTTCCTTGGATATAAAAGGTCGACAGGAAAAGATTTTAAGAAAAGTTTTTACCGAACAGAACACCAATCTGTATTCTTTTGTATACCCCCCCTAAAGTTAAGCTAAGAACCTACTGACGTACCCGATTCTAGTCCTTCGAGGCGTTGTGTGTTTTGAAGAAAATATTTCAGATCTTCCTTACGGTCTTCTTCATCCTGTTTAATGCGATTGAAACTCGCCTCTTCGATTTGCACGAGAGAAAGAAACTGAAAATCATTCAATAGATTATCCAACTGCTCGCTGTATTCGTCGAACCGTTTTCCAATCTTGTTTGCATTTACAAACTTCTTGAAGAAGGAGTCATGTGTAAGTGAGGCGAGGAAATTTTTGATCTTCTCTACAAGTACCAGCAGACCCTCCACTGCTGCTTTCTTCAGACTCTTTTGGTTCATTTCTTTGTTCTCACTGGTGGCGAGTTTCTTGATGGCTGGTGTCAATTTTGCAATCCGCCCTTGAAGAGTCTCGCTGCTACTCTTAAAGGACTTCACTTTCTCCGCGATGGTGTATATCTCCTTGATCACATTAAGGACCATAATAGCTGGCTCAATTATGTCAACCATTCTGATGATAAATTCTTACTTTCTCTGAGATGGAAACTGCAAAAGGGAAGAGAATTGTAAACAACAATGGGTTAGAATCGTAGTTTGTGGCATGCATGGCTTTGCAGTCAAACGTTCTGCACTAAAGGTCTTAGTATTTTTTATTAGTCGAGTGTGATGGATTAGTTGGGCCTAATGGCTCTGCTTACCAAAATCAAAGAATCGGAGTTTAAAGAAACAAGTAATTCTGCCCTTACGTCAACAAGTTACACTTGTTAGCAGTGAATCTTTGCTTGAATGTACTCCCCATGCTATACGAAGGCAGTCTTTGCTTACACAACTAGCGTAGAAATTTGGCACTTGCACAGTTTATATAAAGAGGACAATTGTAATCATAAGCGCCAAATTCGGCAATAAGCAGATCCAGGAAGTTGGGCCCTGGTCTGTTGTCCGTATGAGCAAGACACTAAACCACTAATATTTTATTGTTCGGAAGGGAGGTAAAGGTAGGTCCCGCTTCTTGGATTGTCCTCACAAATTACTCAGGTGAAGAGTACCTTGCTCCTGGCTAGCCTCCATGGCATTCTTTACAGCTGGGAGGAAGCTTGGGGGAATGTACTGGCTGTCGTAAGATGCAACACTGCTATATTTCTAATGTGTCTTCTTCGTGCAGTACCCCCCTTGCTCCTGGCTAGCCTCCATGGCATTCTTTACAGCTGGGAGGAATCTTGGGGGAATATACTGGCTGACGTAAGATGCAACACTGCTATATTTCTAATGTGTCTTCTTCGTGCAGTACCCCCCTTGCTCCTGGCTAGCCTCCATGGCATTTTTACAGCTCAGAGCACTCTGGGGGAATAAACTGACTGTCGAAAGATGCAACACTGCTATATTTCTAATGTGTCTTCTTCGTGCAGTACCCCCCTTGCTCCTGGCTAGCCTCCATGGCATTTTTACAGCTCAGAGCACTGTGGGGGAATATACTGGCTGTCATAAGATGCAACACTGCTATATTTCTAATGTGTCTTCTTCGTGCAGTACCCCCCTTGCTCCTGGCTAGCCTCCATGGCATTTTTACAGCTCAGAGCACTGTGGGGGAATATACTGGCTGTCGTAAGATGCAACACTGCTATATTTCTAATGTGTCTTCTTTAGTGCAGTACCCCCCTTGCTCCTGGCTAGCCTCCATGGCATTCTTTACAGCTGGGAGGAATCTTGGGGGAATATACTGGCTGACGTAAGATGCAACACTGCTATATTTATAATATGTCTTCTTCGTGCAGTACCCCCCTTGCTCCTGGCTAGCATCCATGGCATTTTTACAGCTCAGAGCAACAGCTGGGAGGAATCTTGGGGGAATAGTAGTTTAAGTAATTTTTACAAGACGTGTTAGTTATGGTGCAGGCTGTCATCTCTCAGTGTAGTCATGGTGTGGTGAATGCACTTGTCTCAGCAAAGATGTACCTTTCCCCTGATCCTACCATCCCATGGACAGAGAAGTGTTAAAAAGGTCTGAAAACATGCATTCTTTTAATAACCAAAAGAGAATCATCCTTTTAAAGTCAAAATACAGAGTTTGTTCTTTGCTGTGGGATAATTTGTTCCTTTTGCACCAGCCAGCCTTCATGACAGATGCAAGTGTGGCATCCACCAAACAGTTCAGTGTACCTTTATCAACTCTTGCTCCATTCTCCAGAAGACGATCAGAGCATACTGATCGAAATGTCGAGTTAATCCAACGGTTCTTTTCAGAACCACCCCAACTCATTTAGAGAAAGTCATTACATGGTGTTACCGCAAACTCTTCTATATCTTATTTCCACCATGCAAAGTTTCAAATCCTGTCATTTTTGTCTTTCAGATTGCTGCCATGGATGTCCATCATATCTAGTTCTGGCAAGCTTGTGAAGTATTCAATCCATACAGTTGGGATGTCCCACTACAAGGATGGAGAAGATCACCAGATGTACTGGACAGGAATCTTAGACTTCTCCTCATCTTCTCCAGACACAGGTGAGGTAGTTTACTGAATTTAGTGATTAATTTTGATCAATGTGTTTCATCAAGGGTGCTGAGGGCTAGTCAAACTTGCTTCTTGGGTAGCCCCCACAAACTAATCAAACCTCTTGGGTACCACTTATTTAACCAGGCCTTTGAAAATTTATACCAAGTTGATCAAAATAAAGCATTTTGATGTCGTCACAGCATTTTGAAAATTAATGTTTCTTTATTTGTCTAAGGCCGGCCATTAAACCCCTTTGTGCTCATGAAATGGCAATTCAACTACATGTAGTTTCAGATTAAAATTTTACCCCACACTACCCCACAACTCACAACTTTTCTGAATGAAAGTTGTAGCCCACTACAGCTACAGAAGTGGAAATACTAATTTATGGAGTCCCATGGTACAAATACTCTTCCTTGATTACTGACTATATTTATTGAAGAATCGAAAGGTACATGTATATTTGGATGATTGAAGGTATACTATATACGGAAGTTGTAGTGAAGGTTAACGGAAGGTTTTGCTGTAAAACAACGATAATAAAATATGATTTAGTAAAGGAAACTAAAATAGCAATAAATATGCATATGGGAATAATAGTATAAACAAACTAAGTCAACTCAGCTAGGCTATTAACTACAAAGGGCTAAAGTGAGAAGGTATAGGCTCAAACCATTATTACTATTGGGAACAAACACTCCCAGTTTAAGACCTTGGGTAACCATGGCTACTGTCTGGCCAGAGACTAATTGCCCTAGGAGTCATATATCAGAAAACTTTGGAAAGCTAATGGGATATAGGCATGGGAGAATGGTACATGGGACACACAAAGTCGCCCAGGGGTTAGGTCTGAAATATACTACAGAGGATTATGATAATGTGGTCTAAGCTAATGGTAAGGAATAAACATTCTAAAATACTGAGCAAAGATGGTATTAATTGGAACAAACAAAAAACAAGAAACTAATGCACAATGTCCGCTACAAAAGTAGACCCCTTACCCAACATCACTGTGAGACAGAAAATACAGCAGTTGGAAGATCAGACGATCAAACAATAGTCTAGTCTTGTACTGCAACGAGTGCTCCGATGTGATCTAATGGCAAGGATTTCCGGTACTGTATCTGGTGGGAACAAATTTGGTGCGTCACACTTTGGCAACAGTGCATGAATGAAAGAACGGTTAAAAAAAAAAATATATATATATATATATATATACCATTGAATACGGGGAATCGTGTGTGGGTGATGTCAAGAAATCGGGACAATAGTACCATATGAAGAACTTTACCCCTGTTTTGAGCAGATAATGCAGCACCCACTGTCTGTGTGCCTCACACAGTGTGTGCACTGACCTTGATCAGGTTCAAAGTACATGCCTTGTACTGATAAACCAGAAATGGGGTATTCCATTATACATAATAGGGGATCAAACTGCTACTCACATAATAAGTGTCAATAAACAGACCAGTGTTTTCTTTGCTCCTTGCATCATGAAGGTTTATTCATCAAAAAGTGAGGATAACAATTATTTATAAGTGACAATATAGTTTGTAAAAGTACACAATAAATATAGACAGATGTATTTGAAGACTAACAACTATAAACTGATATATGCACAAAAATACACATGACTGTTTTATCAATAGTTTGAGTTAACATTCAAGTGTTATTGCTAGTGAAATATCAAATCTTTGGCAATATTTTAGCTGATTAAACTTTCATATTGTGAAAAAACTGTACATGAATATTACATAAAATAGCACCACTTCGAGTTTACCCCTGCTTAACTTAATACTGATAGTGTTTGGTGACTTGTAAAGGAAAGCCAAACTTGGATGGCAAGTAAAAATCATTATACTTATTACTGACAAAACAAAACATGGAAACACTTTATAGTTGTAAATAGAGGCATATAAACTAAAACCTACTGGAATCTAAGAACTAGTTTTAAACAGAATAGAAATGGCAAAAAACAAGCTTCAATACTTGGCAAACATAATACAGTTGATGATGTCATGGTAAAGAAATAACATCATTTTCAAGAGCGTAATATATAACTTAACAAAATAAAGAAAACAACACATTTATCAACAATTATCTAATATCAACTGAGATGCACTGAATACATAAAAGTGATAAATTATTTCATTACATGGATGCCTTACAAAAGTAAGGTTCGCAAAACAACTAATATCTTTAGTTGTCAGGACTACCTTGCACAATCAAGGGACAAGTTAATCTGTTGTGGCCATCTTTTGTTTTACACAAAGAACATTTTACATTCCACTTAGGGGATCGACGGCACTTAGTTTCTAGTAGCCTCAGTCGCCCTTGTTTTTGCATTATTTGAGCTAGAGCACTCTTCCCAAAGTTTGTTGAACGAAAATACCATTTTGTTTCAAAATTGTTCAGCTTTTCGAGTCCCATTCTAAGACGCTGCTAGAATGACCTCCCTCTATCCAACACACAGCTAGCATAGACTCACTCTCCCTGACCGCTACCATCTACTCAACATACCTCACGCTGCTAGAATGACCTCCCTCTATCCAACACACAGCTAGCATAGACTCACTCTCCCTGACCGCACCCATCTACTCAACATACCTCACAATCCCACCCATTCAAAACTTCATACTTGACCGGACACTGAATGCCCTGAGGAATTTCATGAGGGTGACTTACCACTGCAGACCCAAATAAGGCAAAGCATTTAAATATAACAAAAACACTGAATAACTACCTACTGGCCCTGCCTACTGATAGAATATTCATGGGGTACAGTGAACTATTATTAAACTCACAGCTACTGAGGAGGGAAATACTAAATTCACATGTCTCCATGAGGTTAAATTCTGACAATGCCCTAGTGAGATTGTTATATACTTGCCAGTCATAATTTTCAGCTAAGTTTTCCAATATTGTTGAAGTTTTTGGAATAAAAATAGTGTTAAAGATTTTGGCTCAAACATTGATATCTGGATTTTAAAGAATCAAACTTAAATCTTAAAGTTTTGAAATACTTTTTTTTAAACAAGAATCAATCTCTCTGTCACTGGTTCCAGTTGAATGAGCTTTAACAATGAAAACCCTTAATGGTCATAACTCCTTTTTGCAAAGCGTACTGACTTGAAACTTCAAATATTCAAAATATTGCTTTGTACATGTTAATTCACATAAAAGATAACAGGGATGCCAGTTTTCCGGCTATTGCCGGAATTCCTGCTTTTTCAAATGTTCCCTGATTTTTTCCGGGGCTCTGTGTTTCATCTGGCCGAAAAAAAGAGAAAACAACTTTTCTAATCTCCGTATTTCATTTGGCCGGGGAAATATTATTAAATAATATCTGCCGTCAACTCGCTGTCAACTCGTTGACGATCGTCAACTCAACCACTTCCAAGATGTCAGGTATGAACTAGTCTTGACCTAAGGCCTCAGCGATCAACTGACATAAATTGCAGTACATACTACACATGCAGTACCAATCATTCACGCCTTGAGGCAAGACTATTCCAAATGCAGGAAAGTGCCCTCTGTTGTCCATTTTGTACAGGCCTGTGAAAAAGCAAGATGGCGACCGACAGCTTTGTAGCTTAGAGATATTTTTTTCACAATCAAAAAATTAAAATTCTTACAATCGAAATGTAGCCTAAAACTTTTCAAAATAGCTTATACTGTATAGTTTTATGCATCTTTTGTGGATGTTAAATTTATTTTGGAGGAGTTCGCGGCACCAAGCGAGTTGACGGTAAGTTGTTGGACCCTCCCAATAATGTGCGTTGCTGACAACGATCGAAAAATTCAGTTGCAAAAGAAGTTTTGTATACAACAGATCCTCGAATTACGAACCCATCATTGTGGTTGACAAAAAAGTACTATAAAGGCAGAAATAAGAGGGTAATATCGTCGTCCAAAAATGAAAAAAAAAAAGACTATGCCTGCCTTTTTTGCAAGGGAGGGGGGGGCAGAATTTTCTTTTTCTTTATGTTTTACTAAAAAAAGGGCTGTTATGTTTTTTTATAGTTTTTTGGTCTGAGGGGGTGGGGGGGGGGTGGCGGTGACTCATTTTTCTTCCAAAAAATGTTTCAGGCTCTGAAGGAAAGAGCCACTGGCATCCCTGAGATAAACTCGAAGAGTTGATCTCTGGTTCCAGATGAATGAGCTCAAACCATAACATTTACGGTATCCGCTGCCAAAACATTGGATTCAAACTGCCTCTAGCTACCGGGCAATCCCTGTAGTCTAGTTGATAAGACACTGCTCTAGAATTGCAAGGGTCGTGGGTTCGAATCCCTACCGAGTAAATATGCCTGTGATATTTTTTCACAGGACTCAAGAAAGTACTGAGTTAGACAGTGCTAACTCACATCGGTGTATGGGCAAAAATAAAAAATTAATAGCCTGTGCATCATTAAAATGAGCCATCATTGCTCTTATCAGCTTGGCTGCGTCAACCTACCCACAAAATGTTAAATTTGTACTCATTCTTGACATGTTTTGTCATCAACTTACAGATCAACTAACGCAGGCAGAGCGTCAGATCTTCAACCATGTTGGCTGGCTGTCCATCACACTCAACAGAGGAGTGTCAATCAAACAACTCACAGAGTGGCCAGCAATCTATGACGGCTCACATCTAAAGGTACGAAAAAATTATCAAAATTGAACCATGAATAAGGATAAAAAGGTAGCGCCGAGTTCTTTAATGGCTGTTTAAAACTGGCAGGGTCGTTGCTGTGTGATAAAGGTGAACCATAAAGGTGGTTAAAGCTGAACCATAAGTAATGTTTTTAGTATGGCAGCTTAAGGGCCTTGTGTTTTCAGTAAGCTTGGGCGATATCGATTTATTTTATTCACGATATATCGCCGAAAATATATCGCGATATTCGATATAATAGCGATTAATTAAATTTGACATCATCAGTCTTCAAACTCCAAGTGAAAGTTGTAGAAGAGACAGTCATAGCATAAGAGAGGTGTTCTAATGACCTATTCTTCTGGTTTTACTCCAAACCTATGGGGTGCAAGATGTCTCAGCTAGCAAATACATCGCGATATTTAATCAATATCGCGATATATCGCGATTATCGCGATTATTGCGATATATCGCGATATATCCATATTTCGATTAAAACCAAATCCATCCGATATCGTAAAGGTTTCCAAATTAATATCACGATATTCGATAATATCGTGATATCGCCCAAGCTTAGTTTTTAGTATGGCAGCTGATGGTCGTTGCCATGTGATAAAGGCCCAAGCCGAAGTGGAGGGCCTTTATCGCACGGCAACGATCCTGCAAGGTTTTAAACGGATGTTTAATAACGAGTCACTACTCTTTTATTCCCAGTCATAAATGCCCTTTTGTTTAAAACGTTAACAAAATACAATTATAGACACTTCGACGATTGAAAATTCGAGGTTTGAAGTATTTTTTTCAAAAACTTTGTGAAGAATCTGTTTGATGCGTGTGGGTTGTGTGTACGCGCGCGCGCACTTAGAAATAGATTATGCGCCCGCGTTTAGAAATAGATTACCAATTACAGACACTTTGACAATTGAAAGTTTGAAGTATTTTTTCAAAAACTTTGTGAAGAATCTGTTTGAACAAGTGGGCTGTGTGTACGCACGGGCGCTTAGAAATAGATTACGCGCCGTTATAATAGCTATGATTGCGGATTCCGCGTGATAATATTGGCGTACGCATGCGCCCGACACGCGGAAGCCAGCCGGTTATAAACAGTTTAAGCTAGTCTTTATAAACCGTTTAAACACCCCAACATGACGCGCTGTCCACCATAGGTTTAGAAACTGTCTGGGGTGTTTATGAATAATGTTTTCAGTATAGAAGCATAATGCTGCTCTCACACTGTGGCGTATATGAATATTTGAGAGCGTCTCAAAGCACTTCCAACATTATTACCCCTAAACACTGGGTGGAGAGAAGCAGTTATAGTTTGAGTGTCTTGCTTTAAAAGGACACAAGTATCACAATCGGGATTTGAACCCATACTCTGCTGAACAGAAGCACCAGAGCTTGAGTTCGATGCTCTTATCCACTCAGCCACAACACCCTACTCACTTAGTGTTTAAATTTGTACTCGTTATTGAAATGATTTGTCATCAACATCAGCTCACATCTAAAGGTACGAAAAAATGTACGAAAGTAAATCATGAGTAATGTTTTTAGTATAGCAGCTTAATGCTGCTTTCACACTGGCGTATATGAATTTTAGAGGGCGTCTCAAAGCACTTCCAACATTATTTATTACCCCTGGTCACTGGGCCTTGATTCATTCCTTAAACCATCTCAGCTCCCTGTGGAGTATACAGCCTTTGCAACATTAACATGCTCTATCGGCAAAATCGGTCAAAAGTACCATTTCTGGGTAGAGAGAAGCAATTATAATAGTTAAGTGTCTTGCTCAGGGACACAAGTGTCACGACCAGGATTGGAACCCACACTCTGCTGATCAGAAGCCCCAGAGCTTGAGTTCAATGCTTTTATCCTCTCGACCACGACACCCTACTCACTAAATGTTTAAACTTGTACTCATTCTAGAATGTTTTGTCATCAATTACAGATCAAATATCGCAGGCAGAGTGGCTGGCTGTCCATCGCACTCAGCAGAGATGAATCGATCAATCAATGTTGAAGCATCGCAGAGTGGCCAGCAATCTATGACAGCTCACATTTAAAGGTACGAGAAATTGATTAAAGCTGAACCATGGTTAATGTTTTTAGTATGCCAGCTTGAGGGCCTTGTGTTTTTAGTATGGCAGCTGATGGTCGTTACCATGTGATAAAGGCCCAAGTCGAAGTGGAGGGCCTTTATCGCACGGCAACGATCCTGCAAGGTTTTAAACGGACGTTTAATAACGAGTCACTACTCTTTTATTCCCATTCATAAATGCCCTTTTGTTTAAAACGTTAACAAAATACAATTATAGACACTTCGACCATTCTAAATTCGAGGTTTGAAGTATTTTTTTCAAAAACTTTGTGAAGAATCTGTTTGATGCGTGTGGGTTGTGTGTACGCGCGCGCGCACTTAGAAATAGATTATGCGCCCGCGTTTAGAAATAGATTATGCGCTGTTACTAAGAGCTATGAATTGCGTATTCTTCGCATAATATTGGTGTACGCGCACACCCGACACGCGGAAGCCAGCCAGTTATAAACAGCTCCAGCTGGTCATTACCAACCGTTTTAACACCCCCACGTGACACGCTCTCCACCAATAGTTAGCGAAACTGTCTCAGGTATTTATGAATGGTCATTAGTACTTCATACTTGTCAATGTCTCCACCTCTTTGACCATCAGTTGATCAAATGATTGGTTTTCTGTCAGTCATTAGTTCTATCTGGCAATCGAATAGAACTAGCGCCCTAGTTAAAGTTGGCTTATCACCTTGTAATGCAATGCATTTTAAGCCTCAAATAATTAATGGCAAAAGTATGATTATACTGCTGGACTTGCCCCTTATAATGTTTTACAAATTTAGGCCCAAATTCGATGAAACTGCAGAATTACCCCTTGTGATTTAATCCATTTTAGGCCCAAATTTGATGAACCTGCTGGACTTACCTTTTGTGATTTTATCAATTTTAGGCCCAATTTTGATGAAACTGCTGGGCTTACCCCTTGAGATTTTTTAAATTTTAGGCCCAAAATTAATTTAACTTCAGGACTTAATTTTGATTTTAGAAATTTTAAATGCAAAATTAACGTGTCATTTAAAATTTTATTCTTTGTAGTGTTTGTCAGCCATCAACATGAAGATGTCAAGAGATCACCAGTAACAAAGCTCGTAATGATCTGAATATGATGCAGGCTTATAACTCAGAAGGTAAATGCAATTCTTACTAATTGTTTTTGTTTGACTTGTGTGATTTTTCAATTTTAGGCACAAATTTAATAAAACTGATGGATTTACTCCTTGTGTTTTAAAAAAAAAATGTCAACATTTGATAAAATAATGCTTTAATTAATGCTTTAATTGGGATCTTTTCAATTCAGGCCCAAATTTGATTAATCTGCTGGGCATTCCCCTTGTGATTTTTTCAATTTTAATTCCTAAATTCTATAAAAATAATGAGCTTACTTACCCCTTGTGATTTTTTCAAATTAAGGCCCAAATTTTATAACACTATTACTACCCCTTGTGCTTTTATCAAATTTAGGCAACAATTTAATAAAACTTCTGGACTTACTTACCCCTTGTGATTTTATGAATTTAGATGCAAACTTATTTTGTCTATTAAAATATTATTCTTTGTAGTGTTTGTCCGCCATCATCATGAAGATGTCAAGAGATCACCAGTAACAAAGCTCCTAATGATCTGATTTAGATGTAGGCCTACAACTAAAAAGGTAAATACAATTCTAAACTAATTGTTTTTGTTTGACGTTGAAGTATGTGTTGGCAAATGGAGCTATACATGAAATAGAACTACCGCCCAGAATCTAGCTAAAGGCTTATCACCTTGTAATGCCATGCATTCTAAGCCTCAATTTTTTCAAATTTAGGCCCAACTCCGATGAAATCGCAGACTTGCCCTTTGTGATTTACCCCTTGTGATTTTTCAATTTTAGGCACAAATGAAATAAAGCTGCTTGATTTACCTCTTGTGTTTTTTTCATTTTAGGTCCAAATTTGATAAAAGAAAACTGTTGGACATACCCCTTTAATTGGGATCTTTTCAATTCAGGCCCAAATTTGATTAATCTGCTGGGCATACCCCTTGTGATTTTTTCAATTTTAATTCCTAATTCCAATAAAAATACTGGGCTTACCCCTCGTAATTATCTTTTTTTAAACAAAGGCCCAATTTTAATAAAACTGCTGGAATCACCCTTTGTGATTTTATCAATTTTAGCCCCAAATTTGATAAAAACTTCTGGACTAACACCCAATTGTGACTTTGTAAATTTTAGATGAAAACTTATTTTGTTTTTTAAAATGTTATTCTTTGTAGTGTTTGTCCGCCATCATCATGAAGATGTCAAGAGATCACCAGTAACAAAGCTCATAATGATCTGATTTTGATGTAGGCCTACAACTAAAAAGGTAAATGCAATTCTTACTAATTGTTTTTGTTTGACTTTGAAGTATGTGTCGGCAAATGGAGCTTTACATAAAATAGAACTAGCGCCCAGAATCTAGCTAAAGGCTTATTATATCATCTTGTAATGCATTTTAAGCCTTACCCCTTGTGATTTAATCAACTTAAGGCCCAAATTTGATAAAACTGCTGGACTTACCCCCTTTAACTGGGATCTTTTCAATTAAGGCCCAAACATGATCAACTTGCTGGACATTACATACCCCTTGGGTTTTTCAATTTACTGCTGGACTAACCCCTCGTAATTTTTTTAAATTTTAGACCCAAATTTTATAAAACTGCTGGACTAACCCCTCATGATTTTATCAATTTAAGGCCCAAATTAAATGAAACTGCTGAGCCTACTTACCCCTTTGTGACTTTATTTAATTTATATGAAAACTTATTTTGTCATTTAAAATGTTATTCTTTGTAGTGTTTGTCCGCCATCATCATGAAGATGTCAAGAGATCACCAGTAACGAAGCTCATAATGATCTGAATATGATGTAGGCTCATAACTCAGAAGGTAAACACAATTCTTATTATTTGTTTTTGTTGGCCTTTGAAGAATGTGTTGGCAAATGCAGCTTCACATCAAAAAGAACTAGCGCCCATATTAAACTCATCTAGCTAAAGGCTTATCACCTTGTCATGCCATGCATTTTAAGCCTCATATAATTAAATGCTCAAGTATGGTTTAACAACTGGGGTTAT